>NC_041406.2:48451628-48782461 GCF_900747795.2 Erpetoichthys calabaricus | reverse complement strand
GCACATATTTGCTGTCTGAGTAGAGTTTGCATGTTCTCCCTTTGACTTGTGGATGTTCCCTCTGCAACAGACTGGCATGACCTCTGGATGTTTTCCTACATTGTGAGCTGTGCTGCTGGGATAGGCTCTTGTTCCCAATTATGCTAAATAAGATTAAGTATGTTTGTTAACACATGCATGTTATCAACATGGAAACACAGAGCAGGGATTGGCAGGGCTACCTCATAGCTCCAGGATTATGGAGCTAAATCTCAGTCAAGGCATTGTTTGTGCCGAATTTTCCCATTCTCCTCATGTTTGTATGGGCTTTCACCAGTTACTCTGATTTTATTCCCACATCCTTGTATTATAGTAGGTTGACTGGTAGTCTTGTGCGAGTGGGTGTGGGTGTGTGAGTGAGAATATCCTACAATGAAAACTGTCTTTTAGTGCTGCTGTAAAGACCTGTCAATCAGTGCTGTTCCACATCCCTGCTTACTGACTAGTTCTTCAGGTTTTTTTTCCAAGAGAGTCGCCTAAAATCTTCTCTAGTAGCATGTAGCATGGCTGAATAAGAAGCAAATTCATTCTCTCATAGTTAGATTATATAATATATATGATTAGTAGAGTATGTTTTCTTTCTAGTCATGTGCTTCGTTCTTCCTGGTGATGTAATCCTGATTTTCCATCCCGAAAAGAACATATAGCCAAGTGGCCAGAAAGAGCAAGACATGTGTTTCTACATATTGATCTTTCATGATCAAAAATTATGTGTGCAAGTAGCTTTATTAGATTTGTGTACTGTGCTGTTAAACACTCTTCCCACCACATCCTCTCCCCCACTTTTCTCCATGTTCTGCCTCTTCATAATTTCCCCTTGATAAACCTTTGTCTTGCTCACTACCTGACTCCCCATTGTGTGATGTCTAATTCAAAGGCAGATTTTATTTCTCCATCCAGGGTTACTTTCATTCCCATTCACAACTACATCTGTACCAGGAGTGGATCTATCACCCTGTCTCTCTCACTACTTGACGGATTGTTAGATCTTACAATAACAAGACAACTTGTATAATTCTTCTTTTAGCAGGACAAGACTTTCTTTTGCTTAGCAAAGTCTATGCAAACTATATTTATAGTTTTAATAAACCAAAAAACAACTTTAAATGTTCAACATTCATGACTTATATTTCAAAGAATTGAACTTTCTAATTTTTTTATACCATGTAGGTTAATTCTGAATGTCTAACAAATACAGTATGCTGTAGCAGGTTACTCTTCCATTCAGTCTATTTTCAACTCTGTAAATACCAAAAGCTTTCATAATTATACTTGTTCTAGGCTTAAACATGTCAAACGGGTTTTCCTCACAAAGGGTTTGACAATAATAATAAGAAGGGAGTAACCAGACAAAGACCTTTCATTTTAAATACAGTCACAGTGCTTTGTTCCTGTTTCTTCTTTGGATAATGAAGTGTGAACAAGGAAACACTTTTTTGGAAAAGCAGTCATCAGAATTGAGGCTACTGTTCAAGAAATTAGTGAAAGATAGATAGGAAAAACCTCAAGGTGCAAAAAAAGTGCACTTTTTGTTATAACCATTTTTGCAGTAATTTTTACGTTGTATTATTTCTATAGACATGATTACATGTGTCTAACATATATTTCCTGTAGCAAATGATGATCTTTTCAAAGATTTTATGCTGAACCTTTATTAGACGCTGGTGAGGCCTCATCTGGAGTACTGTGTACAGTGTTAGTATCCCGGCTACAAAAAGGACATAGCAGCACTAGAAAAAGTCCAGAGAAGAGCAACTAGGTTGATTCCAGGGGTACAGGGGATGACTTATGAGGAAAGATTAAAAGCCTTTTCCTTTAAAAGGAGACATGATTGACGAAATTATTAAGGGAATTAGAATAGAGACTGTTATTTTAAAATGAGGTTCATCAAGAACACAGGGACACAGTTGGAAACATGTTAAGCATAAATTTCACACAAACATTCTTTACACAGAGAAACCTAGACACAAGGAATAAGCTACCAAGTAGTATGGTAGACAGTAAGACTTTAGAGACTTTCAAAACTAGACTTGATGTTATTTTGAAAGAATTAACTGGATAGGACTGGCAAGCTTTGTTGGGATGAATGGCCTGTTCTCATCTAGATTGTTCTAATGTTCTAATTTGAAATCACTACCTTAATAGAAGAATGAATAATTTGATAAAAGATTAGATGTAATTATATTGTTAGTTCTGAAGTGTAAATGTATCCTAAGTGAAGATACCTTGCCAGTTAATAAAACATGAACAGTCTGATTAAAACAGAAATATCATCATTACAATATAGCATAAATGATTACAAGATATCAAGCAAAAATAATAGAAAGCTACTGAAACTAAAGTAAAACAATAACTGAATGGGAATAATATTTTTACTGTATTATTCAGGATATGACCAACATCTAGTGTGAAATCCCAAACAAAGTAAGGATAATTCCTACATGAATAGATTTTGAAAATGCTTATCATGTATACTAACTAAATATAACATTACAGATAAAGCACAAAAATAATTTTGAATGTGGCTCAGCTGTGAGAAATATCAACTCATTAAAATTTGTCAGAAAACAGAATTTAAATATGTTAATCCTCGTATATAATTAATGGAACGGCAGCACTTTGCATACTTCTGCTGCCTCACAGATCCACTGTCTTGGGTTTGAAGCCTATGCCCTGTCAATGTCTTGCAGACTTTGTAAGTTCTCTCTGTTTGCATGTGGGCTTTTTCGCCCTGGTACTTCTATTTTCCTCCAACATTCCTTTTTTTCATATTTTTATTGATTCTAAAGTCTAGAAAGATTTAACAAATCAAAGCAAAATGTGACTGCCCAAAGAAAGAGAACGAGAGAGGAACCAGCAACCGCAGCTACTCTGTAATAGGAGCAAGAAAAGAAGGGTATCCTTTTCCCCAAAATAGAAAATTATTCTAATATGTTATTGATTAGAACCTGCCATATTTTAAAAAAAGTTTTGAACAGATCCTCGTAAGTGAAAATTTTATTTTTTCCAATTTCAAGTAGTATAAAACATCAGTTACCCAGTGACTTAAGAGTAGTGGAGTGTGATTCTTCCAGATGAGTCTACGTGCTAGTAGTGTATGTTCTCTCCGTGTGCATGTGGGATTTCCTCCCCAGGTACTTCCGTTTTCCTACAACATTCCTAAAGGTAAAATTTGATTGTGGGTGTGCATATGGACTGGCACAGAGGTTGACTGGCTCCCTACCCACAGCTGTTTCCTGCCTTGTGCCTTAGTGCTATGGGGAGCCCTAAATTGGATTAAGCAAGTGTTACGTTATTTGAGTGCAAGATGAAAACATTGCAAGATAAAAAATATTATTTAAATTTTGCATATCGTTTTACATTCTTCATACTTGATATAAGGGGAAATTTTGAAATGGGGCTCAAACTTCAAGTGTTTTCATTTTAAAGTCTGATCATTTCTGTATCTCTGGTTTTATAAGCATCTGTCCATCCTTCAGTATGTTTATGTCTGTGTCTGCATCTGTGGCACGTATAATTTAGAAATGGACACACCAATCATGATCAAATTTATTACTGTTATTACATTACATACATGCTAGACCCTTATTTATTTTATAGACAGTTCACACAACAAGTTTACTGAAAACTATTTCCATTTTTTCACTTTAAGTGACCGAAAAACTTAAAAAAAATATTTCAAATAAAGTTGTTTAAAGCAATGTTTAACGTTTCCATTAATTTTTGGCCTATTGTCACTTAAGGTTTATTGCTGTGAAAGACACAAATAAAAGTAGGTGGAAATAAGAATATCTTCAGTATTTATTTGAATTTTTTTAAATTCTAAGTTTTTTTTCAGTAATGAAAGAAATAGTCAAATGACTAACAACAAAAATGTGCCCATTCAGTGATACCATACCTGTCCCTGTTTATTTTTGCATTCACAATTGTAGATGATGGAGTACAGACAAACATTTGTCACCTTCAATAACAAATGTGTAGCAAATAATGTTTCAGCAAAAACTGAGTAAATGGATAGAAAAGTGGATCTTTTATTTTGGAAAAATGTTTTTTTTTTCCTGCTTTTGGATTTTACTATTCACATTATCACATATAAAATTGTAATTTGCCTTCACCTAACATCAATCTAGGTGATTTCTGGTTAGCATACACCTACAAAAATAGTTTTTCTTTTGTAAAATTTCACAGATAAGATTCTTGGTTGCATACTGTAGGTAAACATAATCCACAAAAAGTTGTTCAAAACACTGTTGATCGAAGATACAGATCAGGAGAATTGAATCAATCAGTTTCAGGATGTTACATATACCCTGGGTGACATGGCCCACCCATTGTCAGGGATGCTGCTTCATAGATCCAACACCTTGCCTTCAAATCACTTGTCTATTTACTGTTTTTTTTATGAAATTTAAAGGTTTTTCAAGTGTTTACTTGAGTTTCTGTTGTGGGTGCTCAAGTTTTTCTCCAACATCACAAAGGCATGTGTATTATATTAATTACTATGTTTTAAACTGAATGTTTGTGAAGGTGCATGTGGGTGTGTGGTACATATAGAGTTGGTGAGCTCTGTGGCGCACTAGTGTACTGCCCAATGTTAGTTCATACCTTGCAGTCAGTGTTGCTGGGATTGACTCTAGCCTCTTGTGACCTTGAATTTATTTGAGAATGTTAAATGATAATGCACATACAGTATATAATGTATTATGGAGTGCTGTGGAGAACATCACTAAGGGTTGTAAGAAATATGGCACAACCATGACATTTCAAAAATTAGGACATCTCTCAAAAGCTGAAGAACACTTCAAGGAGAACACTTATCAGGACGTTGTAAGATGTTGATGCTAAACACAAAAAAGTTATAGTTTTACAGTAGTAATTGGCCACTTCCCGCATGTTACAGCCATTTTACATATTTTGTATATATATGAGCTGCATGTTAGACTGAAGACATTTCCTAGAAGAAAAGAACAGTCAAGCCTATGTAAAATTTGTAAGAGTGCTCATTAAATCTTCCGAAGCATTGGGAAAATGTGGCCTGACGAGGCCGAAGTAGATCTTTTATTGGCCTTCATTCTAAAAGTAATGTTTAGTGCAAAGCTCATCACTCGAAGAACACAGTACCTTCTTTGATCCAAGAAGAATTGTACTTTTTAACATGACAGACAAAACAAAATATATATATACAGTCATATGAAAAAGTTTGGGAACCCCTCTCAGCCTGCATAATAATTTACTCTACTTTCAACAAAAAAGGTAACAGTGTTCATTTCCTAGGAACATCTGAGTACTGGGGTGTTTTCAGAACAAAGATTTTTAGTGAAGCAGTATTTAGTTGTATGAAATTAAATCAAATGTGAAAAACTGGCTGTGCAAAAATTTGGGTCCCCTTGTAATTTTGCTGATTTGAATGCATGAACTGCTCAATACTGATTACTTACAACACCAAATTGGTTGGATTAGCTCGTTAAGCTTTGAACTTCATAGACAGGTGTGTCCAATCATGAGAAAAAGTATTTAAGGTGGTCAATTGCAAATTGTGCTTTCCTTTGACTCTCCTCTGAAGAGTGACAGCATGGGATCCTCAAAGCAACTCTCAAAAGATCTGAAAACAAAGATTGTTCAGTATCATGGTTTAGGGGAAGGCTACAAAAAATTATCTCAGAGGTTTCAACTGTCAGTTTCAACTGTAAGGAATGTAATCAGGAAATGGAAGGCCACAGGCACAGTTGCTGTTAAACCCAGGTCTGGCAGGCCAAGAAAAATACAGGAGCGGAATATGCACAGGATTGTGAGAATGGTTACAGACAATCTACAGATCACCTCCAAAAACCTGCAATAACATCTTGCTGCAGATGGTGTATCTGTACATTGTTCTACAATTCAGCACAATTTGCACAAAGAACATCTGTATGGCAGGGTGATGAGAAAGAAGCCCTTTCTGCACTCACGCCACAAACAGAGTCGCTTGTTGCATGCAAATGCTCATTTTGACAAGCCAGATTCATTTTGGAACAAAGTGCTTTGGACTGATGAGACAAAAATGGAGTTATTTGATCATAACAAAAAGCGCTTTGCGTGGCGGAAGAAGAACACCGCATTCCAAGAAAAACACCTGCTACCTACTGTCAAATTTGGTGGATGTTCCATCATGCTGTGGGGCTGTGTGGCTAGTTCAGGGACTGGGGCCCTTGTTAAAGTCGAGGGTCGGATGAATTCAACCCAATATCAACAAATTCTTCAGGATAATGTTCAAGCATCAGTCACAAAGTTGAAGTTACGCTTGTTGGATATTCCAGCAAGACAATGACACCAAAACACAGTTCAAAATCTACAAAGGCATTCATGCAGAGGAAGAAGTACAATGTTCTGGAATGGCCGTCACAGTCCCCTGACTTGAATATCATCGAAAATCTATGGGATGATTTGAAGCAGGCTGTCCATGCTTGGCAGCCATCAAATTTAACTGAACTGGAGAAATTTTGTATGGAAGAATGGTCAAAAATACCTCCATCCAGAATCCAGACACTCATCAAAGGCTATAGGAGGCGTCTAGAGGCTGTTATATTTGCAAAAGGAGGCTCAACTAAGTATTGATGTAATATCTCTGTTGGGGTGCCCACATTTATGCACCTGTCCAATTTTGTTATGATGCATATTGCATATTTTCTGTTAATCCAATAAACTTAATGTCACTGCTGAAATACTACTGTTTCCATAAGGCATGTCCTATATTAAAAGGACGTTGCTACTTTGAAAGCTCAGCCAATGATAAACAAAAATCCAAAGAATTAAGAGGGGTTCCCAAAGTTTTTCCTATGACTGTATTTACCTCAATATACCAGTGCTAGATTAAGCCCCTAAAAATAGATTTACTATTGAAATTAAAAGAAAAGATAGTGGAGAATTTACATTGCATCATGAAGGCAGTGCATGCCAGTGGCCAGCTTTCAGAGTGAAAGGCTTGGTGTCTTCTTTTCTTTTATAAACATTTGGGCCCCTGCAGCAAACCAGGCATGGAAACAAAGTCTTAATGTTTAGCACAGATAGACTAACATAATATAGCTGCATTCAGTAGCATCAGCCACACTATAAGCACATTGCAATGTACACAGCAAACAAGATAATTTCAGTAGATTTAATAGAACATAGATGGAAGAAATGAAATGGTGGAGTTTGATGGGCATACCTTTAAAAGATTGTAATATAAAAAACACTACAACAATAAAGACAAGCAGTGTATACTAAGGCCATCCAAAAAAAGATTTATTGTTCATCCATTTTACAAACAAATTGAATTCCATTACACAGAAAGAAGTGTAAGCACTCTCAAAATGAGTTGCTAGTCTGTTGTATGGGATTCATTAGAGCAATTTATCATCACCTGAAAGTTTCTTCCATGGCTGTTAGAAGAAGCGAGAAAATCCTAGCAAAACCCAATTAAACCCTTTTTAATATTTACAGTGCAAACACAGAATTGACTATGGCTCAGGAGATATGAGGCAAAGATGCTACCTGTCATCCCGAATTAAAAACAATGAATGGGACCCATGCACATTGAGAAAATAAGATAATCTGAGATGATAATAGTGACATAATGCAGAATAAAAAGTGAATTGTATAATCATTGCCAACCTTGCATAGAACACTTATTAAGTATGGTCTTGCCTGGCTTTTGAGGTCAATCACATATTCAAACAATCCACAAAGTAAATGTTCTGTAAACACTTATAAGAATATATGTTTTCAAAGAATACACTTAAAACATACAAGTTATCAAAATAGCATAAAATAATTTTGTGCCATACTATACAGAAAATAATCCATTAAAATTTTATTCAGTTGTAAAATCTGCATGAGAACAACTTTAGGCCACAGCAGTGTAGGAACAACAGGTATACACAAATGACCTTAAAAGTAGTCAAAACTCTAAACTACATGCAGTGCCCTGATTTTTCAGAAAAAAATATATATAATAAAAAAATGCAGCAGAGCCTCATTTCTCATTTGATCATTTAGACAGTCTAGCAATTTAGTTGACAGACTAAACCTAGCATAAACCTACAGCTGTGCACTTTATTATTGCAGGTTTATTCATCTATCCATCCATCCGTCCATCTTCTGAAACCGCTTATCCTGAGCAGGGTCAAAGGGAAGCTGGAGCCTATCCCAAAAATAATAGTCATAATAGTACATGTTATTCATGTACTTCCTGCTCTAGAACCTCAGTGTAACAGTTTACTTGAATTACATTGAAGCTTCTTAAAAAAATTATTGCAATATAAACAATGCTTAAACTTGGTGCAATCTAGCGAAAGTAAAATATTTTGGCAGTTGATTGAGCAAGTGGATATAGTATCTGTATGCCTCCTACTCTAACAGTACAAACATGAACACCGATCTCCAGGAATTTGATGAGTTGAGTTTGACAGAGGAGACTGCCTGAAGGGTTGCAAACATCCTAATTCAGGTCATGGTTACTGAAGTTCACTGACATGGATTACCTTTGACAGTTGTCCTGTTTATCAGTGCTCATCCCAGCAAGAAAATCCCTTCTGACTGATAAGTAGGCACATCTGAGACAGAGATACCAAAATACACATGGGAGTTAATATGAAAGCTGTTTATACTATTACTACTGTGCTACTGTATGCCACAAGACAGACTACTTTTTTATCTGTTGTATTTGTGTGTCTGGGATTTGAGAATACAATCCTGTCCATCAGTATGTAACTAAAGTGAAATCAGAGAATAGCTGTCAGGGCTGAGAACACCTACTAGGCCACTAGCATTCACACAGCTCCAGGCAGAGATATGTGGGTCTGTACTGCCATTTTAAGCAAAAGAACAGCCAGTGAGCTGACTTGGAGACCTGGGCACTCATTTATCAAGCATCTCAGAATTACTCCTAGGAACTGCAGTAAAGGTCACTCTAGGATAAGAATTTGTTCTACCTCAGAGCAGGACCTAAGTATCTACAAAGCATCCCAGTCCTAGTCACCGCATCTGAAATTGAGTGATGAAAATGAGTGATATGGTTTTACAGTACCCCTTGCCATAAACTGGCACATATGATGAGGTTTTGTAGTTTTCTGGTACTACTGCTGAGGCTTCACCACTTAGTTAATAGTAATAATAATAATAATAATCAAAATAGTGGTAGAAGAAGGAAAAGATAATAAGGTACGATATTGTGCTAAGCTGCATGCAACTGATGCTACGTTTTAACATCATGAAAAGTATTGTTATGGACAGAGAGATGGAAAAACTCAGACACATACACTGAAAGAGAGTAAAGCCCAAATATTGGGTACTTTTATCTAACAATGAATGCTTCAGCGATTCTTCCTGCCATGTGCCCTTAGGTTGCTGGTATAGACTCCGGCTTCATGCCAACCATGCTGAGAATAAAGGGGTTTAGAAAATGGATGGATGGGTACCCACAGCTGCTCCTTCAGAAGAACCAACTTCCCGCTGTTATGCCAACAGAAAAAGCACAGCACACACACACATGGGCCCTCAACTGTTAGACAAAGGGAGGTTCAATGGGTTTGAGTTTCCTTTCTGACCATTGTGGTGTGTGGCCGGCTAAATATTCCTGCCATCACCCCCAGGCCGCCAGGTGGAGCTCTCCCAACAGCGTGGACGTTCCCCGAATTCCAGCAGGGCCTCATGGACTTTGTAGTTTATATGCACAGCCCTGCTGGATACCATGGGGACCACCAGGAGTCGCTGTGGGGAGGCTGCCGGACTCTTACTTACCCTATAACCCGGAGGTGCGTCATGATCACATGACAAGAGGAAACGACGTGCTTCCGGGTTGAAGAAAGGAGCTTTTTATCTGACCCGGAAGTGTTCATGATCACATGGACAGAAGGGAGAAACACTTCCGGTTCAGGGACTATATAAAGGACTCTGGAAAACCAGTAATAATAATAATAATAATAATAAAAATAATTCATTACATTTATATAGCACTTTTCTCAGTACTCAAAGCGCTATCCACACAGGGAGGAACCAGGAAGTGAACCCACAATCTTCTACAGTCTCCTTACTGCAAAGCAGCAACACTACCACTGCGCCACCTGTGAGCTGAGCTGGGAGGAAGGGTGGCGAAGTGTCTGGGAGTGTGGAGGATTGATTATTGTAGTGTTTATTGATTTATAAATATTGTGGAGTGGAGGGTGCTTTGTGCACATTATTGTCTAAATAAAAGTAATATTTGGACTTTTACCTGGTGTCTGGAGTCGAGTCAGAGGGTTCAAGAGGACGATAAGGGCCTCAATCTGCGACACCATTCAGTATTTTGTGTACTCCTTTTCTTCACCTCCTTCCTTTTATTGATTTGCTTAATAAAAGTCTTAATATGTGGTATATTTTGGACTCATTCAGAACTGAAGGTGCTACAATAGCACTTGTACAGCTTGTAGCGAAAAGTCAAGCAAAATGACACCTTTTACTGGCTAACTAAAAAGATTACAATATGCAAGCTTTCGAAGCAACTCAGGCCCATTCTTCAGGTAATCTTTTTAGTTAGCCAATAAAAGGTGTCATTTTGCTTGACTTTTCGCTACATTCATAACGGCTAACACGGTACAACACTGCTATAGCTTATGACACACCCATACTGTATAAAATCATACTAGCAATAGCTGACATGCTCTTAGGTAGTGGACAGATCATGATTCAAATACTGTAAAGTCTACACTTATAGAAAACAAAAACTGCATAAACTATTTTAAAAATAATACTTCAGTAGTACTTTTTTCCCATCAATATTTAAAATTGTTGATTATTACCTGTGAGCCACAATATGATGAATTATTTCTGAAACATGACTAAGTAATTTAACAAGGGTATTTTCTTTATGTGTTTGACCTTTTTTCAGACTGTGGGCTCAATGTTCATAAACAGTGTTCTAAATACGTTCCCAACGACTGCCAGCCTGACTTGAAGAGGATCAAGAAAGTTTACTGCTGTGACTTAACGACTCTTGTGAAGGCACACAATACACAACGACCTATGGTGGTGGATATGTGCATCCGGGAGATAGAAGAACGAGGTTTAAAATCTTTTTTCTTAAATATAGATGGCGTCTGTTAAAAATAGATATTATAGGGAAGGATGATGCTGTCTGTAAACCGAGAAGATTGAAACTTGAGGAACTCTTTTAAGAACAATAAGCCCATACCAGCAATTGACCTCAAACCTTTTGCTAACTTTAGTGACTAGATGTCAAACCAGCTGTTCTCCTCTTTTAGAAAAGCTTCAAAAGTGGGACGGAAAAATTGGCATTAGTTTCCAGTGTGTAATTTTAGAGTGCAAGAATTTTTATGTTGTTTCAGAGATAGAAAACATTGTCAAAATATTACACATTAGAGATGTAAAGAGACTTAATTCAAATAATCTTAGTTTAGCACAATCTGAGAGTTTAATGGTTGGATTAATTTTATAGTACACAAAGGAAATACAACATTGATTTTTTATGCCTTTTCTTTAATTAAATTATGAATGATCATTCATATGTAGATCATGAATGTCAGAAATAGCCAGAGGGAAACCCTCATCTATATGGATTACTGGATTAATCTTTGACATAGTAAAAAATTCCCAATATTTAGTTTCTGAAGATGTTTAATATAGCATTACCATAGCATTGCTAGTGTCTGTTGTGGAAAAAACTTTGTTGCTTCTTTTGTTTTCCAGGGTTGAATTCAGAAGGACTTTACCGAGTCTCAGGGTTCACTGAACACATTGAAGATGTTAAAATGTCCTTTGATCGAGGTGGGTGATTCATACCATTACTCTTGACAATCTGTGCTGTGCGCTGTGCATTTTGCCTGTAGATGTTTCTATTTAAAATTATTTATTTTCATGCCAAATACAGATGTCATAGTACTTTTAATAAAGCTGATTAGAAAATGAAATTAGATTTATTTTTATCAGGCACACACCCACATTTACAATAAAGTGAAAAAAGAAGACATGTAATGTAAAAATAAAACATAATGTTAAAAATAAACAGAAAAACATCATGAAATACACATCCATCCATCCATCCATTTTCCAACCCGCTGAATCCGAACACCAGGTCACGGAGGTCTGCTGGAGCCAATCCCAGCCAACACAGGGCACAAGGCAGCAACCAATCCCGGGCAGGGTGCCAACCCACCACAGGACACACACAAACACACCCACACACCAAGCACACACTAGGGCCAATTTGGAATCGCCAATCTAACTAACCTGCTATGTCTTTGGACTGTGGGAGGAAACTTAAGCGCCCGGAGGAAACCCATGCAGACACGGGGAGAACATGCAAACTCCTAACTGCGAGGCAGCAGCGCTACCACTGTGCCACCGTGCCGCATGAAATACACAGTATGCAAAAATATATATATAATGTAGCAACAAGGAATAAGGTATTTTGGACTTCACAAATAGAAGAGAAACTTGTTTCTCTGATATTATACATACCATGACAGAATGGAAAAATTACAAAGGGGCAGAGGTTGAGGCACAACTCTCCATACGTGTTAACCCTTTGCACAGTGCCGGCTCTGTCAGACAGCACATTATTGACTGTCACAAAAAGGGACAAGCATGGCTACGCTGGGAAGGTTGGTATACATTTGCTAAATGTGATATTCCCAGAAATTTTCAGTGGTATAAATTGACATGGATTTGCCAAGAGATGGGCAGCATGGAGGCGCAGTGGTAGCACTGCTGCCTCACAGTAAGGGGACCTGGGTTCGCTTCCTGGGTCCTCCCTGTGTGGAGTTTGCATGTTCTCCCCTTGTCTGCGTGGGTTTCCTCCGGGTGCTTTGGTTTCCTCCCACAGTCCAAAGACAAGCAGGTTAGGTGCATTAGCAGTCCTAAATTGTCCCTAGTGTGTGCTTGGTGTGTGTGTGTGTGTGTCCTGTGGTGGGCTGGTGCCCTGCCTGGGATTTGTTCCTGCCTTGTGCCCTGTGTTGGCTGGGATTGGCTCCAGCAGACCCCCGTGACCCTGTGTTAGGATATAGTGGGTTGGACAATGACTGACTGACTGGTGACAAGATCAGCAAATGCTGTTGGCAAGCTCTGACCAAGCCAACCACAAAAACTTATGTAATGTGACATCAGCTTTAGATGGTTAGTTTGTGTCTTTTGAATTAGTCAATTTAAAAAAATCTTTTAGCGCTCCAAACATTCCTTTTTCAAAAAGTGAAGCAACACAATAAGATGTTTGAATGTCCTTAAAGAAAGAAACTAACATAGTAATACAGCACTTTCCCGTTAAAAAAAGTGAGATGTTTGAAGTCATATAGCAAATTATGTAACAATCAGATGATAATGAACAATGACATGCTGTGTAGGTTGAACCAAAGTGATTAACTGAAACAGGAGCAGATGTGGAGAGGAAATAAAACTGGGCAAGGGATCATCACACTATAAAAGAGAAGTTTACGGTGCATGTTGTTGTTTAACATGCATATCTTACACTATGGCAAAAGTGAGCATAGTGACAAGACATAAGAAAACTGAGTGCAGCAAGCGAGAACTGCATCAAACTGATCTCCCTTTGAAATCAGATGATGTCCCTGAGCCGGATTAAACATGTTCATGAAACTTAATACAGTTGGGAATATGGGTATCTTACAGCCTCATCCACTTCCAAACTCCCTCCCAGCCCACTATTGTCTTGTGTCCATAAAGCAGTTAAATACAAGGGTGGCAAAGAAGGAGAAGGAGTGTAAGAGCACAAATGACTGATGAAAAGTGCCACCACAATTAAATGCTCCTGAGTGGATGAGAGGAAGTTTGTTCTTCTTAAATGAATCATTTTTTTTAGTTTTTATGTCTAAAATGCAAAAATTAGTTTAAAGTATTAACTTTACTTTAAGGTGCATTTGAAACATTTAATTATCACTTTCCAGATTCTAAGTTTTGTGTGCATCATGTTATGCATCAGAAGCCTTCTTGTTCTTATACTTTCCATAAAAGAACATAGTAATTGCATTGTCATGCAAGTACCTTCCTTCTAGTTTGTACTTTACCCATGTGGCACAGTTTTTTGAGCAAATTTCCAATTTTATCATCTAATTTAATTTATTTTATGTGGTATATGAATAAAACTTGAATACTTCATCATGTTAAGGGGCCAGGTGCTGACCTTGCCTTAAACACCAATATCAGTATTTACATTGGCACATTTGTCTAAATAAATCAGTAGTCCTTGCCAGAAGAAATGCGTAACTCAGTCTGTTAACCTTGAGCCAGTTTGCCCTCTGCAGTCTCTGCTTTTTGTGTTTTGTGGAGCACTCCATGTGTTTGTGTCAGTCTCTGTGATATGTTTAAAATAAACTGTGTCCAATTATCTTTTGAACTGAGGAACTTGATGCAGTGTTGCCCTTATATAATAGGTTACACAATGTTTAACATAACATGTATGCTGAAGTATGACCTTGTGGAAGCTGGCCCGGACACAGACAGGCGGACAGCGATGGTTCAACCCACACACGTTTATTATACATAATTTCTATTTACAACAGTGCACACAGCCCCAAACAACTCCCCCAAAAGTCCAGGCCTTTAGCCAATGCCTCTTTCTTCAGGCCGCCTCCACTTCTCTCCAACAAGACTTGGTCCTCTCCTCACCCGACTCCAGCCATCGAATGGAGGGAGGCGGCCCCTTTTATACACACCCGGATGTGCTCCAGGTGCCTCCCGACTACTCCCCAGTGTGGCGGAAGTACCGGCCGCGCACCCGGAAGCACTCCGGGTGTCCCTGGTCTTCCTTCCCCCAGCACTTCTGGGTGTGGCAGAAATGCTGAGGGCCAGGGCTCCTCGGGCATTGGGGCGCCCCCTGGCAGTGACCACGGGCCCCTATAGGGTTGAGCTTCCATGCTCAGTTCCCGTGGTCCCCAAAGACACCAGGGAGGTCGCCTCCTCATGGTCTGGAGGAGGCGCAATCTCTCCTCCGGTCCTTCCGGGCATCCTGGCTGGGTGCCACCCCCAGCCGCTTGCCACAGGCCTATATACTTGTTTAATTTACATAAAGCTAACTTCTCAATATGCTAGTCTAAAAGTTAAAACTTAATTAGAGAGAAGAAAGGGAGTCTTAATGGCTTTTTCAGATGACCCTCAGTGTGTTGTATACTAAACAGACCTATTTGAGTTTCTGTAGGACACATTGAGCATAAAGATATATGGCTAACTTAAATATGTTTTCTTAGAAATCTGTCATTTTGCAGTTCTTGGAAGAAGCAGCATGTAATTTACTTTCTTTAATTTACAATTGGTTGTCAACAACCTGAATAACGTGCAGAATAAACAGTGCCATTTGTTGAACGTCACTGAAATCTGTTCTTTTCTGGTTTTTGTGATACTATATTTACTTATCAAGTATAAATGAGGCTTGTGTACTGTAAAAAATATAAATGTTATTGTTTTAAAGAACTTTTTTTGCAAACTATTTTCTGGTTCTAAGCTATTACAGTAAGAAGGCTGGGTATCAATGAAACTTTGCTGTAGGATAACAATAGTGAATGTTGGATTCTAAACATATTGTGCTCAAAATATTCCCCCACTCATGTAACATTCCAATCAAAGTACTGTATTACAAAATTAATTAATATTATGCACAATATGCATTCATATTCTACAACTTTGGACATGTATTTAATGAATTGCACAAATTCCTGAGCCATAGTCGTATAACTATAATAGCTATCATGCAAAGTGACACACATGAAATTAGTTCACACCTATTGTTGTGTTACTGTCAGTGTTTGTGTTAGTGCCATATTGTTACAACTTAGTTGGCATCTAATGTGCAATGTATTTATTTTGGTTGAAATAGCGACAGGAGTATTTTGAACAAAAAAAACAGCAAGTGGTACTAAAAGCTCAGGCAGGAACTAGTAATCAAGGTCTCATGGACAAGCCTGAGAAAGTTTGATTTGGTCACCTGGCATTATGTAACCAAATAAACAAATCCATTAATGGGCATAAATATCAGTAAGCATCTTGAAGACTAAGCAGGATCAAAATACAAACAAAAGAGATGAGTTTAGTATGTGTTTATAGGGAGGTATCTAGAGGTAAGTGTAAGAAATCAGCCTTGGAATAGACCTCAGTACATTTCACAGCACAGTTTTCCTGGTCATTTGAAGTATGTCTTCAATGGATACAAACAGGCTAATTTATAGAAAACAATGTCTATCCATCCATTTCTAAGCCTGCTTCAGTGAGTACAAGAAAATTGTAAGCCAGAGTCTGAGCAAGCAGCACTGGGCTCTATGAAACAAAACTGAACCTTAGACTGGGACATTCAGTGTGCCCAATGATTTGAATTGGGACTGGTGGGGGCATGCAATTATTTTCAAATCACGAATGTTCTGTCAATCCCTGCTTAAGCCCTCACAGTTAAGTGCCCTGCTTGTGTAGGACCCAAGTTTCTCGGCCATGTGTCCCCTTGGACATATTGCATATGAAAAAGGTTTTTATGCTGCCTGTTTATTGCAATACTAAAACAGAAAACTTGCTCAATTTCTACTCGTTTCTGTTCTTCATTAGAAAATAACATGGCATCAAAATATTAGCTGGGTAAGGCCTTTAGGTATATGTCATGGAATACTGGGACATCTTGCACTCTGTTCTGTCCTTGTATATTTACTAGCTATTTATCAGGGCTGTTGTTTTTTCAGTATGAGGTCATTCTGAAATTGTAACACATCTGTTTCCAGCACCATCCATTCTAAGAAGAAGAGTTTGTGGCTGGAGGCAGCTTATTTTTTGTTCAATCTACTGGAAAGATATTTCTACAAGGATGAACACAGTCTTCTTATTCAGAATCACCACTAAAACAGTTGTTAAACTGAAGTTCACTCGCATACATTAAATTAATACTGCACTGGGTATGTGCTCTTTTGACAGCCACAGATAGTTAGTTATTTGTCTCCTATCCAAAGTGTGAAAATCTGTATTGCGTCAGCATTAAGAAAAAAAAAAAAAAAAAAACAGCCTTCCCTCTTTAATGTAAGAAATTGTTATGCTTACACACTGGTGCTTTCCTTGTATCCAGTGGTTTGTTATATTGAAAAAAGTCTGAATTAGTGTAAGCCATCATAATTTAGGGTGTTCATAAGAAATGTAATGGTTTACTTCATGAGGTAGAAGTACATAATAAATAAGAATAGTTGCTTCAAATATTTTAAATATTAAAATGTGTGCTTCAATTTAAATGTATAAAATCGAAATATTCTCAAATGTATAAG
This sequence comes from Erpetoichthys calabaricus, assembly GCF_900747795.2. Taxonomy (NCBI): domain Eukaryota; kingdom Metazoa; phylum Chordata; class Cladistia; order Polypteriformes; family Polypteridae; genus Erpetoichthys; species Erpetoichthys calabaricus. Next base: position 48,765,167 of record NC_041406.2, on the reverse strand, counting down.
AAATGTGTCGATGTTTAACCTCTGACTGACATCCATAGAAGGCTATGTGCCAAGGAAAGGATCCAAAATTATATCATATTTGTAATCACTGACCTTGAAATAGTCTTAAACGACACCCCACATGCTTATGTTTGAAATTTTAAATTTTTAACTTATCTGAGTGGCTCATAGAGGGCTAGGACCACTGATAAATAATCAAATATCAAAAATAGTATCATATTCATGATCAAGAACCTCAAAACAGCAAAAAATGACACTTTACATGCATATGTTACTAATCCCTGTTTTTTCAAAGTTTTGTGAATGGGGTAATTTTGACCCCTCATATCCCTTTCTGGGCTATGACCCTTCTGATCGTTTTGCTGAAGACACCTAGTAGTTTACTCTTTATTGTAACAATGTAATTTCCTTCACAAAATATGTTCCAAAAATGTGCTCAAATTAAGGGTTTTTCAGACCTAGATAGCCAAAAATAAGGGGGAACTCCAAAAAGCTTGATGTCATATATATCTAAAAATCAAGATGAATTGAGTGATATGTCATATGTGGAGGTTTTCTTATACTGGTGAGTCAGGAGTTGCCCGACAAAAGAACTGAAGTGATTTCATAATGTTCAGAAGTAATGCTTATGAAGACAATCATGTGTTTGTCAAAATGCATTCCAAATGGAAGCTGCATGAATACATACCCATGCTTGCCTTTGTTATCCAAAAATCTAAAAATGTGTTTGAAAAAAGTCCTTTATGTGCTTCTAGACCTGATCTCAAGAAGACCATTACTTTGCCAAACCAGGCGTGTGTATCACAATGTTCAAGCAATGCTTAATATGAGCATTGACGTGAGGGTATGGATTAGATGGCCATTCAACATGGGGCACACCAGGTTTCATGAACTAGGACCATAACTGGCCAAGTGGTATGGAAATGTTGTGTTTTCTATTAAGTAAAATTAAGTTCTGTATTTTAACATATTCTTGTTTATCATGGTTCTGGAGAGTGGTGGCACATTGCATGTTGGCTAAACATACATGTAACAATTTCACTGTACTCTGTACACGATACTACATTAAACTTGATCTTGAAGCTGCGTCTCGATTGACTAACTATCTAATACACGTTATAACCCTCATGTAAAGTTCCAGGTACTATTGTCTACAATCCTAAATTCTATCCCTTTATGTGAACTTGAGGGATTCTTTTCATATCTTCAAGTTATTCTGAGGTCCAGAGTTTCAGATAATTCCTCTTCATAAGTGTACTCAAAAGGCAAGCAGCAAAGTATTTTAGATGTGATGTTTAATTTTAATGCACTTTCTAATGTCTTTATACACAAAACATATAGGTTATCTGTAACTACTATATGGACAGTTCGGTTATCATTGCTATCCCAGCAGTCTTTGGCTCACGATAGAAACCAGCCCTAAATGAGACACCACTAGGGAATCCATTCCCGGGCTCCCGGACGTTTCCCATTCCTGGGAATGAAACTGCTGGAATTCCCGGCTGAACGGGAACGGCCAAGCTTGCATATATAGCGTGTAAAAATCGATCAAGAAATAACAGAGTTATAGTTGAAAATAATTAAGGTGGCGCCATTGCTGCAGCTTGCACTTCATCAGACAACAGTTTTGAACAGCAACTTGAAATTGCAATGCGTCAGTCTGTTGCATCCACATTATCTGTGCCAAGAAACTTGCCATCACAGAATGATGACAAGAAACTGGATGCATCAGTAAAAGCTGAAACAGCAGTGTTTCAGAGCAATGGCAAGCACGGGTATTGTTTAGAACAAGTATATCAGTATCTGATGACTGTACCACCTACTTCAGTAAAGGCAGAGCGTGCTTTCTCAGCAGCTGGCGTACTCTGCACAAAGGTGCGCTTTCGCCTGGACAACCACACGCTCGACACGTTGTGCTTTCTACGCTCTTATTACCGCAACTAACCAGATACATGTACTTATATGACAGCATGAACTGCTTGTAGTTAAGGTTAGTCTTTTATTGGTGTCAACATATTGCAGTAGTTTTATTAAAAATAAGTGTCGCTCCCTGTAAAGCCGTTCACATGTGAGATGCCCGTGCACTGTGTCATTCCCGGGAATGACATGTGGGATTCCTGAATTCCCGGGAATAGATAAACCCGTCCGGGAATGGGTTCCCTAAACACCACCCCATTGCAGGACACACACACAAATACTTAGTTTAAGCACAGTGGTGTTGTGGGAATTGCTATTGTCTCCTGGCTACAGTCTTTTGGATTTAATTCCTAGTCTGTCAAATGTGTGGAGTTTTCATGCTTTCCCTAAGTAGTCTAATAGTACTAGTACTAATAATACTCTAGTAGTACTAATTTTTGTAGTATCTGAATCTACTGGTATTATAGATAGATAGATAGATAGATAGATAGATAGATAGATAGATAGATAGATAGATAGATAGATAGATAGATAGATAGATAGATAGATAGATAGATAGATACTTTCTTTATTATTCCCAAGGGGAAATTCACATACTTCAGCAGCAGCATACTGATAAAGTAACAATATTAAATTAAATAATCGCCTCTGATGATCACGGGGTCCAGGAGGGGCCTGGGTCTTCTAAAATCCACCACCAGCTCCTTGGTTTTGCTGGTGTTCAGGTGTAGGTGGTTTGAGTCGCACCATTTAACAAAGTCCTTGATTAGGTCCCTATACTTCTCCTCCTGCTCACTCCTGATGCAGCCCACGATAGCAGTGTCGTCACCGAAATTTTGCACATGGCAGGACTCTGAGTTATATTGGAAGTCCGATGTATATAGGCTGAACAGGACTGGAGAAAGTACAGTCCCCTGCGGCGCTCATGTATTGCTGACCACAATGTCAGACCTGTAGTTCCCGGGACGCATATACTGCGGTCTGTCTGTAAGATAGTCCACGATCCATGCCACCAGGTATGAATCTACTCCCATCTCTGTCAGCTTGTCCCTAAGGTGCAGAGGTTGGATTGTGTTGAAGGTGCTAGAGAAGTCCAGAAACATAATTGTTACTGCACCACTGTCTCTGTCCAAGTGGGAGAAGGATCGGTGTAGCATGTAGATGGTGGCATCCTCCGTTCCCACCTTCTCCTGGTATGCGAACTGTAGAGGGTCGAAGGGCATGGCGGACCTGTGGCCTCAGGTGGTGAAGCAGCAGCCGCTCCATGGTCTTCATCACATGTAACGTCAGAGCGACAGGCCGGAAGTCATTCAGCTCACTAGGACGTGATACCTTTGCGACTATGGTGATGCAAGATATTTTCCAAAGCCTCGGGACTCTCCCCTGTTCCAGGCTCAGGTTGAAGATGCGCTGTAGAGGAAACCCCAGCTCCGATGCACAGACCTTCAGCAGTCGTGGCGATACTCCATCTGGACCCACTGCTTTGCTGGCACAAAGTCTCCTCAGCTCTCTGCTTACCTGGGCTGCTGTAACTATGGGTGGGGGGAAACTCTCTCCTATGCTGGTGTCAGCAGAAGGATGGGTGGAGGGTGTATTAGTGTAGGTGAATGTGCTCTAAGACAAAGAGGTGGCATATCAACATTTGGCACCCAAGTCTTCATATGCGTAAAATACCATAAAGGAAAAACCTGATTCAAAAATTAGACAGATGTGTTTACAGTAGGTTTATAGGGTCATTATTGTCACGTATACAGAGTACAGTGAAATTCTTACTTGTCCTCACTCTCTAACACCATGATCAGTGAGTATAACAACCTTCTGTCTATAAATTATAAATAAGACAGAGATATTCTTGATATGGTTATGCAAGTTTTCCCATGATGTTCTGATTGCTTAGTAACACTAAATTGTGCAAGTGTAAGGATGTTCATACTTATCTATTCAGGGTGAGCTCCTGTCCTTTGGTGTTTGAATGTGGGTCCCTCAATCGAGTTATAAAGTTGTGTTTCATTGTGCATTCACTTAAGTCTAACACATAGGTGTCATGAATTGTGGCTACCCTCGAACCTCTATGTTTCATTTTTGTAATTTTTAAAATTGAATTTCTGGTTGTTTAATTATTAAATGTTATAAGAATGACAACACCACTTTGCCATTTTGGTCACAGGTACATTATTTTATTGTTGGTAATGACACTCACGTGTATGATGTCATCATCACTTGCCACCTATTTAAGATGCCTTCGCCATGGCTGAAAGACAAATAAAATATGCTCCACAAGCAAGTGAAGGATCTTTTCGGCTGAAAATGTCTTTTGTTTTCTGATGATGTTTTTTGCCTTCCATTCAGTTTTGCTGTCTCTTTTTCTCAGACTTGCTGGTTAACAAACTCCTCATTTTGCCTTTTCCTTTGGTGTCTGCCATTCCACGGTTTCACTTATATTTCCAAAGAAGACATTTAAAGTCAAAGTGCCTCTAGACAAATCTGTCTCAAGTACAGTATATGCAGCAGACTCCACTGTTTGGTTCATAAAAACCTTTGTCAAGTATGCAAAATGTCTATGACAATAGCATGTATTCAACATACTGTACACTTGTGCAAGTTAGGATTTGAGACTCTCATTAATTTAACATTGTAATATCACCATTTTAACTCTGCAGGGACTCTGGGCATAAAGGGGAATTTTACACTTTGCTTCATTTATCAAGGGAGTTTGTCGCTGCAAAAACAATAACAACCTGCTTAGCCTTTTGTTGTCATCTGCCTATGTTTATTAGTATCCTTTTTGCAAATACTTGTAGATATTTTTCCAGAAGGAAAATAAAAACTAACTTTGCTTCTGTTTTTTTTTTATTTCTATTTTTGTCATTGGCCTACAGTACCAATTTGAAAACTGTACATTGTGTTACTGCGGTAACTGCAAACTAGATCCTGTTACTCAAAGCCTGAAATTCCATTTCTAACATATATTTGTTCTGTTCCTTTTAATTTAGTCTATCTCCATTTCACATTGCTCTTAAGCTTTTCAATGAAAGGTGGTTAATCCGTATTTGAGCATGCACAAAAATTGACTTATGCACTGAAACATGTAATACAGTAAAGAGATGGATCTTCTGATATAGACTTTGCTTCCGTCTTGCCGAGACAGAAATCTGATCGCTTTTTAACAGAGCATAGTTGTTTGTCACAGCAATTCACACCCATGTTTATTAACTGAAAGGGCCTACTCTGACAATGACACCATTATGCTCGGTATTTCAAATGACCATGGCCAGCGGTTACCTTCTTTCTCTGAGATAAAAGCTACCATTAAATTTGTTTGTTTTGGTCTGCTGTTCTTATGTGACATCTACTGTAATCAGCCCCATGTTTTTCTTTTACATGCCATGTGCTTCATATGCACTTAATACATAAGTAAGAGAATTTGTTTGACTGTTGTTTACTCTGAGATTGTTTTCAGGGTGTAGCTATGATGCAGGAACTGAAGACAACTATAACATACCATAATATTCAAAAATCTGCTAAATCTAATTCAGATTTGCAGTCGGCCAGAACCTTTCTTGGTAGTATTGGGAGCAACATAGGAATCAACCCAGGACAGGGTGCCAGTTCATCACAAGAGTCCACTCATATGGTGACAGTTTAAAATAACCAATCAGTCTAACATGCATGTTGTTGTGATGTGGGAAGAGATCCTCAGGGAGCATTTTTTCTAACAAACTTAACAAACATGCATTTTTTATTGTGCTCTTTACAAGTGCTCAGATTTCAAAAGGGCAGGTGTTTACTTAGCTCAAATGTCATTGAAGTTTTAAATTTCTGAATGAAGGAAGTATCATAATTTGGTGGAAAAATGTATTAATAATATCACATATCTATTTTAACTCTACAAACCGTTTTGTGTAATTAAATTAATTACCAGCTTTACTGTTGTTTGCCTGTACAGGTTAGGTGTTTAATTTGTGGGTTTTCTATTTTTTTTTTTTTTTGCTTTTATAAATCAGGAACCAAAGAAACAAAACACCAGTAAGATGCACATCACACTCATGTAGAGACAGTCACTTACTCATGTTGAGTCAACTTATTGTTCACTTCAAGTTGAATTTATTTTTGTGTAATGTTTCTCACTTTGTACAGGCTCAGAGTGCTTTCATACTTTTACAACTACTATGTGCAACAAAATGTTAAAAACAATCTTAGTGATTAATAGTGATGAGAAAACATTGCAGGGTTCGCTTCACTGTGAGTTTGGCAATATCACAGAAAAGCTTGTATAACTCCACAAAATGCATTGAACTCAATGGGGAAGGAGGAACTGAACTAGTTTTTAGTAGATTACAATAGTGCAGTGTTCTTTTATTTGTCCCTGGGGGCTAGGGAAATTTCTGCCAACTATGCTGGACTGATTATGGTGGCTAAATATGTGTTCTAACCTGTAAGGCACTGCTAACCATTGTACCACTGTGCCTCAAACAACAAAAGATGCATAGGGAACAGACACTACAAACAAAATACAGCAAATGGCCACAAACTAGCAACAAGTAAATAAAATATAGATAATTGCACTCACAGAGTTCTGTTCTTGAGGAACACAATGGTCATGCCACAAAGCAGTGGCATGGGACTGGCTTGTTCCACTGTTTGATGCGGCTCTGGCCATAGCCAGTTGGTCTGTTTTGTTTCTGATTTATCCCTGCAGATATGTTTATCAAGTAGAAAGAAATGCCTTGTAAGTAATAATAAATCTTTTGTTTTTATTATTTCACAGAAAGTCCTGAGGTTTTGTGATGAGGATAGAGGAAGGGGGTGGGCTCCTTTAAGACTGGCTTTGGGTTCTTAGCTGAGCACATGGCTAATCTGTATGCATAATGCATGCTGTGCTGCCAGCTCACAGGGATCAGTGTTATACACTGTATCTGGTGATAGTACACTAATATTCTCATTATGGTCACCCCTCAAATGAAAATACTGTTTATTTATTTATTTTTTAAAATACATGCAGGATGAAAATCCAGCAGTGCTTCTAAACGTTTGTGGGTCTAGGACCCCTTTTTTACCTTTTGAAGTTCATTGACGACTCACATATAGCAAAGAGCCGTGTGTTGAGTGCGATACAGCGTTTTTTTTCTTTGTGTCCCAGCGATGGCCAAGTTACCAATAATCTTAGAGTAAGAATGCGTTAAATTTCTGCACATGGCTGGTACAGCTCTATGATGTCACTCTGGACTCACAAAGCATCATGGGTTGCTTGGAAAAAAACCTAACCCAGCTACATGCTGAATTTACGGAAAAATATTTGACAAACAAGATCACCAGCGAACACAGCATATTCACTGCAAAAACTCTTTGGTGAATTTCTCAGATTACCACTAGTGATTAATGTAAAAAAAATCATGACAATATCATAAAAAATTGATATTGTAACTAAAATGCGAAATTGGACAAGACTGAAATAATGACGCACCTTAAAAACATGCATACAGTAGTTTCACTATTAACAGCATAAATAAAAATCTTAGACACGAGATGTTAGTTTTCAGTCTGAATATAAATGCTGAAATGAATGAAGTATTCCTTTTATAAGCAGACAGGTTCTTACACGGCTTTGCCAATTAATTTAACCTACACAGCTTTGTGAGTAAAAAAAATCTGTAAAAAGCTGACATATGCACAGAAAAAAGGTGAACAATGCAGTCTAAAAGGGATCAGTACTGGTTTTGAGCCTTGGACTCTGGAGTTGTGAGACAGCTATCTATGTGGAGCTTTCACATTCTCCTTGAGTCTGTGGAGATTTTTCTCCAGCATCCTAAAAAAGTGTGTTTTAGGTTAACTATAACCGGTGATATTGAAGTGACTGTGACTGACTGTATACTGTACATCTATTGTTTGTTGCTTTTACAGCTTCAATCATGTAGATTAAGGAGTCATTGAACATGGACAAATAAAAGAGTATTGCTTAATAGAATGACAACAGTAAGGCGAAAGTAAAATCATATAAACAACTTCACTGTTCTTTTAATACTAAAATATTGAAAGAACAGTGTCGTGTCATCTTTTGCCTTAAATATTTTTCTCCAGCTGTCTTTTAGCCTTGCCAATATCCTTTTTAACCGTTACACTCACATGCCCTGTTGTTAGTGCTAGAGTTACTAGTCTTACATGACTTATGTAGCTATTTTTTCCTTTGTACCTTGCTTTTTAGTTTCTTATTTATCCACCACAGTATTTTCCTTAACCTCTTAATGCTTCTAAATTTTGGGATGAACTTGTCTTGCATTTTACATATGTGAAACTATTGTAAACATGATCCATATCTCCTCAACTGTCTCCTCACTTAAAAACTTATCCCAGTTTATCTTATGTAGGCAGTCCACATCTCCTCAAAGTTAACTCTATTCCAATTAAAATTAAATGTTCTTGCATTACAATATGCACTCTTCCAAAACAATGTGAAATCTACACTATTATGATCACTAGATCCTAATGGTTCGATCTCATTTACCCATTCAGTTCTATCCTGATTATTGTAGAATATTATTGTAATGTTGTAATATTATTGTAGAATTTAGACAGTGCTTTAACATACTGTGTTAAACAGTCACTGATTATGTCAAAAAACTCCTGTTCTTGTGACGCATTATTTGTAAATCTAGCCCAGTTAATATTTGGGTAATTAAAGTCCTCTAAAACTGTATTATCTCGCTGTAAATTTGTTAAAAAGATATAAGTTGAAACTATTGCTTGCATTAGCTGTGATTCACCATCTCATTGAAGAAAACTTGCATCTAAATGCTGTTTAACATATATGGTGCCCCCACCCTTCTTGTTTTTCCTAAATGATGTGTTTCCATCTGTGTTATACCGCTGCTAAATTCTGTTACATAGCCAGGCTTCTGTTATTCCTATTACAGTATATCAAAGTTATGTGCAACTACATGTAATTCCAACTCGTTTATTTTATTCTTAATACTCCTAGCATTAAGCCAAGCAATTTTAATGTATCATTTAATCTACTAGTGCACTTTAACTTTGGGCTAGAAATTATGTTACTTACAAGTTCGTTTTTTCCTTTGCAAAGTAAGTCAAAATGCTAAAAGTAAACTGACTGCTTTGAAAAGTGAACCCTGAGCAGAAGACATTAAGTGTGACATTTCAGACATAGATGACTAAAAGATTGATGGTAATAAATAAAGGATTGTATTCCCCCAACAAACTGCTTCTTGTTTCTTTTGCAGATGGGGACAAGGCTGATATCAGTGCTGATACATATGCAGACATCAACATCATTACTGGTGCACTGAAGCTTTATTTCCGAGAGCTGCCAATACCAGTCATTACTTATGACGCTTACCCTAAATTCATAGAAGCTGCAAGTGAGTAGCAAATTGTGTTTTTTTCTGTATGCTTTTTCAACAGTGGTATATTATATTATACTTCTTTTTTATTCTATTTTCAAACCTTCCTGAGTCAATATCAGAAAAAGAAACTAGCCCTTAAAATAATGATAGTCTATCTCTGGGCACACATCCATTCATATTCATACATGCCCGCATTCAGCTAATTCAGAATACTTGGAACAAAATACATACACATATATATATAACATATATAATAATTAGTTAATTAAACAGTTCATCAAGCATTGTTTCATTTATGCTATTTAAAACTATTTAAACCACAAAGAACTTTTTTCCTTATTGCCATTTTTAATACAGTAGGTTCTCCATACCCCTCACTGCCGTTACTGCAAGATTCTCCTGGAATGGATAAGCAGTGAAATACATGAAAACTTGATTATAAAACTGCCTTCTTCTTCCCTTTGCCCAAGAAACTTTTCACTGTGCTTCATGTTATGTTAAATGCTTTTAGGACTGGACAGTTTATTTAACACTGTGCATTTATGTCAGAAATTAGCTATTATTTTAAACAGGTCTGGATAGACATGGATATGGAGAAAACTGGTATATTTATCATAAACTTGACGGAAAAAATATGATAATAAAAGTTTCAATAATGATGATTAATAAATGCTAGACTAAAAATTGCTTTCGGCTTGAACCAAATTTACTTTCTTTTGAAAATGAGGATAGCTCAGGTGGCTCAGGTTTTAATTTCCTCAAAATGTTATGTTATGGTGCCTGACCCACATAACAAGTAGGATATTCTGCAGTTTAACTGTTTACTTACTTCTTCTTTTTGATTTCTTTTAAGATTCATTTAAGAGTTTTCTGGTCTCCGTACTGATGCACCTGTTTAATTATCAGGAACAGCAACTCACACAAAGTAATTCTTCACAATTTGCACTTCACATACAAAGCGTACAAGTACATGCATTAGCTTTCATTCTCAATTAATGCAATCCAGGGTGTCTGTATCTGGATCTTATCTCAGCAGCATTAGGCACAGGGGAAAAACAGCCCTGAACAAGGCATGTGTTCATCACAAGTCACACTCACTCATACGGGACCAATTTTATATGATTCAAATAATAAGGCTGTTGCCAAAAGCAGAAATAAAAATAATCAGCAAGTCTTCTAAAGGAAATGTTTATTGTTAGGACACTGTGTGATGTTTTATTGAACGGTGAAATGACTATGAAAATTAATGAGTTGAATTAAAATTTTTTTGTGGTTTGTTTAACGAAGTTTGCTTTTTCCAATACTCTTTCTCTTGCTTATTTCATTTAACATTTCACTATTTTAACTAACCTGATCTATCCACAGTCTGATTTCTGTCAGATTATAGCTACCGTGATACTGCGTTGGACTATTGCTTTAAGAAACTGGAAAAATGCATTAGGTTGTGCAGCTATTCATCCTATTAATGTTTCCAGGATTGTGATTTGCTCATTTTGTAAAAACACCTGTAGCTTCAGAGTGTCATTAGGATGGTCATGTGTTATGACTGATTTTTCCATCACTATACACTCCATTTTCAAAGCAGAGATAAATCTCACCCTGGCTCAGTGATTGCAGACCCTGGCAAAGTTTATTAAGGCTGAGACCTTGAAATGAAAGTAACTGGTAAATCACCTGCTGTATACTGTACTGTGCATGAACAACTGCATCTCCATGAGAAAGAAAAATGATAGTGCTTGCATTCCAAATCCAGTACTGGATTTAGGCCATGAAGGGCTTATTCCTTTGCTGACTAATAAGGAAAATGAAAGAAAAAATAAACTCTAAAAAATGAAAGACTAAGCTTTTTTTTGTTAGAACAAGTCAGGCAGGTTTTAACAAATGATCTGACAAACACCTTTCTTGAGAGACAAGCATAGGTATAAGGTTTTTAAAAATTTAGCATTTCAAACTAGACAAGGCGTGAGACAAAGAGTATTAATTTGCTTGGCATGCAACTTTAAATAACAAAAAAAGAATGCAATTAATTATTCTTATGTTGAGTTGTTAGTTGTACCTCAGATTAGAATCAGACTCTAACCAACAGATGATCATATCTGTGTATCCATCTTGAAGCACAATTTATAATATGTAGCAGCTTATTACAGTAGGATATCTCTTATCATATATATATAAAGTTGTTTACATTTATGAAACATTTATTTATTAAAGAAGATTAAAATCTTTTGATGTTTGCAACCATAAAAATTTGCAATAAGTTATTCTATTAAAACTGTAAAACAGTATTTGTGAATCTTTTCAGACCTGAAACTATGATTCCAACTGCACCGAGCCATAGGAATGGCATTTCACTTTGAAAATGATGAGCATTTGTATAATTAGGGATTTCTTCTCTTCTTTTGTACCCTGTCTTTGTTTAACCAAAGGACAGAAAAATCTACTGGCACTTTTTGTTACACCACCTGCTAGAAACAATTTTCACCTTTCTGGATCACTACCAGTTACATTAGGCCTCTTGGGCTTCCATGCCAAGGCCATGTTATCTTATTTTCCTTATAAGAAAGAAGGTTTCAGGCAGCAGGGGCCTTTAAGCTAGAATGACTTGGAAACAGTTATGTGTACCTCACCTCTATCTGTGCAGTTCCCTTTATTAAGTGAGGAGCAGAAAACACCTACTAGACAGATGTCACACGTTGTATCACATTTTAATAAGGCGCAGCAAACATTTTTTTCTTCATGTAATGATTTTGTTAATAATTGTTCCTTTGCTAATTGCTCCAGTGTTTCATTGCATTATATTTCATTTCTGCTTTAATAAAAAAATTACATGACATTAACTACTCTGTTGTGTACTGAATATTTTTGTTGTATATAGAATAGTTACAACTTGACAAAACCAACATTAAATGAAAAACTAGGGGTAACTGCAGCTTTTTGTCATGGTATATGACAAGCCCCCTCAAATAAATTGTCAAAAAACAGAAGTTTACTTGCTACATAATGCTAAAATGTGAAGACTGTCTTTAGATGCTTATTATAAATGATATATCAACTATTTTATTTTTTTTAGTCATGAATTATTTACTGTGATCTGGGCATTTATGATTTGATATGTATGCATCGTTTTATCGGACCTGTAAAGTTTTCAAGGAGGCCTAGTCACACGGTTCTGCAGGAGTGTCACATGCTTTTGCTGGCTGGGATGCAGGCTTTATATTAAGCTATTATTTCAAACAATTTTCTAGGTCAAGTTTTGTAATTTTGAATGGTTATATCTTGTGAAAAATTATTTTAACACATATGCATTCCACTGATCAGGCATATAGTAACTAACCTTCAAGCAAATTAAATTGTGCTTCTTTCTTTTTATAGAAATTACAAATCCCGAATCAAGACTAGAAGCAATTAATGAAGCCCTGCTTTTGTTACCTCCAGCCCACTATGAGACTCTGAGGTACTTAATGACGCATCTTAAAAAGTAAGTTACTTTTGCTTTCTTTCTTACTTTCTACTAGTTTCTTAAAATGTAAATGCCTTTTATTAATACGTAATTTAAATCTTTATAATTTAATTTAATTGGGGTCTGATGAGGTTTTCATGAATAGATTTAATCAAAAAGTAAACATGTAATTGAATATGAGCCTGTAGTCTAACAATTGTCTGGTTAAAGCTCTAGATACTAATAAGATCCATACTTTGCCACTCTGCTACGCAATGTATCAGCAAGATATAATGATTAAAATATTTAGTGAACTAATGCATTTAGGTACAGCTAACATGCCATACAGTAAGTAAAATAGTTAACAACATCAATCAGTACTATCCCTCTTCATATGTAAGTGTTACTTCCATGCTAGACAAATAATCTTTGAATTCTAGCCCTCACTTGGCCTTTGCACAAATAAAAACAAAAAAATGCTTTATCAACAGTGGAATTCAAAGCTGGCTACCATATGCTAAAGCAGACAAAGTTAATAAGGCACCTGGCTATAAACTACTAACTATATCTTCAACCTCTAACAAACTGTGTAAGCTTTTAGCAAGTCGCTTAAAATACACAAAACACAAATTACATCCTGATTTGCAGAAACAGTCTGTTAGATCAGCATACTGCCACACAGATTTGGTATAAATTCCATAAATACTGTTGGGATGTCATTTTGAGAGCAAGGTACACTATGGTCTGATGCATCTCACTGTGATTGTATTAGTGTAAAACCTCATCTTCAGGACCATTCTAATTACAGTATGTTTGCATTTAACAGCACAGGTCAAGGCTGATTGAATATTTTAAAAACTAAATGTTTCTGGTGAGATGCTCAGAGGAACAAAAAAGTCTGTCATAGATTTCCTTACTTTTTTTATTGAAACTGAGCCAGATGACAGATGTGTTTGCAGCCAGATTGGGCTGTGGTACCCATAAATGAATTGTGTAATATAAATGTAAACAACACCACTTAATAAAAGTGATGTATTTAGCTCAGATCTAATGGCAAATTAATTCTGCATTATGACACCAAAAATAAGAAATGTTTACTATAAGAGAAAAAAATAATAATTTATATCTTTGTGTTAACTGGTTAAAACCAGTTTCTGTTTTTTGTGTCATTGTTCAGCATCAGGTGTACCTTGAATAAAACCAAATACAGATGTGTTCGCTGTGATAGATTTGAGTTGCTTCCTAAAACAAAATCTGTCACTTTCTGCATTATTTATATAAATAATGTCATTTTGAAATTACTTTATTAGTGCTTACATACAGCTACAGAACATTTTTAGATTAGATTAGATAAACTTTCTTAATCCCAAGGGGAATTCAGATGCATATAGCAGCAGAAAAATAAAAACAAGGATACAGACTCACAGGACAAATAATATCCAATCAATCAATTGATATCCATCCATCCATTATCCAACCCGCTATATCCTAACTACAGGGTCACGGGGGTTTGCTGGAGCCAATCCCAACCAACACAGGGCGCAAGGCAGGAAACAAACCCCGGGCAAGGTGCCAGCCCACCGAAGGGCACACACACCCACACACCAAGCACAATTTCGGATTGATAATGCACCTAACCTGCATGTCTTTGGATTGTGGGAGGAAATCGGAGCACCCCGAGGAAACCCACACAGACACTGGGAGAACATGCAAACTCCACGCAGGGAGGACCCGGGAAGCGAATCCAGGTCTCCTAACTGTGAGGCAGCAGCGCTACCACTGCACCACCGTGCCGCCCATCAATTGATATGTAAATAAAAAAATAAATGTATATTGTTCAGATACATCAAAATGGTTCTTCAAAATAAACTTGAGTACCCCAGGTAAAACTGCCTTTACTCTTAACTGTTAACAGTTGCAATTAATCTTGGCTTTATACGTTGCCTTGGATAAAGATGCCAGCCAAGTGTACAACAATAATGAAAGCTCCTGGGCCTCCTCATCTGCTTTCAAATGTTGTACTTTGTAAATTGTATTTATTATTTAAATATACTGTGAATACCAAAATAAAGATCCATCAATTTCTAGCAATCACTTATTCCAAGAGACAAGTCTCATACATACACATCCTTGAAGATAGGAATTAATTTTAATACAGCTGTTTAAGACTTTAGTCAAAGATAACTGTTGCAGAGTTTGAGCACAGGTTCCCAGTAAGTAGCAGTGATAACCATTGTTTCACTCAAAACAGGCCTGTTAATTCATCCATTTTCACAACCTGATTATACTATATGGCTGTGGAAAGTCAATACTGCCCTTCCAGAATTAAGTGCAAGGAAGCAACCATCCCTGGATGAGATGCCAATTTACTGCAATGCACCCTCACATACAGACTTTCTCTAGCTTAATTTAGTATCATCAATCAATGTAATCTTTGTATTTTCAACATATGGAATGAAAATCATAGTAAAAAGGAAAAAATACACACAGACTAGGAGATAATATGAAAACTCCACGCAGACAGCAACTGGAATGGCACTGCGTTTGAATGGAACGTTCTAAACAATCACAAACAATCATAATGCTATTACCAATGCTTATAGAAATATCTTAATTTAAAAAAAAGAAAAACAGTAGCTTACAAGTGCCTCTTTGATTCATGACTAGTTATCCAGGTGGCTCTTAGAGATAACATAAAAGAGAACTTGAGACAAATTAGCACTTCATCAGCCTGATTAATATAATGAATTTTGTTGTTTGTAAAAATTGCTGTGTTCTTTTATGTATATACAATTACAGTGTGAAATTAGGGTGTTGTTAGCCATTATGGAAACAAAATGACTCCTTTTATTGACTATCTAAAAAGATTACAATATGCAAGCTTTCGAGGGAACTCAGGCCCCTTCTTCAAGTAAGATGTAATACGGAGACTGAAATTCCCTGTGTTTATATAGACACTAGGACAGATACAGTTGCCTCAAAAGCTTGCATATTGTAATCTTTTTAGTTAGCTAATAAAAGGTGTCATTTTGCTTGACTTCCCATTTGTACGAAATTAGGTAAACAGTTTGAAAAGTATCTAATAAACAATCACAGCGTAATTCTTAATAATGCTTTCATATTGTATGGTTACAGCATACTTTTAGCTTTTAGTTCTTTTTTTCAGTTTGATTTTCCTAACTGTCAATTTTGCTATGTTTCAGAGTAACCACAAATGAAAAGGACAATTTTATGAATGCTGAAAATCTTGGAATTGTGTTTGGACCTACATTAATGAGACCTCCAGACCAAAACACTCTAACCACTTTAAATGATATGCGATATCAGAAGTTAATTGTGCAGCTTTTAATTGAAAATGAAGACGTATTGTTTTAAATAAATTAGACATTTCCCTTTTCCATTATAACATCTAAGAAGACACTGGTACTGTAATATTTCTTGTGAAGGCCTGCCCTTGAGACTTACTTATATTCTGCAGTTCTGCAGATGTATATCAATGTTATTTCTCTGTCTTATAGACATACTCCTGATGAGGTAAGGGCCAAAAATGCTGCTTGTCCTGTATCTTTAAAAGCCACTCAGTCTTTTAAGTGAATTTTAAATGTAATTTGTTTGACTCTGTCTCTATAGGACATTTAAAGCTGCACTGCTTCTGTTTTGTACTCAGAACAGATTTGCTCTTTTGTTCATCTGGCTATAGAGCTGTGCAAATATTTATATGCATGTTATTATGCTGAATGTAAATCATTGTATGTTATAAATTAATCTTTACGAAAAAAGTTACATAGAGTAACAATAAAACAATGTTAGTCATAAAGCTAGTCTTGCTGCAGGTTGAACTAGATAATTAACTTGATAACCGTTTTTCATTAGTAGTGAAGATTACCTTTAACATAACATATCCATATTAAAATTTTCAATAATCAAGGAGCACTTTTCCAGAAAAATCTTCACAATCACAGCATTTTTAAATGTAAAAATCAAACACTTTTATAAATTACATTTTCAATATTATAGATTGGTATTAAAAAGAATAAAGTTTCTAACACCATAATAACTATATACCCATATATACACAAGAAGAGTATGTCTATGCTAAAATATCAAGTATAAGACAGAACATGACCCTGGACAAGATGTTAGTCAGTTTCACTCCCAGTCTTTATTTCATTAAAGACACACATTTTTGTGATGAGACCAGAGTGTGGAAAAAGGCAAACAAACATGGTGATGCATGGATTGATCAGATTTAAGGGCTTTTGTTGTTCCTTGAAGAACATTAAAATTGTTGTGTCAGGACAGTCTTTGACTGATAAACTCAGACACATTGTAAAAACCATTAAATGCAGAAATGTGAAAAAATACTGTATGTCAGGAGGCCTCCGTTTTATTTTTACTTTTTACACATACTATAGAAGCCTGATGGATGTTGCCAGTTTCCTTAAGATCAAAAGTGGCCCGTTTTATTCTTTCAGTCACTAAATATGGAAACATATTTATTCTGTACTGTCTGTGGATACTTGAGGTACAAAGAAATTTAATCTGTGTCTGAAAACATATTGAAAATGGGAATAATTAACAATGATATTATTAGGTAAAGAGTGCTGGCACTGTGGCTAAGGATCTGTGCTGGTATCTGAAAGGCTGCCAGTTCAAATCCTGTTACTACCAGAAGGGATCCTACTCTGCTGGGTCCTTAAGCAAGGCCCTTAACCTGAAAATTGTTCCAGGGGTACTGCACAATGGCTGACCCTGCACTCTGACCCCTAAAATTTCATGCGGAAAGACAATTTCAGGGATTAACATTAAGTATATCAAATCAAAACAATAAAATGCAAATAATTAACAAAGAGATATTATTGCTAATAGCAGGAGTAATAAGTGCAAAATCAGTAACTGTAGACCTTTGACAGTAAATTTGTTTTACAGTGTTAATCCTACATTATTACTGTGCTAATAAGAATCTAAAAATACAAAATAACAATAGCAACTACACCTTTCAAGAACCAGCTTTTGCATCTTATCCTTTGATATTAATACTCAACCTACTGCAAATAAATATCTGCCTTTAATCTGTAGGTGTTGCCTAAAGCTGTCATTTAAAAGTGCAATTTTTATGATCACTTTTGAGTTCCACGCCCAAAGCACTTGTGCTCTGAATACATTAATGGTGCAGTTTTAAATAAAATATATGGCCCAGTAGTTTGCTGGAAGATGTATGTTGCATTTTAGTGTAGCATTGTCTAAATAATATTGCTTTTAATCTATACTTTATCCTTCTCATTACACATGCTGTAAATTTAAGAACAACCTACTGTGTCTTAACTTGACTCTTAAATCTTTTTTGGTATTTATCCATTCATTCTCTGAGCTTGCCTTTCCTATTACAGGGCTTCAGAGAAGTGACGCATATTCCAGCAGCAAGTGTGAAACAAACACATGACAGGAGATTAGTCTACTATTGGAGTACACTGAAGCACACATTTACACTGAGAAAAATTATAGACACCAATACAGCTAACATGCTTGTGTTTGAGATGTGGGGAGAAGCCTGTTCAGTTACAGAAGAAACCATTGAAACATGCAGAGACAAGTAAACACACCACACAGACAGGCCCATAACTGAGACTAGGCTCCTGGACCTAAGGTGTAGCAGCAGCAACCATGGTATGATCATGCCATCCACCTTCAGAGATACTGTGTAAAAGAGTTTGATACATTTTAACAAATACTGAATGTGTACATTGTTTCTACTTTAATCTTAAAACTAGTTTTTATAAAAACTAAAATATTAAGAAAACTCGAGAAACTGCATTGTTTTATCAAAGTTGGAGTATGTTTATACAAACACAAAACAAGTATAACTCATTTCATCACATTTCTCATCTGTATGTACAGTGAATACTTAGTGAATTTTTAAACAACTGGGTGGCTTATTTGTTAGTTTGAGAGGACAGATAAGTAAACTGTGAACAAAAACATGAAAATCTGTTTCCAATTTATTAACAATTAAAGATACAAGGACAATCAAAAATAGGTCCCCTAAAGAATATTTAGCACTTTTCCATTTTTTCCTTAAGATTGTATTTACTCTGCTTGTAAAACAAGTTGAATGGTTCAGATGTCTTGTTTCTGTATTTATAAAAGTATTTTGGGAACAAAATCTTGAAATAGTTTCATTTATGTAAATATTTATTATTGAAATATCCTTGCTATTTTATTTTATACATATCATTTCAGAAATGACAGAAGGGTATTATTACCAAAAATCTTTTTGAAGTAGCATTCTCACTTTACCTTTGTACAATAATATAAAAATGGTACTAGAGACACCAGTGAATAGAAAATGTATTTGCATTTCTAACTATGTACATTGCATAGTAATTCTGAATTGTTTATTTAAAATCTCATTTTTGATAAAGGTTCTGTACATAGCAAATGAGTAATTGTCCTTAAATTAATAATGGCAAATACCTTATAGCCATTGGTGGGTTATGCATATGACTTACTTTATTTGGAAAATGGAAGTCTATTTAATTAAAATGTAATTCATTTGCTTACTTTTTAAACATGTGATATAGTTCAAAATGTCAAATGACTTAATGTATTAATTTTTGCAAAAAATGTATAAATTCAGTTATAAAAAGCAACATAAGGTCCTTGTAATTTAAGGTTCAGCTTTTCATTTTTATTCAGTTGTCTTTTTCTTTAAAAAAAAAAAGAAAACTTTTTTTTTAACTTTGTTATAATTATTTTTTGTGAATGAATTTGGGATTAAGTTTGTAATTTAACAAATCAGAAAAAAACAAATATGTAGATATAATAACCTCAGTTATTTCCAAATCATGTGAGATGGTGTAATATTTCAGCAGGGCCTTGGGGTTTTGAACTGGGCTGCATTAAGATCTTGTCTGGGGTCTTTATCGGTAAGAGTTAGAAATGTAAGGCATGTTAAAGAAAAGTAAAATAGGAAATGGAAGACCTGGCATGTATTCAAGAAGAACAGTACTGAAATGGAGTTGCACCACCCATTCAGCTAAACAAGGCGTATTCAGCAGGAAAAAATGCAAGTCATTTTAGTAATTGGTTTCACCGAAAAAAAAGTAAAATGTAAAGACATAATAGTAAACATAAATGTACATCAGCCAGGCTATGTGTTAATGCCACTTTAATAAAAAGGAGCTATAACAATGCATATAGTATGCAAGAGCATTTTAAGGGGTACAGCAACTTTTTGTTATGTTCTCCACATAGTACTGTATGTACAGTAATATTCTTCTTCTAGTTGGGTGAAATACTGAATATTTTAAATTTCATTTAACTCATCGAAAATTGATTCTGCTGCATGATCAAACTCTATTTGAATTCAAGCTTTATCACCTTTTCTCACAGAAAAGGATAAAACACAAACCCTTGTGAGTCTGTCATAAACTAAATGAATTATAACATCTTGTAGTTTATCATAAAACTATGCTAGCTTTCAATGATTAAACTCAGTAAGTGATCAAAAAAAAGGAAACCCTCTAGCCTGTTCGAGGTTAATAATACTTCTTTCTTACCTTTAGACACAAGGTGTGCACTCTGAACTATAGCTACACTCTGCTACAGCAGGTCATAGATTTGCACTCATGATAAGAAAAGAAAGCAGATACAGCGTGAAACTTTCTTTTGATGGTAGACTCACACAATAATATTAAAACCTGTCTTTGTGACATTTTTGAAATCCTATTTGAAGATCTCAGGCAGGAAGCCAAGTTTCTGTAATGTATTGGCACTGAAAGGTTCTGTGTGAGGTGCTATTACTTGTCATATCATATTGCATGCAAACAGATACAAATATTATATTGAAGATGTCCTCAGAATATCATGCTTTTTAGTTTTGAGTTTCAGTTTTGCAGAAATTATCTTTTTATGTTAGCATACTAATACAAACAAATGGCTGTGCTATATACTGCACTTCAAAACAATGAAGGCACAAGGCAGTATCAAAATCATTTTAGAGCTATACACTTCAAATGACCTATGACTACTCTTTTCAAATTTATACCCATATTTCTGATAGTGTATCATTATTGTTAACAGGTATGCATTGGGGCCCAAAGGCTCTGTCATTCAAAAGTAACCTACGGATTTGCTACCTCAAAACCCACAGCTTCCTTACTGGATGACCCAGTGCACACCAATGCATCTACAATTATGCCAGTTGTACATTGCTAAAAATAATTCTGTTATAAGCACAAAGAACTTTGGAACTATGTTCCATATGGATAGGTGTTATAAAACGGGTCACTTCACTATGTGTGCCGCACACACTTAATCAGTTAGTGATCTAGAATGCACAGAACAGTTTGTTATTGTGTACTCAATGTAAAGAGTTTATGTACAATGTAATAGATTTGGTATTAAGACTGTGAAGACCTGAGATTTTAACTAGGTAAATAATAACAATAATGACATGTTTTATTTATACACCTTTGTATACACTCAAAATGCTTCACAGATAAACAAAAGGGTACAACATAAGAAAGAGAGCCCAGAAAAAAGTTCAATAAATAACGCTGAACAGAATCAAAGCATTAAACATCTTAAACTAGAAAATACTATAACTGTACTGAACCCATTGTGTATTATTAAAAGTCTAATACATATTTTAAAATGGGTGGTGAAAAAAACTACTCAATGCTCAGATTTCAAAGTGACAATGCCGATGTCTAAGTGTCCAGTATTCAGCAGAGCCCATCTTTAGCCCACTATAAAGCTCCATTCTTAATTTTCATTTATTTCAGTTGTAACTTTTACACACTGAGGAGTAAATTCCCTGGTTTTCTGTACTGATGTTTAACTTACATGTCAGTGTTCAAAATGCTATTGTACTATACAGTTCTGTATTTCCAAACCAAACTCAGCAGTAAATCAGCATTTTTATACAGTAGAATACATATGTACATTGTTTTATGAGAAAAGCCAAGCAAAATGACACCTTTTATTGGCTAACTAAAAAGATTACAATATGCAACCTTTCGAGGCAACTCAGGCCCCTTCTTCAGGCAAGATGTAATACAGAAACTGGAGTTCCCTGTGTTTATATACACACTCTAGGACAAGAAACAACATTGGTATAACAACATTAAATAATTACATCTTGCCTGAAGAAGGTGCCTGAGTTGCCTCAAAAGCTTGCATATTGTAATCTTTTTAGTTAGCCAATAAAAGGTGTCATTTTGCTTGGCTTTTCTCTACATTCATAATGGCTAACACGGTACAACACCCAAGTACTACATTGTTTTAAGAAAGAATTGCAGAATGTCCATCTGCCAGCAACCCAGTGAAATCCCAGTTTTGCCATTTACACTCAAGCTGTCTCAAAAAGACAAACAATCAATAAAAGGAGTGACAGGTGCAAAGTCAAAACTTAAGCAGCAGTTGTCACTACTTGGCATTAAATTGTTCAGCTTTGCACAGCTGTATTGCTACCTGACTACCAATATGCAAGGGATTTTATAAATACTGGCATAACAAATAATGATTCTGATTTATAAAGTGAAGTCTTGTATTTGTATACATTTTTGTCTGTCATGGCGCCAGTCATGGTAATGAGTTATGTATTAGTTAGGCATGCAAGTAAGAATTTCAGTGTATGTGACAATCACACTACAGCTACTGTTGCTAATACTACTCCTACTACATTAAAAAACTATCCTTTATGAACCTGTATAGACTGGTGAGGGGTACCTTAAGCACCATATACAGTACAGTAGTATATGTTGTTCCAAAGTCATTTACACCTGACATGCTGGCAGAAAAAATGTGCACTGAGCTGATTAAACAATCTATCATAAAAAAGAGTACCAGCAAACAATTTCATAATATATATTGCTATAAATAATAATTGAAAAAGTTTTAATTAGTCTGTCCAGTTATGTCCCACTTATGTCGATCTTACAATGAGTAAAACACCTGATGCCAACAAAACAATGACTTTTTACAAGCTTCTTTAGGATTAGGACACTGGTGAAATTCATTCCAAGGCTTGGAGGCAAATGTGGAACAAGTTCTTCCTTTTTAGTAGGTCAGTTGGTTTCACCCAGTAGATCAGCTTGCTATGAGGTACCCTACAAAGGAACGCAAGGTGCCCAGCAGCAAAGCTTTAAACAGCTCTGGAGCATGTAGGCTGCACTTCCAAGTCAAATTCATGAATGTAGTGACAGAAAAGGAAGTTTGTTTTTGACCTCCACAACAACACACCACAAAAACATGGTAATGAAGATTATATGAGATGCCTAAATTCAAATTCAGACTATATACTAAATGAAAAGTGACCCAGTGCTGCACAAATGCAACAGAAATGGTAGGTCCTTGCAAGTAATGGACTGTTTATGATAACATGAAGCATCCACTTAAATAATAGTATTTACTAGAAGCAAAACATGGTGTTTGTATTTCTTTTATGATATAATTGCAGATGGTTTTACTGTTATAGAAATAATTATAAAAAACGAGAAAAGTAATTTTTTTCTCCTTTATATGTAATGACAGTAACTTGATAGCATGTGCCATGACAATATTTAGTGCATTATACATTTATTTACAGGTACCAATCACTCATCATATTTGCCAGGCTCAAATGTTACATGTACAAGTCTTAGCATTTAACATTCAAATATGTATCCTGATTGTGAGGATCAATGGATGGAAGTTCAATTTTTTGAGTGAAATAGTTCAATATATCTTGCAGCTTGGTGATTTGAATGCGTGGCACAGACTAAATGCTAACTAAGCAGGTACCCCTTCTCTATCTCTCTCGCACAGGTTCATTCTTTTTTAAAGATGCAAGCAAATTTTACTCTTCTTGGAGCCTGCAGTTATACTAAGCTAATATTGCAGAAGATCTCAGCAAAAGAAATGAGCACATACATGACAGATTGACAGGGTGAAAGTGAGCGTGGGCAGACGGTGCAGTGTCACTGAATGAAAATGATTCTTTTTCCACAAGTTAGCCTAACTCAGATACATTCTTATATAAAAGCCAATCAACATCACATCCATTGTTTTTCTTGCGCAGTGGCAGGACTCGCACTGCACTGTGACTGACTCACATGTTTGACTCAAATCTTGGAACAAAGTAATAATTAACCACAAATCTTTTTCTACTACTAGACAGTTTCAGAAGATCCACCTTTTAAAGACTTGTACATTAGTTCATCTAGCATATTACTTATTTTCCCTGTCACACCTTGTGACGGTGCAGATTGGTTCCATGTTTCCTTGTCCCTTCAAGAGGCTTTTGAACCCTCCAATGCCAATAGTCATAACCGAGATGAGCTGGGCAAATGAGGACACACACATGCACCAAAGGGTAGGAGCATAAGTGCCAAGTGCTTTAATTTAAAATAATTATTCCAAAAACAGCATCCTAGTTAAAGTGTAGTGATTCAAATCTTCTATAAATAAATAATCCCTAAAATTGTGCAAACTGTGGAGGTTAAAAATAATCCAAATAAATATCCATAAAATCAAGGTTAAAAATCCTATAGCAGGAGGCAATTTTTAAAAACTCTGTACTGACGTCTGCTCAGCTTATCCCGCACTTTTTTTTTAATAAAAGCACTTGTCATTTTTGCACCTACCCCTTGCTGTAAGTGTGTGTCCTCATTTGTCTGGCTCATCTCAGTCTATGACTATTGATGGTTCAAGAGGCTCCTGAATGTGGCAGGAAGCATGGAGCCAACCTGGACCATCCCGTACTTTTGCTTGGAACTTAAAAGAACCACTCGATCTCAACATTTGTTTTCAATTTTAATTAAAATGGTATGAAAAGTAGAAACATTAAGTACAATAACCATCTTTGTTGCTTTTGATAAAAATACTTATTACAGCATTAAGCTGATTTATTGTAATGACTGCAGGGAGGAACAAGTTTATCCATCCATTTTCTAACTCCACTTATCCAGTTTATTCTCATGGAAAGGTGGTAAGTATCATGGCAGCATTAGGCATAAGGCAGGAAACAACTCTTTATAGGACATTATGCTGTTCCATCACAGAGCTCACTTACAGCCGGCCAATTTAGGATTGTCAGGCAAATTAATAAACACAATTCTGTGATACAAAAACCAAAGTATTGGGAAAAAAAGATGCAGATAAAAATAGAATGTACAAAAACTCCACAAACAGTGGCTGGTTGACACCTGAACTGAAAATCTGACGTTATGCGACAGCAGCAAAAACCTTGGTGGTATCCAAATGGGAACAAGTGCCTAGTTAAATAAAAAAAACAATGAAGAACCAGTGTTAGTATATTTTCACATGTATGTTATTATTTCTTTATCTTGCCTCTCTTGCAAGACTGAATCGAGTTAGACTTCAGTTTTTGAACTGTACTGTTGAATTATGGGCAGATTTTTATTTGCTCTTATCTGCAAACAGATTAAATGATCATTTTGATTTGACAGCGTCATCCAGATTTGGATTCCAAGTAATGTAATCATTTTAGTACTTTACAACCCATATCCACATCAAGGATTCATAGGAAACGAATGTTAATGTGACATTTTGAAATGTTTGTTATTAAAAATAAAAGTGCTGATAAACAGAAAAGTGTTGTGGAAACCTTTGAACCAAACTGTATTAATATTTAAGCAACAGGACATATGGTTTTTTGACAGGATTTCACTTCTCCTAAGTGGTTTGCTTATTCTCCTTTTTTCCTTTTCCATCCACTTTTTCTATTGACTACACTTACCTCTTTTTGAGAAATCTTTCTTAACTTCATGTCATGTGACTAGGCTGTCAGATTTTATAGTGGATGGCTATTAGGTGGAGATCAGACAGAAATCCACAGTAAACGGTGGTGAACCTTGTCAGTGGAGAGAAAGCCTGGCTTAGTTAATGGTTAGAATTACTAGACTTTCTGGTGTTCTTTCTAGTTACTTCCCTTAAGAGACCGCTGAAGATAACAAATGAGACAAAAAGTATTTAAAAACATTTACTATTTAATGTGAATAATACATATAGAAAAAAACTAAATATATGTATATCCTGAAGCATACTGTATGTTTGTTGGACCATTCATTTCACTAAGCCAAATCCAGCAATCATCCTGGCCCTAGTTTTAGCTGCCTCCTTACATAATGTATAATATTTTGATATATGCTGATGGACTCAGCAGCATAGTGGCCCTGTCACTGTGTGAAAGGAGTTTGCATGTTGTTCCTGCGTGTATTTGGTGACTCTAAATAGCACGCACAAGTATACCTTGACTTAAACTGGCATTTTATGCAGGGTTGGTTTCTTCTTCTTGTCCAGTGCTGCTCAGCTAGAGACTAAAGGAATCTAGAAAACAGATTGTTTCCTGTTATTTTTCTTTTAAAATTTTCAGTGTAATCCAGAAATAATCTATTTGATGTTGATAGAAAAGTTCCTTGCATATGTTTGCATTTGAAATATGCAAAGAGGAATACAGTCCTTTTAATATTTCCATCCATCCATTTTCCATGGTAGGGACAATACCTGGACATCATGGTACTGAACACACATTAGGGCCTATTTAACATTGCCAATCCAGCTAGCCTGTGTGTCATTGGAATGTGAGAGGAAGCCCACACGGACATGGGAAGAGCATGCAAACTCAATGCAATTAGCACATGGGATGAGACCCCCATTCTCATTGTTTCTAAGCAGCAGCTCTATCACTGCAGCAATGTGTTGCCCCCCTTTTCAATGCAGTGCTGTCTTTTATAGCTGTCCTCATGTAATATTAACTACCTAATTAAACATATCCTTTTGCATCATAAATCTTTTATACAGTTTTCCTATTTTTGTCTTACTAGTCATTGTGCTCCTTTTCTGTGGCCATATGCAAATACAGAGTCACTTCTAGCCATCATGACTACTCAACTTTGCTTTCATCCCCTAGTGCAGTCTTCTATACTGTTCTTACTAAGTAATTTGGGCATAATGTTCTGTTTATATATAACTTTCTACATACCTGAAGAAAATTCCAGATGGAATTTTCCAACACCGGATGGAAAGCCAGTTCTTTGCAGCGAATCCACACACAATTACATTTTGGCATCAAGAATAAGCCTAAAAAATCTTTTGTGAGGAATCCAAAATACTCGCATCAAATCCTCAAAGTCATTTGATAGCATATAAAGTTCAAATAGACAATGCCAGGTTCGTGTTTTGAACCCTGATGTAAGGATCAATGGATGGAAGAGGTACAAATTGCACCACTGTACCAACTAGAAGATAAGATGTCAGTCAAAAATAATTCACATATACTATAATCCCAACTTTTTAATGAATTGAGCTATGTTTAAGTTTACAGCACTTACAGCACCTTAGCAACATTAAAAAAAAAAGAGAATGCTCATGTATTACGTGTCTGTTTACATTACTCATTAAAATGTTTTTCATTTACATACATTAACTGATACATGGATGGGACAGTTATATTGGACTGCTTATTTGTTTAATATTTAAGGCTTACATCATTTCGGGCTGATACTTTGGCCAGAACTTGGAAATTAACAGTGTTACTCAAATAAGGCCAGCAGAAAGGATGTGATAGTCTAATTACATCAAATCAGGAGATTTTAATTGACTACCTGACTGCATCACTGTTTTAAGCTTTCATTTGTCAGACACAGAGTTCTTGTTTCTGGCTTTTTATTATATCGTATATAGATCTAAAAGATACATTTAAGGCACTGAAAAATAGCACAGGCCAGCACAAGGATGAAAAAATTACATAAATCTCACTTTGTTACGCTTGTGGGATTGGTGCCTTCTTTTACTGTAGGACCATCTCAACTAAAAGTTACACCTGTATATAAGTAATAGCTTATTGATGTCTTTGGCACTATTCTGCTGCATGACTCTCACTAATAAACCTTAGTTTTGCTTATTGATGAAAAGAAAAACAAAACACATTACCGATATACACTTGAATAAATTACAGTAAAAAGTGTAATTTAATTCATGTCAAAGCCAACTTAGCACAACTGGTATATAGAAAACATTGTCAAAGTACATTTATGTCAAATGCAAGTGGCAGAGTTTTGCCAGCACTTTGATTTTTTGATTTAGCTACTTCAGTCCTTGATTATCAGGAATTGTATTCTGATATGGAAACTAAAAATGACTACAGGTCACAAAATTATCACTTGAAAATAAAACCAAAAATGCATAAATCAATTTTAAATGAATATAGATAAGACCACAAATTATAAAAGTAAGGATTTTTATTATAAACTTGAAGAGGCTAAAAAAGCAAAGTAAACAAGAAGTGCTCAAAACTGCTTGGGACTCACAAGCTACAACTGTTCCCCTTTCACATTCTCCTCTTTTCTATCGCTTGTTCCCTACGAAAGGAAAATCTTGTCCTATTTAAAAATTTGTGTTCAGTAAACCTGGGGAGAAAACAGCCTTTTAAAATTCTTTGTGAAGTTTTCATTCTACTTATCAACAAAAACACTAAATATTTTTATATAATGTAACATCATAGACAGAAGTAATATCCACATGTGATATTAAAGTCTAGCTTTGCATCAAAAGTAATTACATTATTAATTTACTTAAAATAAACCATTATATTCCTTATCAGATCCTTTATAACAGAAACTCTAATCTCTGTTTACTCACTTAAACTTAGGTGAGAAATATGGACCTGTTAGTCGCTGCCTCGTGTGACACTTCACTTAAATCCTAAGGTGATCTTTTATCCTTTGAGGTAGTATTGTTAGACAGACAGATAATTAGTCCAAACCACAATTTTATTGATAGGTTTCAAGAATCATATCCTTACCATATTCATGCATAGCCAAGTTTGACAGTCTTTTTCTAAACCTAACTAGAGTTTAGATTTTGATCAAATTTCTGTTATTGGTGAATATTAACACTGAACTTAAAAAAAAATATTTCTTAGTATTTTTCTAATCCCTCTGTAACCCTGCAGTGTTTTTTGGTTTTTATTTAAATGTTTGGTACAGAGTGATTTGTTGTCATAATCATGAAGTTGAGGTTCAAAATGCAATTATTTCTCCTATGAATGAACAATTTCATATTATTATTAAATGTATTTTAATCTGTTTATGTCTTTACCATTAACATGGTCATAAGAACGAAAACAAAATGGCAAAACATTAGGCCCTACATATGTTTAAGGTTTTAAAAATTTTGCTATGAGAAGAATAAAACACAATACAACAAATAATGAAACCCTGTTATTAACAGGCTTAAAATGAAGTATGGAACAAAGAGTTATAGTGAAAAATTATTCACAATGATTTAGTGATTTGCATGTTCTCTTAGATTAGAATGCAAAAAGATACATCATTGAAAAACACCAAAAAAGAAAGCTTACCAATGAGCATTGTTGAATAAGAGCATTAAACAATAGTAAAGTGCAGTAAACATACATATATGGAAGCAAAGGTTTGTGATACGGTTTGCATATTTGTAACTCCCTCCCACACCTAATTTTTGCTATATATTGCCTTTGATTCTTGTATGTCTAATCATTATCCTCTAATGACGGCTCCTGGCAGGAGCTGAAAGCTCAGGAATAAAAACTATTTTATGATACGTGATTCATTCTCTCCCTTTGTGGATCTCCAACTACAAACCTACATATATATATATATATAATGTATACTAGGGGGCTTTGCCCCCTTCTCGCTTCGCTCGCCAACCCGCCTGTTCTATGCGCCATTGTGAAAAGGGGGGCTGAACGCACCCCAAGGAGACGTGGTCACTCCTCTGAAACCCCTCTTTGTTCAATCAGCTGCTTGCTTCCTGCTGCTGCTGTGCCGCATGATTTGCATCTTGTGCGTCAAACGTTTAAAAGCCTGTACAGCAGCTGTCCTTTTGTCTCACTGCCTTGTCTTTCCTCTCCCCCAGACATCGTCAAACACTACGCGATCTCATTTCGCTGTTCCGTTATTTTATCGAGTAATATTTTCCGTTTGTTTGCGCTAATGCGATCTTTACTATTGTTTTTTTCAGACTTTTGAATTTTCCTACTTCCATTATCTCTAACCTGCTCTGCATGTGTATCACACCAACATTTTTGAATTCTTTACAACGTTCAACTTTGTCATCTACTCTTTGTCTTTTTCCAGCCTTGGGCCTGGTTAAATCTCTTGGCACAAAGTCTAGTCTCGCGGGATGTGAAAGTGTCTTTCTGAGAAGGTCACGTCTCATCTTGTCCCAAGTTTTACATATATATATATATATATAAATATGTATGATCTTTGTTTCTGTTGTACTGTATGTCTGAAAAGTGTTTACCACTCCCAAGTCTACTGAATGTGAAAAGGGGTATACAAAATTAAATTTCTATTCATACTGACAGGAATTAGGGTTGAGACCATGGCTGACATTCAAGAAAGAAGTACAGAAAAGATTAAGAGTTTAGAACCATTTCAAGTATTGCTGGTTGCGTGTCTTCTGCTGCATATGTTTGTGTGTCCACTCAACTATAATGATAAAGGACTGTCATAAAAATTATCGGACTTTAAATGAATAAACTGTTTTGCAGTCAAAAAGTGTACCATCACATTTGCAGCAATCAAAAAACTTGTGGTTGGCTTGTAAGTTGCTAATGAATCAGAATTAAAAACATGGCTACATTCAAAGTTGTCCAAAGCGATGCAAAAAACAAGTATACATATAGGACGTTTTCAGATTTTCGATTTGCTTTACAATATGGAATAACTATTTATTGAATTATGATTTTGATAATATTTTTATAATTATTGCAATGAATTGCCAGTTAAGACTGTAGTGTTGGCTGGACCACAAAAGATCTTAGGTTGAAATGACATGTATTATTCAGTATGCGACCATGGTTTGCTAACCTCTTTATTCTACAGAAAATCCATTCATCCACCTTCTAAACCTGCTTATCCTGACCATAGTAAAGAATAAAATAATGACTGCTAAATGCAAAAGTAAGATCCAGCTACATTAAACCTATTTAAAAAACTGAGTCTTCATATAGGAACAAAAAGGTTTTTTTCCTCAAGTCAAGGATTTCATACCTTTAGTTGCATAATGTCATCAACTAACTGGTATTTACGCAAAAATATCAGTACAAAACAAAACCTGTAATTGTTAAAACAGAAAAAATAGTACTTAAAACCAGTATAACGTTGTAAAAAACAACCAAATAATCGCTTGAGTGAATTTTATTGATGCTAAAATAAACCAAATGTTGAAATCAGCTGCCAAGAACTTTCCAGCTCCACTACCCTCCTTTAGCACAGCGCTTTATATCTTATTTTGGAAAAGGCGATATCAGATGGCTAAGGGACTTACAAATCTATTACAAAAAGCTTGAAACTGTTGTAGTTGCTGGTTGATGCTAGAACTTAAATGAAACGGACGAAGACAAAGGGAGATGCCACTTTGAATGTTATTTTCTGATGTAAAGCTTTTGATTTGTTTACACGTTTATAATAATCTAGCAATATGTGACCGACTGAGAAGCTGGTTACCCCGCGAATCCAACAAACTGTGTTAAAGAAATAACAAACGCTCGATCTCCTTAATCACATGAAAGCACATTTTCCGGTTGGCTTCTTAGGGGTGAGAGCGGCATTGTTGTGTCGCCCTTAGTCAGGTGGCCACACTCACGCACCCGAGCTGCAGTGAATTCTCACTTCTGAACTCCCCGGGTTCTGTTGCTTAGTAACAGATCGCGCGCCCGTTCTTCCTCCGCTTACCTGAGAAGACTTCGCACCTGCCTTATGCCTGGCTCTCGACCAATAACAAGTAGCCAGAGGTGTACCAACCAACCAATGACGCAGTGCCTATAGGCGGACGCTATAGAGCTAGTTATAACACTGACTTTTTGCCAATTTATTTTTATTTGAAATTATACGGCACGCTTGTAGGTGCTGAAGTGAAATCCTCGTTTCGCTTATTCCTGGTGTTAGGATTTAATCGGAATGTTTCACGTGTCTGCAGGCGCATGACTTACTGTAATCTGACTGAACACCTTCGCCGTGAGGATTTATACTAGAGCTATGCTGCAGCTCGGCAGTCCGTCAATCTGACCTACCTCACACGGGTCCAAAGTGTGAGACAAGCAAGAGGCGCTTATAAAGGCAACTATTAATAAGATTTCACTTCTGATTTGTGTGGATATTTTGGATTAAGACGTCGCTGGGAGTGGGGGAGAAACACTGGTGAATACTAAGGTAAGACCACTAAGGCAACAGGTGCAACGCACCCCATCCTAAAGATCAAAAGTGAGCGATTTGGTTAACGTCTTTGGGTCAAACATTTGAGTCCAACGTTACTTAAGATTTGTCAAATACAATGCACGTGCTGCGCTTTAAAACGAAAAAATCTAATTTATCTAAAAGATATTAACTTGACACAAGTGTATCCAGTCTTTAAGAATTCAGCCTTGACGGTCTCACTATGCTTTTCAGGTACGTCAAAGTGCTCTTCCACTGGTTTCTGTGCGTCACTAATATTGAAGCATTAAGTGTCAGACTGTGGCACCTGTTTAACACTGAGATAAAAAACTTGTCGTGAACCTAAATTTAAAAGTGGATGGCTTATAATCGCGCTTTCAGGTTTCCAAATGTAAATGTGAAATAAATTCAGTATTAAAGGTTGTACACATTATCTCCCGTCATATGCAAAAAGGCTTACATATCCACGGCCTAGGAATAAAATACTAGGAATAGTATTGTCCATTATGGTATGCGAAGCAATGGAGAGATTTAAAGAAAAACGCAAATCTAAACAATTTATAAATACAGGAATGGACACAGACTAAAGAAAGATGAACATTTTGGGAGAAGGATGAAGATTTCTGTTAACCCGGATAGATGTTTACATGTAATTGATTTATAAACATTCTTAACAAAATGCGTTAATTTTATTACAAAAAGTGTTAGTATAAATGTTATACACAACTGGCTGGCGTTCAGCAAAACGCACGCTCTTTGCAGCCCTGATTTAGTTGGGTAGATTTAAAATTAAATTTATATCACCTTGTTGTTTCTGGCTCCAGTTTATTATTTGTGCAGCTTCGAAGATTTATCTTGCCAATAATTTATATTGTCATTTATCCATTATTGACAGTTATGTAATTTTTGTTTCTAGTGGCTATTATCTGTATGAATACAACGTCATACACAGCGCATGATAAAGTATAATGAAGCATGAGAACCTAAACAGAAAGTAGGTACTGGCAGATGTGGCATTCATTGATAAAATTTAGAACCTACTAAGTTGTAATTATGAAGAATAATGTAGTTTTCGACTTATGAAATTCCTTTTTTCCTATAGCGGTCTTGTGAACTTTTTTTGGTTGCGCATTTGCTTTTTTGTTAGCATTTTGCATTTAAGTGACTATTCAGTGAAATGTTTCAAAAGATGAAAGTCCTCAGGTACCGATGAATAGAAAATACAGAATACATTTTTACCTTTCAAACAGCTTGCACAGAAATTATATAGTAAAGGTTAACAGCTAATGTAATACAGTACATTTATTTTATCATGCCTATCTGAAAATGCATTTCCTCTACAAATATGGCTTAATATACAGTGCATTCTCAGATTCAAGCAAAATGGAAATTTGACGCAGATGGCACAGTACATACCACTGTTCCTTCACAGCATCAGAATTTTGGGTTTAAATCCTGGCCCAGGTACTTTAATCAGATGTCTATTTCAAGTTTTCACCCTCATAGCAATGATGTGTAGGTTAGGTTTCTGGCAAATGTAATCTTGGCCAATCTCAGTGTGAGCTATGATAAATTAGTGTTCTGTCCAGGGCAGTTTGTTAACTTAGGCCCATTCCTTCTGTGATTAAACTTAGGACACCTGTGCTACTGTATTGGAACCTATTTAAATAAAGAAAATGAGAAATTTGTTCCCAAACAATTTTTTGTACCTTTACATTTACAGGCATTTCCTGTAACCATTGAACTGAATACGCTAGTCTGATATTGGATGAATGTATTTTTTATCTGAAACGTTTATCTAAAGTGATTTAAAAATACATAGTATATAGAACAGGTATTTAAAGATTTCCCAAATTTGAGCACAGCCAAAGAAAAGACTCATTCAGGGCCACAAAATGAATCACTGGAGACGACTGAACTGAGAACCTTATTGTTTACTGTCCAACAATTTATCAACTAAGCCAATGAAAAAGAGAAAAGTGGACCATGATGAAATGACACAGAGTTATATTTCATCAAACACATGTTGCTTGTGTTAGATTAACGTTTTGTTACATAAATACTTGTACCATCATGTACAGACAGATATCAATATATTTAGAAGCAAGTATTTTTACATCTTTTCTGTCCTAGATGCCAACTGAAATATAATAACATATTAAAATTACAAATGAACAATTGTTTCTAATATATACACATTTGAAATACATTTAGTATAACAGTAGGTGCTGTGGGTGTTGTGCACAAGGCCATTGTTATTCAAGTATTTAAATACATATAAAACATAGATGATGAGTGTCTTTGTTAAACTGTGCATCCATTATATGTACTGTATATATTATTTTCTTAAAAAATATTCTAAATCATCTTTTGCAGTATATGTCAAGGTCATTGTTAATGTTGGTTGTCTGTATTGTAATTTGTTACAAAACTGCAGGCAGTGTGATGTAGTGGCTAAGGAACTGGATTTTAATTCACAAAGTTGCAAGTTCACAACTTCATCTATCACACTAAGCCACTCATTCAAACCTGCATGAATTCCAATTCTAAAAAAATATATAAATACATTCTGATACTATAAATCACCTGGGATTATAGTATCATTCAAATATTTAATATTGTGTATGATTATTTCTACTATATTTTGAGTAATTTACAACATGCAATTTATCAACACAAAACTGTGGGGGGGGTGATAAGGACACCAAAATAAGTTCAGCTCATTTTATCATTTTAAAGGAGTGACATTAATAACTACTGAAATAGCCAATTGTATTTCACTGTGCTGTACACATGTATACTGAAATAACCAATTATATTTCACTGTGCTGTACACAGGTATCGATTTAAACAGCATGGCAGACAAAGGTAGTTGGTGGAAATCAGTAACAAGAAAAAAAGCCAAGGATGTTTCATCACACGTAGAAGTGAA
Source organism: Erpetoichthys calabaricus (assembly GCF_900747795.2). Classification (NCBI taxonomy): domain Eukaryota; kingdom Metazoa; phylum Chordata; class Cladistia; order Polypteriformes; family Polypteridae; genus Erpetoichthys; species Erpetoichthys calabaricus. The sequence goes on along the minus strand of NC_041406.2, from coordinate 48,730,313 downwards.
CACAGAGCAACAGCAGGTGCAACAGCAATCAGTCCCAAGCAAGGCACCAACATCAGACTGTCAAGAGAACCAGCACCCCAACATGATAACAGACATAGAATTTAATGATCCAAAAATAGAGAGCACATTTAATGGGACTACTTCCAGAAGGAATTTGAAAATCTCTCAATCTGGACGTTTCAAAGTAAAAAGGAAGGTACGAGTGCCATTACCTGAAAGCACAAATTTCTATGAAGACAAGAATGCTACATTAAATGACGAGTTGCACTGAAATTTTTCCATTTTTGAAAGTGAACTAAATTTTGAATTTCAAAGGTCAAGATGTAAAGATATTAATTATATATAAAAGATATCTACAATGTATAAGTCAATTAAGCCTGAAATAATGCAATATTTATTTCCAATAATATAAAAAAAAAATCTGGCTTAAGTCTACAATATTTTCCACCTTACTTTCATGGAGGTATAAGGTTATTGTAGCCACCTTGCTAGTGCTACTTTTTGCAGCAAAATATGATATAAATGTTCTGATTCAGAACAAAATATGCTAAAAGCAGATCAATTTTTAAAAGTTTGCAATTGTAAAAAATAAGAATTGCAAGTACTTATTTGATCAATTGATTTCCAAGTGGAGCTTTTTGCAGTTTTTTAATTACTATATATATAAAATGAAAGTATCTAAATAATGAAGTAAAATATTTCTGAAAAATATATTGTGTAATATTTGTATTTCTTAATGCTCTCTTTTGTGCAAACACTAGAATAAAGCAGTTTCACTAGTGTATTAAACTTTCCTACTGATATGAAAGTTAATCATTTGCCAGGAGTTATAACAATCTTGAAATGTTACACACCCAAGACAGTAAAGCTTGTGAGTTTCGATACCAGCCTTTAAAAGCCAGTTTGTTTTCTGGCAAACCTCCAGAGTATTTGTATGGGTTTCGCTTGCATCACTGTAAAGATAATTTTTCAACAGCTCCTCAGTTCATGTAACTATTTGTGCAATGTAGTTAAATAATACTGTTTTAGCTGCTAACTGCTACTGTCTTGGTAATATAAACCTAGGTAAAACTTGAAAAATAATGATATTTTATTATAGTTTAAGTGTTTGACAATGGCATATTCCTACAAGAACTGGAGGAACAAAGTTACTGAACCAGCATGTTTTCACTATGTTGCAGCACCTATTTTCATACATTACACTTACTTGTAACCATATAAATTTGTTAAAAAACTCTCTGACACAAAATTACCGGGCACAAGATTACATATACAGTATAATTAACATTTTTGTGATAAATATATGGCTCTGACAACAGGTGTTTTAGCCTCAAAATGGTGGGTAATTTCAGAATCTTATTTACAATACTTATGCAGAGCTACGTTCAGGACAGTTTTATGAATGATGTATATTACCAGCAAGAATCCTTTTTATTTAAAAATTTATATTTTATATTTTTCTTTGATTTTTAAAAATTTGTTTGCAAAATATAAATTTAAAACAATATTAACTGAATTTTAAACATTTTAAGATACAATTAACATTTCCAGGTGTATAACATCCATCCATTCATCCATGAGCATAGCAGTTTATGAAAATGTATACTGAGATGGACTTAAATGTATAGTAGGTTTGGTGCTAGAACAGTCTTCAGCCTCCTGCAACTCTAAACATAATTGGGTGTATAAGATACATCACACAAAAATATTAGTGACTTAAAAAGTTGGAAGCTATGGTAAGTAAATAAATAAAACATATCATTGGCTCAATATGAAACTTGTCATGCAATGCAAATTTCTCCTTATGTTTCTCATATCCACTGTTATAAAAAGAATTAGTAGAATACCTAATTGGAAAAAAATGTTTTATTTTTCCTGATATCATAACTGCTTTTGTGCCTATTGCTTCTTTTCTGGAATATTTTGCATTTATTAGTAACATTATTTTATACCATTATTTACAAAAAGTACCCAGTACCAAAACTGCTTCTTAGTTTGGCTTCAGTTTAAATTGTCTGAACACAAATGAAGATAATTCCTGCAATAATTGCATTTAGATACTTAACAAGTACAGTTTAATTTAAATGAATTCACAATACTCACAATGAAATAATTTCTTCAGATTTAGTTTTTCTTGTTTACTAACCTCATATTGATTTTTATACCAGACTGAAAAGTGGGAAATGTAAACCTTTGCTGCTAAACAAGTTCAATGTCACAATATTGGGTTACAATGTGATAATATTGAGATTTTCCTTATGTTTTGATATTAACTGCTGTATGGGAACATGTTGAATGTTACACTTCTAGTGTTACCCAATTATCTAATTTTGATGTGACAGTGCTTGCAAATTGCATGTTTCATATCAAGCTCTGTCTTTCCTTTAACACTGTGAAAACCAAAATTATCCTGAATATTTTACTTAAACAAAGAAAAAACATTTTGTACAGCAATGCCCGCTGTAGTGCAGATGTCATTATTCATTTTACATCAATATTGAAAGCTTTTCACAAGCTATTTCTTTCTTACATTAGATAAAAAAGTAGCTCAGTGTGTGTTTCCATCCATCCATTATCCAACCCGCTATATCCTAACTACAGGGTCATGGGGGTCTGCTGGAGCCAATCCCAGCCAACACAGGGTGCAAGGCAGGAAACAAACCCCGGGCAGGGCGCCAGCCCACCACAGGGCACACACACACACCAAGCACACACTAGGGACAGCATGTCTTTGGACTGTGGGAGGAAACTGGAGTACCCGGAGTAAACCCACACAAACATGGGGAGAACATGCAAACTCCACGCAGGGAGGACCCAGGAAGCGAACCCAGGTCTCCTAACTGTGAGGCAGCAGCGCTACCACCGTGCCACCCCAGTGTGTGTTTGTGATGTATATTTTAGAAGCAATAACTTTTGTTATAATGAAATTTGTATTAACATCTGAAAATACAAATAAAAAAATCTTGATACGTATTTGTGAATTGATGAATATAACAAAAATATAATACTACAATGTATTAATTGTTCCACCCTCGTCTACCAATTATATCACTCTGTGGTATAACTTAATGTATTTAAATACTGCAAAGTACCAGTTGTTAACACTCACATTTATTACTAATTACATAAGTAAAACTAAGGGAAATACATACAACAAACATATGATTACCTGTTTCTGTGTGGAAGATAGTTAGATGCTGGCCTTGAGGTAATTTATCATGATGCTCTTTTATTAGTCTGTAACAGTGGAGCAGTCTTAGAATCAGAGGACATTAAACTGATTCTATGGTAGAAATTGGGGCTTTTAATATTTTATTCTTAACAGATTTCTTGAGAAGGTAGGTGAGGCAGAACTTAACACCAAATGAGATAATATCATTAGTGCTGTGATTCAGTATTGCATATGTACAGCATACTGAAAATCCACAAACTTTATGTGAAGTGAAAGTTCACAATAGTTGAAGTACTAAATTTACCAAAGTTTCCATGGTGGAAATAATAATTAGATTTCTAAAAGCATGTATTATGAGTTTCACATCTAGCTTACTTTTTCAACCTTGAAATTGACCATCTGTGGTTCATATAGATGGATAATTAATGCAAAAATAATATATTATGAAATTAAGCAATGTGTTTAATGGAGGACAGTACATTTTTTTAACATTAGTTTTGTATTTAAATTTTGTCTATATGGTATTGAACAGAACATGAATGCCACTAGTACTTTCATAAACCAGAACTAGGAAATATGGCCTAAAATTTATGTAATTTTAATTTTGGCAGGTAAAGATATATATTACAATGTAAATGTTTCTTCATCATTTGGACAACATGCTTTTAAAGGAATGCACTATTTGAATAGTAAGTTTTAATTGCCTGGAGTTAATTATTTGGTTATTATTCACTGTTAGTAAGCTACAGTATTTTTACTTTAGTATTTCTGAAATTCTACATTGAACTGAATAAGTGAAATTAAACAATAAACTTATGTGCATGAATTACACAAGTAGACATGTAATACTTCAAATAAAATGTCTACAAATTTGTAACAGATATGTCTTCTCAAATAATTTTAAGCTAAATTGTTTAGCAATAAATTGATATGTTTTATGTCTGTAACCAAGAGTATGTACCTGACAAACTGGCAGACTGCTTAGGGTGACTTCTCTTCACACTGTGCAAATCGAAATGGGACAATATGACTTATAAAATATGTTTCTGGATGGTTTATAAAATACAGCCATTTTTGTGGTACAGTTTTAAAAAAGTAGTGTTTGTTATGTTCACAAAGATTTTTTGTATGATTCTCAAATATGATGAAATGGCTTTTTGTAAACATAGTAATAATAATACTATGTTTCTGAGAGGTATTTCAATACCTAGTTCAACAAAATTCATCATTAGACAAGCATACATTGTTACTTATTGTTCAAAATCATAGAGTATATTACATCATTCAAGTTTTTAATCATTGCTTTACACAGTAACTTATGTCCCTTAATGTTACAGTTTTATGATCCATATACAGTATAATGTCCACACTAATTAATAAGCTTTTCCTAGTATAAACTAAAATACATTAATATGTGTGTATAAAGAAAGGAATATTTATGTGTAAATATATAATTATAGCAAAGTAAATGCATATACTGTATATCTCTATAACTATTTAAAATCACATAAATCATAGTGACATTTTAAATTATTAATTATGCAATGAATTCAAAAAGTATTTAGACCCCTTCACTTTTTCACATTTTGTACATTTTCAGATAAAACTATTTTAAGTTCCTTTTTACCCACATCAAACAACACTTAATACCTCAGAAATAAAAAATGAAAACTGCATCTTAGAGATAATTTAGAGAAATTACACTTGCTGCTTTGTTATTCTGTTTTGTTATCATGTAATATTAATCAATAGTGTAATGTTAATCACATAAATTAATTATTTGTGATCTGTGATGGACTGCTGATCCCTTCAAGGCTGGTTGCTTCTATGTGCCTGATGCAATTGCCCCACAGCCTTCATCTGGATTAAGAGGGTTTTATCATGAAAGGATAAATATAAAGAAATCAGTTAATATCTTTTAAAATATAAATAACCTTTGAAAAACGTCAGTTTGAGAGTGATATTAGTCTGTTTTAAGTTGAGTCTAAAAAGATACTTTTTTAACTGACTTACTAGCACTTTTTCAAGATCAACCCAAATATATATATATAAGATCAAGCACGATGGTCCTACTAAGCATGAACAGAAGTAGTTCCTGAATTAAGAAGTTCCTGCTTGTCTGTCTTGAGTGACATTCATTCATCTTAAGCCATATGCTTTATATAAACTTTAAAGAGACCCTTATATATTACATAATCATCAAAACTCCCCTTTTTACGTCATTTTCATGTACAGAATATTAAGGCTATGATTTTATATAACAGTTAAGAGTTTTGTTACCACAGGAAGTGTAATGAAGTAAAATAAAAGGAAAAAAAACAGTAGAACAGAAAATTACTCTCACAGTTTTTGACTGCCATATTTTGTACAAAGTACAATAATCTGTAATACATTATTATGTTTGGGTAAAAAAGAATAAATAAGTAACTTGCTCTCTTTATCTCCCACCCCTGTCCTCCCAATTTGCCTCCCCAAGTGATGCTAGACCAAACTTCACGAAGTCCAGTCCTCTGACATGCCTAGATACAGAGCACATCCTAACCAAAAATCAGCAGCGGTGAAGAAAAGATTAAAATTGAGATATCTTATGATGGTACAATCCAAACATAATAAACCGAGGATATGATGTTAAACAGTTCCCTTAGGAAATAAAAAATGATTTAGAAAATAATTAATGGTTACCTAAATATGCATATATTTAATAGAATAAATTTCAATATAGTAACAGAATAAAAGTGCCCAAAAAGGAAATAGAATGTATAGTCACAACAAATGTTGCATTACAGATAGACCAAGTTGCCAACAGAATCTTCTTTGCATATGACTCATGTTCATATTTTGGATGATGTCAGGATCAGAGTTTTTAGCTCTTTTTCTGCTTCTCCAGGAGAACTAAAGATGAAGAATTTTTTAATCACTTTCAATTTAGCTAAAAACAAGAGGCTATATCTGATTTCAGCTTTAAGTAAGCGCTGTTTAATGCTGTAGAATGCAGCTTCTTTAGCTGCTCCTGAAGGAGAGAAATCTGGGAAAATATGAATGTGGTTATTTTCAAATACGATCTCCACTTTCTGTCTGAGATTCAACAAGAAGTTTTCTTTAACCCATAGTTTGTAGAATCAAACAATCAGGCTTCACAGTTTTGAGGCATTCAAGCCACATATGCGATAAGCTGCTGAGATCTCAGTATCTGATTTAAAGTCATCTCCAGTTATTTTAGAAAATAATTCAGCTATGAATTTCACTGTGTTTAGACTTTCACGTTTTTCAGGAGTCCTTCGATTCTGATGTTGTTTATTCTGCATCTATCTTCCAACTCAGCTAATTTATCACTGAGCACTTTACATTCAGATTCTACAGCAGTTGCTTGTGGTGGATGTCAATTGCTCAACCTCTTCAGTACAAGTCATAAACATTTGCTTAACCTCTTTTAGGTGATCACCGAGTGCTCTTATTTTATTCTCAATTTTGCTGAAATTTTCCTGTATTTTTCATCAATTCTTGTTCGATTTTTTTATGGTTAACATCAAATTTATTGCTTAAATGTACCTCCTGATCCTTTATATTCTGAAGCAGCTTGTCAATTCTGCTGTCCATTCTGTTGTCAATTCTGTCCATTATCTTGTGTATATCCTCCTTTAGATCATTTATTTTTTCCCCTGAGTGCGAAAATCATTGCCTTCAGCTCAGAACGCTCATTTTCATCTTCCAAAAGCTGAGTTATGTATTCTTCTGGAGTTGATTCTGTTGACTTGAAGTGGTGGTGGTAGTAGTTGACAGCGGGAATAAAGAGGCCTTACTCGGTCCCAATAGCCCATCTGAGACTGGCAAATTCATGTTGCCTGTCTCACTCACAGTTCTTATTCCACATTCACTATTGGCTGAAGCCAATACTGCAGTTTGACACCCTGACTGATCCATCCATTTGCCTGTCTCTTCCAACTCAGTCTCTATTGCAGGCTGTATTGTAAACTTGAAACCAGCTTAGACTTTGATGTACCTTTAGCTACCTTTTCCTTCTCTTTTTGACCCCTTGTTCTCCTGCTCATACTTTGGATATACAGTACTTGTGATTAAATCCTCACAGGATTACTAAATACAGGATACAGTATCTCAGATAGATAATACAAAAAGCAAAAATATACTGCTGCCAGTGGAGCAACATCTTAGATGTCCATCTCTCTCAACAGACGAGACGAACTCCAACTTAGTAAGTAAGGACAAGTTTCAGTTGCAAAGAGATTGGATTGGCAAGCTATACAAAGAAAACTAAAGGTGTGGGAATTTTAATACATATAACAATCTCATTTTCAGTATCAGACGTAGTATCTGATCCTGTAGGGCGAAATATCATGGTGATAAGTAATTGAAGTCCTGAATTGGTCTTTAGCTACAGCAGCAATAACATCTAATACTGCAAAATTAATCAGAGAGTTTGTAATTGATCATAATTTATCAGACCCATGGAGATTTTTAAATCCAAACTCAAGAGCATATTTCTTCTTCTCATCAGTACATCATAGTTATTCAAGAATTGATTAGTTCTTTATATATAATAATTTATTGCCCACTATCTAGTCCTGCAAGTACAATACTATTGTTATCTCCAACCAAGCCCCTCTGATCATGGAGCTTATATCACTATGCCCTATACAACCATCTCATAGCTGGCGTCTTAATCAATGTTCCCTCTAAGGAGTAGCATATAGTGAGCAAAAAACATTGTTTATGAGCGACATTTTGTTTAAGCCAAAAATTTATGAGCACCAACTCCGACGGTTGGAGTGAGCAATCGTGCGATAAGTACAAGCGACGCCGTCGGAATGAGCGATCGTGCGGGAAGTATGAGCGACGCTCTGAATTCGTGTGAGCGATCGCTCACGCGCTCAGCTTAGAGGGAACATTGGTCTTAATCCTCTGTCATTAGTTGATAAGAACTGCACAGAATTAATCTCCAAGCAAATTGATTATTTTTAGATGCATCCTCAGAGGTCTCTGCAAGAGTTCTCTGGGAAACTCTTAAGGCTTTTATAAGAGGACAGACTATTTCATATCTTTACCACAAAAATAAATTGGAAACCAAGAAGGCATCAGAGTTAACCTGTGAAATTACCAGAACAGATTAATAATATGCCAGGTCTCCAAATCAGGCATTTTATAAGAAAAGATAGGTTTTGCAATCAGAATTTAACCTCTTGACAAAAACGAAACAGAACACTTCATCTTTAAATTGTGATTTCATTGCTGTGACCATGGAGAGAAGGCTAATAAGATCTTAACTCAACAAATCCACAAGTAGGACTTCGCAACACAATAACAGAAATTACCAACACAGATGGATATAAAATCATCTATCCATCCATTCATTATCCAACCCACTATATCCTAATTACAGGGTCACGGGGGTCTGCTGGAGCCAATCCCAGCCAACACAGGGCGCAAGGCAGGAAACAAACCCCTGGGCAGGGCGCCAGCCCACCACAGGGTACGCACACACACACACACACACACCAAGCACACACTAGGGACAATTTAGGATCGCCAATGCACCTAACCTGCATGTCTTTTGACTGTGGGAGAAAACTGGAGTACCCGGAGTAAACCCACGCAGACACGGGGCAAACATGCACACTCCACGCAGGGAGGACCTGGGAAGCGACCCAGGTCTCCTAACTGCGAGGCAGCAGCGCTACCTACTGCGCCACCAATAAAATCATTGAACATAAAAATATAACTCACACATTTAGAGAGTACTATAAGTCTTTATATTCTAGTCAGTCACTGGTAAGGCCTCATGTGGAGTACTGTGTACAGTTTTGGTCTCCAGCTTACAAAAAAAGACATATAGTACTTGTACTAGAAAAAGTCCAGGGAAGAGTCCAGGACTGCTGGGAATGAGTTATGAGGAAAGATTAAAACATCTGAGCCTTTTCTGTTTAAGCAAAAGTAGAAAAAGAGGTAACATGATTGAAGTGTTTAAAACTATAAAGGGAATTAGTACAATGGATCAAGACTTAAATGAGTTCAACAAGAATTCAGGCACAATCGGAAACTTGTTAAGAATAAATTTCACACAAACATTATTAAGTTTTTCTTCACAGAGAGAACCAAAGATACATGCTATAAGCTACCAAGTAGTGTGGTAGACAGTAGGACTTTAGGGACCTTTAGAACTAGACTTGATATAATTTTGGGGGAATTAAGCAGATAGGACAGGCAAACTTTGCTGGGCTGAATGGTCTGTTCTCGTCTAAATATTTCTAATGTACAAATGTTCCATTTCAAGAATTTATTTGTCAGAAATACAGCACAAAATGCATGGTGTCATTAAGAAACATTATTTTGATGCAGTCTTCTGCCTCGGGTATCATTCATAATAAGCTGGAAGGTACTCCTATTGACATTGCTAGCAATGTAAACAACAAGGTTAATAATCTTGAATGATTTAAACAGAAATTGTGAAAAACTATTGTGTCATGAAATTCAAGCTGTTTGAAACCTCCAAAGGAACTGCCATTACAGTTTAGTGTAATTAGAGGAAAAACAAGTACAAGTAGACTACAGTAGACAGTTCCTTACAGTTGACTAATAAATTCTATAGCTAAAGATAACACTGCCGTCTGAGCTGAAATACAATCATACATCTCCAGAATTATAAATGACAATGCAAAAAATTTAAAAATGTTATTCTCAACAATTGATAATTTAAACAATCCAACTTCATATTCAGTGTGGATCAGATAAGTGTAGATGGCCAAGTATGAAGTTTTGCAAAGTTTTTTGCACAGTATGGACCTCAGGAACAGTAGCAGATCCTCCTTTTGTTACTTATCAGACCTTTCAAGATTTCTGCATAAATAACATGTATGCACTTCTACATCTTAAATATAATCTTCCAGCAACACACTGTTTTCTCTCAGTGTAAGCTAGAAAAGTTAAAAGTTACCAGGATAACTTTTCTAGTTCTCTATCAATGCACAATCCCTGAAGCAATACTGGCTACTTTTGATTAATATAAAAGGAGTTTTTCAACATTTTACCAATAAATGCCTGGAACTCTCACTTCATCCCTATGTGATCTTAGGAAATCATAAGATAATGATTTCTCAAACAGAATTTCATATAGGTAATAAAATCCTTTAATCCACAAAATATATTTTTCTTTTTCTATTTGTATAAACCATGACATAGTTCAGCTGAAAATTGTACATCACCTAAGTAGTTCATTTAAAACTATCTTAATGTATCAGGGAAAAGGTTCAAATTGTAAATAATTTCATAATGCCTTCAACTCTGACCATATGTTTGCAATGCTCTACATTTAGATTGTTTTGAGTTCCAGTACAGTATTTATATATCATTCAGATAGCTGCTGAGCTAAAGACACCTTCAATCAACCATTAGAAACATGGAACAACACAAGATGGGATAACGTTGTGCAATGAACCATCTATTTTGATATGCTACACTAAATTGCAGGTATGAATTCTCATTTTACTTAACTAGAAGGATCCTAAACAACCTTCTATATCTTAATGAGAAAGTGATTTCTCATATCTTAAATTCATAATTCATTCTTAAGTTTTCAACAGAATTCTAAAATAACACAGCTAAACATTTTCTACTGCCTTATTATACAATATATGATGAACTAAATAAGACTAGTCTCTCTTGTAGGTCTTTAAATCAGAGAAGGTGTTTGATGACATTTTTTGGAACACAAAGATTGCATTACTGTATTGATTGCATCTTTGGCCAAACATTACTTTATTGTTTTTTGTTCTCTCTCTCTCTCTCTCTGATGAGCCCAGAATGAGGGCGAAACACGTGTCGCGTACTCTTTGCATTTATTTGACAGTAAACTATTTCAACCATTCTATGATCTGCTCCTCACAAACTGAGGGCACCGTGGCGGATGTTAGCAGATTGCTGGCCAACCACAAGCGTTACCTGGTACGTAACCACCCATACAATCAGATTGTGACACAGACTTCGAATGCCGTGAATGTAATTACCCCAATCTACATGCTGTCAAATAAACGAACCACACGCCTTGGCGCAACGTTAGGGGCATCGCCTCTGGCGCTGACGTACGAGGTTCGATTCCCGAGAGGGAGTGCAGTGGAGTGTGTACGCCTGATGAGCCCAGAATGAGGGCGAAACACGTGTCACGTACTCTTTGCATTTATTTGACAGTAAACTATTTCAACCATTCTATGATCTGCTCCTCACAAACTGAGGGCACCGTGGCGGATGTTAGCAGATTGCTGGCCAACCACAAGCGTTACCTGGTAGGTAACCACCCATACAATCAGATTGTGACACAGACTTCGAATGCCGTGAATATACAGTATATATACACTGTATTATCAAAGTTTCCCAGCAATTTTATGAAACATATTATCCACTTGAAGAAGAATTCTTCTTCAGGCACTCTGGAATCATCAAATCTTAATGATTTCATAGAAGATGAAACAGTAAAACCTTGAGTATATGTCACTCCATTAACCACGAGGCCCCCAAAGAAAATTGCGCACACCAGCACCTACCTATTACTATACTACACTGCAAGCTATGTACGTTTGATCAACTCTCACTAGTGTTCTTCCCCAGCACCACGTGTCAGCCACATTTTGAAATCACAGTGTTAGTTACGTACCTTCAGTTTTAATAGCATTTCATAGCTTTTCACTTTTGTTTTAATTACACAGTACTATACAGTACATTGTAATGGCTGATAAACATATACGTGTGGTGTTGGAATTGTCACAAAAAAAAAAATTATTAGACATGTACGAAACAACAAAAGTGCTTCAAGTATTGCTTCAATTTACGGCGTAGGAAGAACAACAGTGACTGATATAAAGCATGATGCTGAAAAAATTTAAAAACATGTCGATTAATGTTAATGTTCTTCTATATTGTAATTTTCTTTTTAAAACCTGTAATGTTTTGTTAACATATTGTGATTTGCAGGCAGCTTGTGATGCACTGTGCAGGGCAATAAATGGTGGAATGAATGCTGTAAGTGACAGGACTGGCTGAAGGGCTTCTGCTCTGTAAGGGGAGGACATGCCTCTTATGTGATGAGTGATAGGAGAAGTTAAGAGAAAAAGGAAGGTGCGGTGGAAGGAAATTTTAAATAGGGAGTCAGAAGACAATAAGCAGGAGTGTTTGTGGTGTAGAAAAAATAAAGAACACAACTGGCAGGAGATAAATGAACTGGTAGGGAAAGCTTTTTTTTATTGTTTTGGAGGTGTGTTCTGTAACCCAGATAAGACAGGGCACTGTTTGTTATGTAACAAAGACTCCAAGTAAAATGTAGAACACTCTAGTACCTCTGAGTTGTATTTGTTTATTAGGCTGGTTGTTGCAATATTATATGAATCGATTCATTTTGTTAATACTATATTTTGTTAATATAGTTTTAGATGTAAATAAACAGACTATTTTGAGCAGATGTGGTATTACTTAAATAAGATACAGTATCTTATTTAAGCAATACCACATCTGCTCAAAATATACCCTACCCAATTAAATTTAACAGTTTATATTTTTCAATATGCAAAATACTGTGAAAAGTGTTATATTATGGTTACTAGATCCTAATGACTGAATCAGATCTATCCCCAGAATCCTATCCGATTATTACAGAATACTAAAACTAGACAGTCTTTCCTCTTTGTTGGTGCTTTAGCACACTGTACTAAAAAGAAAAAGAAAAAAAAAGAAAATAAAGTATTGATTACAAATACACCTATTATAGTGCTTCACTATTTGAAAGGCTAGCCAAGTTAACATTTAGGTAATTAAAATTCCCCATGATTATAACATTCCTGGACTTTTAGTACTATTAAAATATGTAAATTAAAACTATTGTTTGCATTAGGGGTTCTATAACACACTCCTAATATAATATAATGATTTTTAGTCAAATCCAAACACTCACTGAGCTGTAGTTCACCATCTAATTGAAGAGGACTTGCATTGTAATCCTGTTTTACATAAATGGTGACTCCTCCTTTTCAGTTTTCTCTGTCATAGTTATTTGCAGATACAAATAACTCAGCTCAGAATTTTTATTCTTAATACTTCTTAATAGCATTAATGCAAGCAATTTTTAAAGAATAATTTCCTTTACTTTGTATTTTTAATAGGATAATAGAACTTTCCAAGTTACTTTGTGTATTTGTATTTATGCTATTGCCCATCCCTTTATCAACTAATTAACATTTCTGTCCCAAACCTCAGCTAACCTGCTTAAATGCCACCCCAATACAGTACATTGGTACCCCATTTTAACCCATGCCTAAACATTTCATAATATCCAATAAACCTATGCCCTTCCATCTTACACCAAACTGTGAACATTGTCTTAAGCCATCTAATCTCCTCAGTCTTACCTGGACTGGTGCATGGGACAGTAAGAGCACCTTGTAATTTCTGTGCCTCACCTTAGCACCTTCTGCGCCCGCCTCACTTTCAAATTTGGATTGCAGAACTGAAAGTCTGCCCTTATTTATGCCATTTGTTCCCACATGGACAACAGCCACTGAATCCATCCCTGCTCTGGCCAAGTGCATCTTCACACTTCCAGGCAGATCTCCCAGCTGTTCACCCAGAAGGCAACACACAATACAATATGACCATGTGAGACTCTCTGTTTCTGGAGAAAACCTGCATATCAATCCCCCACTATTACTACTTTCTTTCTGTAGACTGGCTTTCAGGTGACCCATTTGGGTTCCTCATCCCTACCTATCATCTCAAAGTTATCAGTGTGCACAATCAATCTTTAACAAAAATATTTGTACATATATAAGAAATTTGTACCAAAAACTCTAAGGTCAAGATACTAAACAAATGCATTTTACAGCTTGTGGATGTAAACATAGAATCAGCAGGAGGTGATATGCTGAAAACGTCTTTAGAGCCTTATGCTTCAGTCTGAAACAATTGAGACTGAATCCATAGAAGAAAGACAGCGTTGTTGGATTTTAGAAGCAGTGCTCACCATTCTTTCCACCTGTTTCATTGCTCGACAATGACATTGCTTTATCATAAAGTCGTGGAGAAGGACAAAACACTTTCAGTAATGGACTTGTAGGAAAGAGTTAGTGCTTTCTGTGATACTTAAAGATTTGGTTGCAAAAAGAAGATGCAAGTAAATATTCTGGGTATTGAATCAATGCAAGATATAACTGATATTAGCAAACTAGTTAAAAATGTCATCATTAAATGTACATAATACATTTTTGGATAACACAGGATAGCCTAAACAGCAATTTAAAATATATACAAAGAAACATGTCTGTTCTAAATTATGCGCAATGCATGACTATTCATCCATCCCTTTAATGAACACTATGTCCCCACCCCAAGGTTATGGGGGTGTCAGAGTGAATCATAAAAGCACTGTAAATCAGACATGAAATAACCTGGACAGGATTATCAGGGCATACGCAAAGAAACACCAGGACAATAATTCTAATATGTACAGCAAGTTGTTTAATGTTTATTCTAATTAAAATATCACTAAAGTAAAGGCAAACAGGATATGTTATACATAAATACAATAAATGAAAACTTTGTAAGATAGACACACACAGCTAAAAATGATTCATTACAGGTTAATTAGACAAAGCTCAAGATTTGCTTTTAATTTAAAGCTAGGCAGATTGGGTGGAGAAACAGTATGTGGCAGTCTGCTTTGTTGGCTTAGGTAGTAAAATTCCTTCCGGTCTCACCCAAACTCATTTTACCAGTTACAGACACACCTTGTTGAAAATTATTACAAAGATACTGTCATACATTATTTTATTCACTTGTTTGTAATCACCAAAAAATTGTGGTGGAAGATTGTTTGAGCTACAATTCTTTTTAAAATAAACTTTGCATTTAATTTCACAAAGGCATAGGATTAAATAGGAAAGATGGATGAATTTTAAAAACATTGTGCATCTAAGTAAGACACATATTACCAAACAGGGTAAACAAACAAAACAGGTTTTACTTAAAAGCCTAAGCATAGAATTGAAAGGATACATGATCTTGAACAACAACTAACCCTAATGTTCATTCCAAACATATTACATTTTTAAAGTTACTGTATTTCCTTTGGGTAATCATATCAAATGATTATGCTTTATCTGACTACCCTTAACTGATATGTAAGTCAAACAGCATTCAGTATTCCAGTGGCATTATTTAAAAAACTGGTCCAGAGGGGCGCATTCCTCAGTAGAGCTTTTGAATCGTTTATACCAAAGAAAAAAAAATATTCATCACAAACCATTCACTTACTCTTGCCCTGTTTGTATTACATTAATAAATCTTTGCTTGAAACAGTGCATTTATAACTTGCACTATTCAGGAAGCCATTCTAACAATCCAAAAACTAAAAGCACACTGCATAACATCATCGTAGATATGCAACTTGAAAGTATTTCAGAGACACTGGATCAAACAAAGAAAATAAAGAGGATGTAAGTGATTAATTGCCATTTTTGTTTAGACAGTAGAAACTTTAAAAATATGACAAGATAGCAAAGGGGCCTCCTGAGAGGTTTTATACGGTCATGATATTTCATATATGTTCAAATGTGAATTGTGGAAAAAATAAGTCATTAAGTTTGTCAAGAGATTACTGCAGAAAGATTTTCACTAATCTCACAAAATGTTCTATTTTTGTGTTAGAAAAGGTAAGATAAAATACTGATTAAGTTTAAATGAAGGCCAGCGACATAAAAAAAAATACACTTATTAAAAAAAAATAAGTACAAAAAATGAGATAAAAAAATGGGGACCAAAAAAAGAAATAACTTTCTGACTGTTTTGCTGTAACTTTCATTACTACTGCCTACATATAATGGGAGTTGATTTATCTGATTGCACAATATCAAGTAGTACCACTTGCTATCATATGACATCTTCCCCATCTAAAGTCGCCTCTCTTTCTCTCCGTGGTTTAGTTAACACCTGCCAGTGAGCAAAAATGCTGACCACTCAACTCTTTCCCATTCTTTCTCCATACTCAACTGGCCTCTGGTCCTCAAGTGGTTTTAAATTCTTTTTGTGTCCTTTGTGGCTATGCCCAACAATCATTTTGTGTACAATGATAGTGTTCCCAATACTCCAGGTTCACCTGGTAGATCTAGTGCTTCTGTATCACTAAGGCTTTAATTGCTTATAACGGGCCAGTTCTAAGGAGAGCTTTGTGATTGTTCATTTGGTTTGAGTGACAACACAGTCCCACACAGTTGTGTGCCCAATTGCAGTCCAGCTATGTTATCTTTCTCAGCCACTGACAATCCTTTATTAAATGATCAGGCAACACCAGCAATGGCTGGTTTGCATGACTCCAGAATTACATGGAAGCACTCTTTCCTTTCATATATTAATGCTCCCATGTATTGCCTTTGACGGGCACACTCTATACTTAAAAATACAGTTCACAAATGGTGTACAAATGAAACTGTCATAATAACTTTCATTACTACTGCCTACATATTCTTTACAAGGCTTGTGTGGCTCATCTCCACTGATGTACCACTTTATCTCCTTGGATATCTGTTCCTACCTTGGTCTCCAATATAGATTTTTTTAAATATATTTTAATTTCATACATTAATTTCATACATTCACATCTAATTTCATGGGAAACATTTTTAGAAAGAAAGTTCAATTAACCAACAATTGCACTAATATCTGCAGACAAAATTTAGAATTTGGCAGCATTGGAAAAACCACTGAAAACAAACAATTCATACAAGAATTCAAATCAGGGATAGTATAGTGGTTAACACCAGAAAAGTACATCAGAATCCTAGTCTGGCCACAGCCTGTCTGAGGTTTGTATGTCCGCTCAATGATTGTGTGGGTTTTTTTCCCACAATCCAACAAACTGCAGGTTAGGTTAAACTGAAATTGTAATTTAGCTTAAAGTGTGGGTGTGTACATGAGTGTGCCCTGTAATAGACACCTGGTTTGGGCATGGTCATTGCCAAGAACATGTGACATCACACATTTCCAAGGCCCTCAGATGTTCCTTTAGTACCTTGTGAGAACTAAGCACTGCAAGCAGAGTGCTTCCTGATGACATCACTGGATGTTCTCTTTCCGTCATTAACTTGTAGAGAGCCCAGCAACATAGTCCCAAAATACCTCAAAATAAATAAATGTTGGGGAAGGGAACGTCAAACTCGGGTTAGTCAGCAAAGAGCAAGCTCACAATCTTTATAAATAAATGATTTATTTATCAAAAGATTCTCTTTAAAATGAAACTCTGAAGAGCACAAAAGACAAAGGATGAGTTGCCTGCAAATAACAAGGCAATCCAAGGCAAACAAAACCCCTGAACACAATCTAGTAGAGGGGTCAAAAAAGAGAGTAAAATGGTCAAAAATCCAGAAAACCTCTTGAGGGTCCACCAACAATACACCTAAGAACATGACAGTAAATACATAGATACATAGAAACTAAATGACCAACAATATTAACATAAACAAAAGAAACAAAAATGAACAAAAAGTAAGTACAAATGGCATGTGAATCACAGCCATGTTGGAATACTGGCTACAACACAAAATACTCAGCCCCTGCTTTTTGTGCAGCAATTCCAGTATACTCCACCTGTCCATAATGCAAATCATACCAGCTATGCCTTGTGTTTTTTTGTGAAGTCACACTACAATTTGTCCCAATCTGCACATTTGCTCTGTGGTCAGATGTTAACCTGTGACATCTGGAATTAACATGCTTGGGAATGAATTGAGGCAGTACAAATAAATACACTGGGATTGCATTTTAACAGTAAGACATTATAAAATTCAGAAATTTAAAAATGTAGCTATCTAAGGAACTGCTCAAGTTGTATATTGTAGGCAACAGCCTGGAAACTGTTCTTCCAAAAAATTAATGTTCTTAGCCAAAATGAGCGATGAACATCTGGTCGTTTCTATATGGAGTGCTTTTCCTGATCAGCATATTAGTAATGAAACCAAGATAAGAAGAGCCCACACAGAATGAGATGCCAGGTACATCTCTATATTGCTATGATCACCTGCAAATCACCAATGTAGCACAGTAGATTTCCAAAAGGGACAATTTTCTAGAGATTGGCAAAAGAATAGTTCATTGACTACTCCTCTTTGACTGCTTACTGTGAACTACAGCATCAATGGGAATATAAAGGCAGATTGTATGAACTGTGAAAACTAGCAAAACATAGGTTGGGTCTAGAAAGATTTAACATAATAAAGCAACAAAGAATCGTACCTCTCATACTTCATACAATAGTTCAGCTGCCCTTTTTGCAGTTATTTTAATTCAGCACATTTGATACCAATGTCTCTCACTCTGATCTAGATCAGTGTTTCTCAGAGTGTTTCATGCAGAACACTACTCTCCCAAAGTTAAAGACAGAGTGGACTTCTTATCACCAGTAGCTTAAAATCTATGTTAAATTAAATTGTTTATTTTACAATACCTTTATGTGAAAAAACACTAGCATTCAGCTATGATGTTTCCAGATTTCTTTTTGAAAGTTGGAGGATTTCAGCTAGTGATCCATAAAAATACATCAGCTTTGAACATTGTGTAATGGCAGGAAAGGTATGTGTCATTGGATTGCTTTTGAGGTGAGGTCTTTAGGTGATGTCAACACAGATTTAAAAGAGAGACCCTTGAAATAACAGAGATAGGTTTGACAGAAGACAAAGAAAAAGGGAGAAAAAACAATCACTACAAGGAATACAGAGCAGAGTGGAGCGGAAGTAAAAGATGTTACTGTCTGCAACAAATTTACATGAAGTGCTCTGTGGTGGCTGTTTTTGAACGATTCTCTTTGCCCCAAATGTGGAGAAGTTCTTTGCAGAAGGTAAACAACAAAAAGAGAAACTTTAGAAAATTCAGAAATCTAAAATGTTTCACGTTTAGAAATTAACATGTCAACACATATGTTGATTTGGATCAAAGCAATGTCTACCCTACAATCTGTTTAAAAAAGGGCTTGCACATGTCCATTTGTACAGCTCAGGACCAGGTTTCAATTACATGCACTTAGGGAGAAAGAGTAAGCACATATTGCTTAAAAGAAGATGCAGAAACATTGTGACTCCTTTTAGAGCACAGAGTTCAGAAAATGAAAGAATGATCTCATCATTATAGCTATAAACCTTCCCAAACAAAATTTTTTTTTTTTTTTTTTTTTTTACGACTTCTTCTAAAACATATTTTGTATTAGTGACTCAGACTGCTCAGACTTATTTAACATACAATCTCTCATATATGGAAGATCGCTACTTGGGTGGCGCAATGACTAATTTGTGATGTAGTGATGAGTCTGCACATCTGTTCTATGCATCCCATATATTCCTGCATGGACATACTTTGCCCACCTCACTTTACCCTAAAGTGAATTGAATGGTTTCGATAAAAGGATGAATGGATGAACCTCTGGTCATTTGAGGACTTAACTTGAGACTACAATGGATGAAGATGCACTAGGCAATGTTCAAAGCAGTCAAAACATTTCACATTTGAAAATGTCAGTTTGGAACATACGTTGAGGGTTAGTTTAACTTATGGCAGTATAGTTCAGTACTCCATCAGTGCTTGAAGGTGACATGAATTCTTCAAGGTCAAACTTGTTAACTACACAAAATCACAATGATTTCTTTTATTTTAGATAAGAAATATGTGGACTGAAGAATGCCTAGAACCTCTCAACTATCTCTTATGTAGCAGCTCATTTTGCTCATTGCCCTCAGTGGAATGATATAAAGATAGCTACATAGGTGCTTACCAATGTTGATTCCACTGTACACTAGTTCTGTCCAAGGTACTCTTTGTTAGACACGGTGAATAGTTCCTTGTTGATTTTTGCACACTGAGATATCACAAACCTCTTAATAGTATACTGAAGTAGTGCCTGTGCAGCTAAGTAAGTTTTATGAGAAACTCTGAAAAAGCCTTGGAGTGACTCTTCTGTTTTAATTAAAAGTAAAATAGTGTTATTCTCCAATTCAATGTTTCATTTGCAATGCATAGGTAATCTCTACAGTTAATGCATTATTATCTGATGGTCTAGCAGGCTTTTTGGTGAGCCCCACCCTTCCAGTCTATTATTGTTATAAGAACATTCTAGTGGCTGCAGATGTGTCTTTCAGACTCACTGGTTGCTGTACCTTCTGACCTGTAAAGATAAATTCTATTATCAGCCTAAAGTGAAAGCTAGCCAAACAGAGCATGAGGTTCACTTTGTAAAAGTTACATTTTGTGTGTGGTTAGTTTTTGTTAAATCTCTAATATTTAAATGTCCAGGACAGGTTTAAAAAGATATGCAGCATGTTTTAATTTATTTGTGATTCTATTAGCCATTCATATTGCACAATGTGAACATCATACTGATGGTCAACAAGACCAGGGAGAGTTCTAGGATGAGCTATGTAATATTTAGATATTTTCATGTTTGCAGTAAAGCACCAAAACCTTTTGTTATCTTCACAGATGTGAAAACCCACTGTGAGAATGAATTCTGAGCTTCACCATATGTTGCAGAAGATGTACAAGTATTCAGTTAGTCAGTGCTTTACTTAATCTGCAGGTACAACATCTCAATTTGCTCATTATTATCTCCTGTTGATGTTACGGTTATTACTTTATTGATTTGGAAATTGCAGTGTTTAACATGAGAATATTACAGCTAAGAATTACAACTCAAAAGTAAATGCAACACTAATATCACAGTGAAAAAGGCACAAATGTGTCTTCACATTCTGAGATGGATGGATGGATAGATAGATGCTCAGAACTGATTTTTCTTTACCCTAGTTTTGTTTGTGTTTATTTTCATCTCTGCTCATTAAGGACAGAACCAATTTTAGCCATACGTGTTACAAAATATTATGTTAGGTCCAGCAAGTCCCTTGCAGAAATGCATGTTTCTGGTGTCACTCAAGTGTTGTCTAAATTCAACAAAACCTTTATAAGAGGTTGTGTCATATGGTCTTATATCATGACTAATGAAATACATCACTTTTAGGTCTCTTGTCACTTATGTGTTTGTTATAAATTACATTTTACAAATGACAGTTTAAGCAGAAACCTTGACAACTTTTAAGAAAAATCTGGATGAGATACTGGAACAGCTTAGCTATTAGGTAAACAAACGGGCTTGATGGACTGAAAGGTTGCCTTTCATTTGTCAGATTTCTTATGCTTCTTATGTTTAGTTTGTCCTTTGATGCTGTAGCATGAGTAAGGCTCAAACCTGAACAGTCTGACTTATGGCTGTTGTGTGTTAAAACTCTTAAACATTCATCTTAACAAGAAAAGTGCAGTCAATTTCCTTTCTTTTTAACAACACTGGAAATAAAAGCCACATATTTTATTTTTGTTTTTTAATTTTAACAAGACTATAATCACCATTTTTAAGCCCTTTTAAGGTGGTTTTGAAGCATTTTTCAACTGCTTTACACAAGTATCTAAACATGGCTTTCTGCATGTTAGAAATGTGTTTCCCTGTATGAATACAATGTTGACACATTCTACAAAAACAATAAGCTAAGCTAATTAAAATTTGGTTAAGTCAAAAAGTAAAAGCCACAGAGGTTATCCATGACCAAAACAGAAATATTGGCCAACAAATTTTTTGTTGCAGCAGTACTGGAGTACTGTGTGCAGTTTTCATATACATATACATATACATTGTAATATGATTACATATTACAAACAAATATAGAAGCGCTAAAGGCATTAGAGGAAGAGCAACTAGGCTTATTTCAGGACTACATAGTATGAACTATGAGGAAAGATTGAAGAATGTGAACCTTTTCCGTTTAAGCAAATGGAGACTAAGAAGTGACATAACTGAAGTTTTTACAATTAGGAATTAGTATGGTCCAGTGGTGGGTTGGCACCCTGCCCGGGATTGGTTCCTGCCTTGTGCCCTGTGTTGGCTGGGATTGGCTCCAGCAGACCCCCGTGACCCTGTGTTCGGATTCAGCGGGTTGGAAAATGGATGGATGGATGGAATTAGTATGGCAGATCTCAGTTATTACTTCAAATTAAGTTCTTCAACAAGAACCCTGTTAAATGGGTTTTGTTGGGCTGTAGCTCCCATTTAAATTATTCCAATATTTAAGGAGTAAAATACAGTCATAAATCTATTAAGTAACATAATTTGCTTTAATGAACAGTTCTGACTAGATCTGAAATTTCTAGTGTGGTGTGCTTAAGACAAAAAGGTTTAGTTTCAGGTTCAGTAAGTCAAACTTCCAGTGTTATCCTTTCAGATATCAGTAATATAGCAATAAATGTACCTTGCTTTACCTGGTGCTCAGCAACGTCTGATCTATCATTTATGCTGGTACTCGGCATGAACCACTTCAATTAACTGTGATGTTTAATTGGCATTGTAAAGGGTTAAATCACTTTGGCCCAAACTTTTCATAGTTTTTGTTAAATTGCAGTTGAGTTTTGCCCAGCTTAAAATGGGTACGTGGGTCAAATGGGGCAAATTCACTTGAAAACTTGGGAGTGTATCAACCTTTCCAATTGATTTGACTTAGGTACACACATTGGACTGAACAAAACTCAACTGTAATTCAACAAAGGAGTCTGTCTTGTCACAAAACTATCAAAATTAAGGTGGTAAAATGCAATTTCAATTTTTTCATTGCCTATTAAATATCATAGTCCTTTTATTAGACATAGGAATATGCCAGTTTTTAGTTTTTTGACCCACGTACCCATATTGGGCTGGTCAAAACTCTGATATTTAACAAAAGCATCTGTCTTGTCACAAACAATTAAATAATGTGGCCCAATGTGAATTAACCCATTATAGTGCCCATTAAACACCACCGTTAATACCATTTTAGATACAGTAATATACCAAGAGTATCAACCAATTTAACTCGTATATCCATGTTTGGAGGGCAAAACGTAGGTTCAGTATAACAATGGAATATGTCTTGTCATGATGTTGTGAACACTAATGTGATCCAACATGATGTATCTAAGTTGTACACATGCAGGTCCAAAATGTGGAATATTTATTTTTTCAAATAACTGATCAAGTTTAATGATGCAAATGAATGTACAAGGGACATTCAAAAATGTTTTTTTTAACTCTATTTATTAAGAATTTCAAAAGCAAATTACAAGCACTTTTCTACATAGTCACTTTCTTTTATGATGCAATTTTCCCAGCGTAGTAACAATTTTTTAATGCCCAATTACTACTCCTCCCACCTTCAGTGTTTCCAATGAAAACATAAAAGTGCAGAAACTTTTTGAGAATCCATCATATATTGTATGTTATAGAATATTTTGTTTTGTTGTTAACATTGAATAAGTAAGTGGTTTTCATAAGATGTGTGAATAAGATGCTGGGTGCTAGTGAGCAAGTAGCTATGGGCAAATAAGTAAGCAGGCGAATAAGCAGCTGCAAATAAGTAGCTAAGTTCAGACTCTTTGACACCACCCACT
Organism: Erpetoichthys calabaricus; assembly: GCF_900747795.2. Taxonomy (NCBI): domain Eukaryota; kingdom Metazoa; phylum Chordata; class Cladistia; order Polypteriformes; family Polypteridae; genus Erpetoichthys; species Erpetoichthys calabaricus. The sequence goes on along the minus strand of NC_041406.2, from coordinate 48,706,648 downwards.
CTAACACTATCCACAAAGTTCAAGGTGATGCCAAGCTTAATCTAAAAGGGCCAACACCTTAGCATAAGAGATATGTATGATTTTAATGGAAAATGTGGCAAATTCATCTCTTGTTTTGTAAAGGAACAGCACCAAGGTCTATTATAAAAAGATACATTTAGCATGTTTTTATAACATTAATGAAGAGTAAAACAATATGTGAAACTGTTAACTGTGAAAGGCATTATGCAAGATAAAATAGTTACCAGCTTTTGTACTATTACTACTTCAATATGTACTGATACTAAGTTGTACTGTATACAGTATACGGTATATGTTCATTATGGGTTTGTACAGTCTCCTAATTTTTGCGGGCACTGCATTTTTCCCTCCCACATCCTAAACATGTGCAGGTTAGATTATCATGCAAGTCTTTGTTGTGATTGTCTGAGTGAGTGTGGGTGTATTCATGACTAGGCGCTGCAATGCTTTGGTATTCCCCAGGCTTGGTTTCATCCTTGACCCTAACGAACTTCTCTGAACCCTCAACTGGATAATCATGCTGGACAATGAATGAATGACTGGTATTAGAATAAAAACAATAAAGTTTTTACTTGTAATACTTGAATGAAGCTTGTGGCAAGCGGCTGGGGGTGGCACCCAGCCGGGATGCCTGGAACGACCGGAGGAGGGATTACGCCTCCTCCAGACCACGAGGGGGCGACCGCCCTGATGGCTTTGGGGACCACGGGAACTGAGCTTGGAAGCTCAACCCTATAGGGGCCGTGGTCACCGCCAGAGGCTGCCCCGATGCCTGGAGAGCCCTGGTCCTCAGCACTTCCGCCACACCCGGTAGTGCTGGGGGGAAGATGACCAGGGACACCTGGAGTGCTTCCGGGTGCGTGGCTGGTACTTCCGCCACACTGGGGAGTGCCGGCGGAGGTTAATCGGGAGGCACCTGGAGCACGTAAATGTGATTATAAAAGGGGCTGCCTCCCTCCATTCATCTCCTAACTGCAAGGCAGCAGCGCTACCACTGCGCCACCGTGCCGCCCCATGCATTTCATTATGGTGAAAATATGATTTTGTAGTCCAAATTTTTAGAAAGCATTGAATAAGTTAACCCAGGAACCAGTACATAAATCAAAATACAAGACCTACAAATTTAGAGATTAGAACAAATGAGGAAAGAGCTGGCACATGAGCAAAATGTGTTATGGTATGAGGAACTTTTTAGACTTATTCTGGCAAAAATGAAATTTACAATATCATAAAATGATTATCTGACTTCCACCAATTTTGGCATAAATGATGATACTGATATCTAAATTAACAAATTACATATGCTAAAATTCAGGACAAGCATTAAAAGGTTTACCACTATCCAAAAGGTAAGTCTGGCTGATATGTGGTGCTTAGTCAATGAGAGCCTGGATGCTTTTTTTTTTAATATCTAATTGCACATCTTCTTAATGTTCCTAGTGGGTTGAGCCATAGTTGTGGATGAGCAGTGGGCTGAATCCATATATCTTACAACAACGTCCAATAGATGTTTGATTGGATTTATGTTGAAAGCAGAATTCAATATTATACATTTTTGGTGACTTAATACCATCTTTTTGCAATAAAGAAGTGGTTATGATTACAAAAAGAGTAAGGGACAGGTTAATGGTACTTTAAGATGCAACTTAGAACAATAGATCAATTTTTACTAGATTACACCATTCAGCCCAAAAAATGTCAATCCTATTCATTTGTGTTCTACACAATAGCATCAAGTTGAGTTTTGAAGGTCCCTATATTACTACTGTCTACCATACACCTTATTGTCTATGAATCTCTGTGTGAATAAAAACTTTCTAATGTTTGTGCAATATGCATCCTTCTTCTACTTCTTCTAATTAAAGAATAGCTCTATTCTAATTCCTTTCATAACTGTAAGCACTTTCATCATGTCACTTCATAGCCATTGTCTTCATCCATCCATTATCCAACCCACTGAATCCGAACACAGGGTCACGGGGGTCTGCTGGAGCCAATCCCAGCCAACACAGGGCACAAGGCAGGAACCAATCCCGGGCAGGGTGCCAACCCACCGCAGTAGCCATTGTTTACTTAAAAAAAAAAAAAACTACTCCTTACTATCCATGCACAAAACCTTTCTAATGTGTGTGCAAAATCTGCACTTAACAAGTTTCAATCTGTGTCCCTATGTTCTTGTTGAAGGACTTAATTTGAAGTGGTAAGTGAAATCTATCATACTATTTTCCTTTCATAAACTTAAATCAAGGTTCAAGTCCTTCAGTCTTTACACATAGTTTATACCTTGTAGCCCTGGAATTAGTCTAACTGCTTTTCTCTCAAATTCCTTCAGCACTGCACACCAAAACTGCACACAGTATTCTAAATAAGGCCTCACAAGTACTTTATACAATATAACTTTAGTATAAGCTACTGTGTATCCCTTGACTTATGCTCTAGAAATCAGTCTATATAGCCTACAATACCATTAGCCTTCTTAATCACTACTGCACATTGTCTAGATGTGGATAATGAAGAGACTTCTCATGAGGTGCACTTTCAAGATTCAAATCTCTGATTGTGTATCCAAATCTAATATTTTATGGCCTGCATAGACTATCCATCCATCCATTTTCCAACCCGCTGAATCCAAACACAGGGTCACGGGGGTCTGCTGGAGCCAATCCCAGCCAACACAGGGCACAAGGCAGGAAACAATCCTGGGCAGGGTGCCAACCCACCGCAGGACACACACAAACACACCCACACACCAAGCACACACTAGGGCCAATTTAGAATCGCCAATCCACCTAACCTGCATGTCTTTGGAATGTGGGAGGAAACCGGAGCGCCCGGAGGAAACCCACGCAGACACGGGGAGAACATGCAAACTCCACGCAGGGAGGACCCGGGAATCGAACCCAGGTCCCCAGATCTCCCAACTGCGAGGCAGCAGCGCTACCCACTGCGCCACCGTGCCGCCCACTGCATAGACTATCTTACATTTATTTATATTACATTTAATCTGTCACAAATTTGCCCAAGTCTGAATTCTGTTCAGAATTTAGTTGTAAGCAGACTAGAAGACAAAAAGAAATATATGCATCTATGTTAACAAGTCATCTCCTATAATACCGGGTAAAGCAATAAGAAACCTTAATGATAGGGTAGAGTTGCTGCTTCTTCTTTCAAAATCCAACATTATCCAATAAATATATTGTATACACTGTTGTTTTTGTTGATTTGCATGCTTACGATTATGACAGAAATATTTTTTAATAAAATATTTGTTATAACAATCATGAAGGCAAAAAAAATGTTTCAATGGAATGACAACAGAGACTAATTAATTAAGAATATTTGTCTACCTAAAACAAGACTAAATTGTCTTGGAAGATGTGTAAATGCAGTATGTTGCTTATTTCATTTATACTTGTTTTTAAAAGAGAAGTCTTTGAAAGGTTTTACTTGGAACATTGATTGCCCTATTAGTAGGTCAATGCTTTTTAATGTAATTCCATGATATCTAATTAAGTTCTGAGCGACAAAATATAACACTCACTTTGTAATGTATAAAAACTAAATTTAGCATGAAGTCTCGCACATTTTCACGGCACCCTCACACCTTGCATACACACTTTTCTGTTTAATTTTGCAATTTGGTGGCACCTAACGTCAAAGCAGTGCTAATGCTTCTGTGTCATTTTCCTTCTTTTTCATATTCGCATCCATAATGCGGGCTTTATCAAATACACCAAAATTAATTATATATCATTTATAAATGTAATTTACTTAATTGTAATCATTCTGTAACAAAATAATGGTGCATGAATGATCAGGCTATTCCAACTACCATAGCTGCTTTAGCATTGTTAGAAGACATAGCAAATGGAAGAATTAGAAGAGAGCGCCTATTTACAGATGATGACGACTGGCTTCTAAGTTGATTTCGATTTCCAAGAGCTATTGTCTTGGAACTGTGTGCTGAACTGGAGATGGCTTTACAAAGGCAGACTTTGAGGAGTTGTGCTCTACCTGCTCCTTTGCAAGTTCTGTCCACCCTTTGGCTTTTAGCCACAGGAGCTTTCAACGTGAACTTCTGACCAATCAGGTATTTCACAAACATTACTAAGTGTTGCCATGCCAGGTGTATAGTATGGTTTTGTCTGCTTGTCATCAAGCCATATAAGACTTCCTTCCACAGTCTTGAACTGGGAAACATCAAAACACAATTCATAGCAATGTCCAGTTTTCCAAATGTAATTGGAGCAGTTAACTGCACGCACATTGCTATTGCAACGGTGCCTGGCAAGTTACATCAGCCAGGGATGAATCATCAAAAGAATGAGCTGGATTTACATCATCTATAGTGTGGCACACAATCATGGCTTGCCTGAATAATATGCCATGATCACTTGCTCACCTACCAGCGACCGGAAAAGTCTGGTTTTATGCCTAAGAAGTCTACCCTCGACCGCATCCTGGCACTCAGGGTTTTCATGGAGCACAAACACGAATATCGGCAGAGTTTCTTTGCAGCCTTTGTCAATTTTCACAAAGCGTTTGACTCAGTTGATCGAGCTGCCCTGTGGGATATCCTGAGGATTCGCGGGATCCCCTCAAGGTTGCTGGATATCATGGCCGGCCTGTACACTGGTACTGTGAGTGCTGTGCATAGCGGAGGCAGGACCTCTGTGTTTTTCCCAGTTGATTCTGGGGTTCGTCAGGGGTGTGTTCTTGCTCCTACTCTGTTCAATGCTTGTATGGACTGGGTGTTGGGCAAGGTCGTGGGGTCCAGCGGCTGTGGGGCATCTGTTGGTGAAGAAAGGTTCACGGATCTTGACTTTGCTGACGATGCTGTGATCTTCGCGGAGTCAATGGAGGCTCTGATCGGGGCGCTCAAGAGACTGAGCGAGAAGTCTGAGTGTCTGGGCTTGCGAGTGTCCTGGAAAAAACCAAGAACCAGGCCTTTAATGACCTCTTGGGCACAGCCATCAGCAGTGTGTCTGTTTGCGGAGAGAGTGTTGACCTTGTTGAGAGGTTTACTTACCTTGGCAGTGACATTCATGTCTCTGGTGCCTCTTCCTATGAAGTCAGTAGACAGATTGGGAGAGCATGGGGGTCATGAGGACGCTAGAAAGGGGGTGTGTGGTGCTCCCGATATCTATGCAAAAGGACAAAGGTCCAAGTCTTTAGAGTCCTGGTGTTTCCTGTCTTGCTATATGGTTGCGAGACATGGACGCTATCCAGTGACCTGAGACGAAGACTGGACTCCTTTGGTACTGTGACTCTCCGGAAAATCCTTGGGTACCATTGGTTTGACTTTGTGTCGAATGAGCAGTTGCTCATGGAGTCCCGAATGAGGCATATTACCTGCATTGTGAGGGAGCGTTGGTTATGGCACTACGGCCATGTGGCGCATTTCCCTGAGGGTGATCCAGCTCATAAGATCCTCATTGTTGGGGAACCGAGTGGCTGGACCAGACCAAGGGGTCGCCCATGTAACACCTGGCTGCGGCAGATAGAGGGTCATTTCTGGAGGGTGGGACTAGACCACATGTCTGCCTGGGGGGTTGCAAACCGGGATCCCGAGTTGTTTCGTTGTGTAGTGGGTGCACCAGTGCATGCTCCCCAACTTGACTTGACTTAACTGAAGAGATGATGACATAATGAACATAACCCTGACCTACCAAATGATCAGCCAAATCAGACAGCATTACAACTTCATTTGAATGTAATTAGCAGAATGTAAAAGCAGGTAATGAGATGCAGCATTTATTTTTTAACTAATTCATTTAATTTGTGGTTGATATCACATAGTTCTGCTCTTATATGCCTTAGTTCACTGGCCACATCTCTTACAGCATCCACTATTGCATTTTGTGACTCCAGAACAGCGTCTGTCAGCACACAGCCAGATGGTCACCCAGTGGTTTCTGAGGCAGAAGAGTGTGCACAGCCAGCACCCGAAGATGTGCTGGGTACAGCAGCACCATTACTACCTGGATTTGCATCCTTAGCACAGGGGTCAGCTTTCGTAATATTGTCTGAAATAGAATGAACAGATGGTGGGCTGCAACTCGCTTTTTCATATTGACTTTGCTTTCTGACCACTTCTTTTTTATTTTGGGTACTGTGCGACTTCCGCAATGGTGTATCACTCCATAAATTTCCATTTGTTGTTTATACCACTGCTTAAGCCAACAAATAATATGTTTTTCCTTGCCTCCATTTTGCATTTGCTGAAATTCTTCTTTTTTCCACGTGCTTTTGCCATTGTCTTTTAACAAAACACTGAACAGAAGAGACTATTTATATTGATTTGCATATTAAAAAAATTCTGGGAGGAGTCGTAGTGGGCTGTAGGCACGTATGCATGTGTGTTAAATTTCACATTCATTGGGATTTATAAAAGGGAAGTGCGTGGAACTTGGTGTACACACATTTTTATGCATCTGGATTTTTTTGTGTGTACGCACATGTCCAGTTTTGTCTGTATGCCATGTTTTGGTGTGAATTCTACACATAACATTATAAATGAGGCCCTAGGTGATTAATAAAAGCATGCATATTGATTGATAAGATTCTATAGGCCAGCAGTCTACAGCATATACAGTATGTGCACTGCAGAGATTTTCAGCCCAGCCTGCTGTCACCACACCATAATGATGAACCCATTAAAAAAAGTTAGACACCTAGCTTCTAATCTTTGACATTTATTTAATATAATATATTCACTCATTAAATCTAACACCCCAGAGATCTTACTATCTTTGAAAGCAGAAAAAGCATTTGATATGGCTGAATGGAACTACCCATTTACCACATTGCACAAATTTGGGTTTAGCCCAAACACGTGAATGGATCAAAGTACTCCATACTAGTCCAGAAACCTCAGTTCATATTAACAACATTTTGTCAGACTACTTCAAACTAAAACACGGTACTCGACAAGACTGTCCTCTATCACCATTACTTTTTGCAATAGCCATTGAGCCATTGGCTGTTTACTTTCGAAATGCATCATAGATAAAGGGGATTTTCGGAGAAGGACTTAAAGAGAAAATATCACTATATACAGATGATATCAGCTGTGCGCAACCTGCGGCCGTACGGCCGCATGCGGCCGTGGGCAAGGACTTTGGCGGCCGTGGACGTGTATATTAAAGTGTACGTAATGGCGGCCGTGCAGGTGTAGGGTCTCTGGACTCCAGCGAGTAAGGGGTCTCAACGCCGCGGAATCTTTGTCGGCCGGGTCAGTATGGTGACGCCGAAAGCCGATTTGCTTACTTGAATATTAAGTTCGGTTGAAATGGGCTGACACCCAGGAGTACATGTGAAGTCACGTGACTAGCGGCTAGCCAATATGGAACTGAGAAGGAAATGGGAGTGTACGCCTGTACGGCCTTGTGGCTAAGTCCATACACTGCCTATCGCCATTAGCAAACGGTCATCATATGTGCGAAGCAGCGTTTTCCAGAATGAAATATCTGAAAAACAAGTACCGAACCCGATTGGTAGACAGCAATCTAGAGTCTGGAATACGGCTAATGGTCTCCAGCGAGTCCCCTGACTTTGCAAGTCTGTCTGCAAACATGCAAGAGCAAGGAAGCCATTAATGGCGATGTTTTCCAAACTTCCTGAAACAATTGCTGTAAAGGTTTTTTGTCCTATATGACGTTTCGTAGACATTTTTTTACATATGTAGACCAGTAAATTGAATATTGTCAGATATATCATACTCTGTTTTAATGTGTAACCTGTAAATTTTTACATAAATCATAAAACATTATTAAGTTTACTTGGACTTACTGGCGGCCGTTATTAAAGTAAAAAGTCTGTAGTGCGGCCGTTATTAAAGTAAAAAGTCTGTAGTGCGGCCGTCATTAAAGTAAAAAGTCTGTAGTGCGGCCGTTATTAAAGTAAAAAGTCTGTAGTGCGGCCGTCATTAAAGTAAAAAGTCTGTAGTGCGGCCGTCAATAGCGGAAAGGTTGCGCATGCCTGGATGATATGGTACTGTATATACAGTATCTGACCTACAAAATTCCATGCTAGCAGTCCTAAAATTACGGAAACTCTAAACCACACAGTGAAAAAAATTATGGGATAGCTCTTATCTCGTACATACGTGAAAATATCTTGTATGTACGGAATACTTTCATGTACTTATGAGATGTTTTTACATACTCACGGGATACTTTCACCTACATACGAGATGTTTTCACGTACATACAGGATACGTTTACGTACGCACGATAAAAAGTTATACTAAAAAATTACAAAAGTGTTTATTTGGGGCTACCTAATTACGCCTTTACCAAGGCTATGGCACTTCAGTTTGACGTCACTCCCATCTCTTGTAGCACGGTGATATAAAATGCAGACCGGTGGGCTTTTATTTATTAAAGTAGTGTGGAATGGTTGGAGATGGGTAACTGCAGCCTGCAATACCTATGACGTACATCAGGTAATTCCCACAACTTCAGTCATGAAATGTCCATCGCATGCCCCGTTACACTGTGGTTAAGATTAGGGTTGGGGGATGGTTATATGACTCAAAGGGTTTAGGTTTGTACTTTAGGTTTACAGTTTTCCATCTGCACACACGTATGGAGCCCCTGAGGGTATATGGTGTTTTTTTTTTCTTCCTGGGAAACAATTTAGTGCATACAACTTACTATTTCATGCCCACCACTTACCATAGTCTGTACACCAGGGGCCTCATGTATAAACGGTGCGTACACACAAAAATGTTGCGTATGCCCGTTTCCATGCTCAAATCGCGGTGTATAAAACCTAAACTTGGCATAAAGCCACGCACATTTTCACAGTAGCTCCAATCCTGGTGTACGCAAGTTCTCTGCTCGGTTTTGCAAACTGGCGGCACCCACCGTCAAAGCAGTGCTACTGTTCCAGTGTGGTTTCCCTTTCTTTTTTAGATCCACAACCCTGACGCGGCTTCATAAATACACTGAAATTAACCGAATATTGCATCTGATTGTAATTAACCTGTAACAATATAATGGTCCACAGAAAGGCCAAACTATTCCAAATACCATAGCTGCTTTAGCGTTGTTACTCTCACTGCACCACTTGGAGCAGCTGATCGGAAAGAGAATTATCGGTATACAGAATCAAGCACACGCTGCCTAAGCCATTCGCTATTTGAACTGCTCTCATCTGACAAACGCTTCAGGGCATTTCCTGTACGGACCTCGTGGTTCGGAAACAGTTTCATCCCAAGAACTATAAACGCGCTAAATCAATCTATCAAGTGCTCCTTATAGAACTGTTTGTACTTACAAGTACAATTACCTCACTGTAAACTTGTGATACAGTTATAATCTTGCACCACTTTATAAAGAGCGTATTTACATTTACATTTTTAAGATGAAATGCAGCAAAATATGTTTATTACATTATACAGATAAAATGTTAACGTCATTTAAATAATCCATCCATCCATCCATTTTCCAACCCTCTGAATCTGAACACAGGGTCACGGGGGTCTGCTGGAGCCAATCCCAGCCAACACAGAGCGTAAGGCAGGAACCAATCCTGGGCAGGGCGGCAACCCACCGCAGGACACACACACACACACACACCCACCAAGCATACACTAGGGGCCAATTTAGAATCCCCAATCTACCTAACCTGCATGTCTTTGGACTGTGGGAGGAAACTGGAGCACCTGGAGGAAACCCACGCAGACACGGGGAGAACATGCAAACTTCACGCAGGGAGGACCCGAGAAGTGAACCCGGGTCTCCTCTGCGAGGCAGCAGCACTACCACTGCGCCACCGTGCTGTCCTTTAAATAATCTATATTGTTAATAATTAAACATGTGAGGACATGGTGTCGCAGCGCTAGCAACAAGCTGGTGCCCTGATTGTTCCTGCCTTGCGCTGTATTCTTCCTGGGGCTGGTGCGACAGACAGATGGATAGAATAATTAAACATGTACTAGGAAGATATTTCAATGTTCCTTAAAAGTTCTGAAGAATCGGCGTTCTAAGCTTACAGATGGCTTAACATCTATTACAGAGCTGACTGTGTGGCGATTGGTTACTTGGAGAAAGAAAAGGAAGGACAGGAATTGGGGGTTAGTACATTTGAAAGAGAAAGTACTGCTGCAATAAATTATTTCATCGAACGTCGTGTACGGCGCAGCAAGCATCTTGCGGGAGGCAGGAACAATCTGTGGACGAGGCGCCTGCTCGTCATTATCACTGTGCCACTGTGTTCCCATGTTTAATAACATGCTTTAACTCATATCATCATGAAAATGATATCACATATACATCTCAGTATTTTAATTATTCAGAGAGCTGTAATATTACAAATGTAATGGATTCTGTGTCCTGTCAGAGGAAGAGAAAGCCTGTTTAAGAAGCAGGCAGTGCACATAGAGCACATAGAAGATCAAATAAAAAACAAAGCATTTAACATGCTACTTTAGTTACTGTGGGATTTGAGAAACTAGTAAATTAAAGATGAAGTTTATGATGTTCTACTTTAATGACAAAATAAACTATGTGATTAAAGTGGAAATTTCAAGATTAAAGTTGACATTTCGTGCTTTTTTTCCCACTGTGTGCCTATTTTTTTTTCTCTGTACCCTAATAAGCTTTCATATGACACTCAGACAGTGGGCTACGACTCCCCTTTTCACAGCAACTTTGATATCTAACCACTTCTTTTTTATTTCGGGCACTGTGCGGCTTTTTGAACTTGAACTTTACTCTTACTCTTCCAACACTCTATGTCACTCGATCAACTTCCTTTTGTTGATTATATCACTGTTTAAACCAACAAATAGTATGTTTTTCCTTGCCTCCACTTGGTATTTGCTGAAATTCTTCTATTTTCTCTGTGCTTTTGCCATTGTCTTTTCACAGAAGGCTGAGCTTAAGGGCTATTTATATTGATTTGCATATTCAAAGAGGCGTAATTCTGGGAGGAGTTGGGGTGAGACAGCAGGCGCGTGCACGTGCGTTACTTTTCACACTGACCGGGATTTATGTAGCGGAAGAATGTGGAAGTTGGCGTACGCACAGATTTATGCAAGTGGATTTTTTTGTGTGTACGAACATTTCCGCTTTTGTCCGTATGCCATGTTATAGTGTGAATTCTACGCACAGCGTTATACATGAAGCCCCAGGTACTTTAAGGTCGCACCAGCTAATACTGCGTGTGCCCCGCATACACTCAGATGAGCACCAAATACCATCGCGTGCTACTGTAAATCATTTTCTGGAAACATGACATATCACTAAACAGTTTAATATTTTCCTCACTCAGTTAAATTCCACAGAAATGGATATTGGCAAGTTTATAAAAGCAGGTTATAAATTCAAAAGAAGATTGTTGGATCCACGAAGCAGCAGCGCTAACCACTGCAATAATTTATAGTAAAAGGAAATGAATTTAATTAGCTAACTACTCACTTACTAACTCATAGACAGCTTCCTATTTGCACAAGTTAAGAAAGGAATTCATATTTCACGTATTGATTGCATGTGCAGTTTGCCCAGTCCAATGCAGGAACACTAATTTAATTCTCTGGTAAACCTGATACACTCGATCGCTTATCTACTGTATACCGAAGGAATGTGGGATTTAACATGCATCTAAAGAATTACATTCAAATCGGGCCACTTTAATTGCCACTGTGTCCAGACAAGAAATATAGCCATGTTAAAAAGCCAAACCTGAATATCCTAGTGAAATCCACTGGCAAACCTGGCATATTAGGTCATCTGTTGCACTGTGAAAAGTGAACTGCAATATTTATGGGGCACAGCAGAGCACTAAATCGTGTTGTGGCCGTTTTTTTTATCATGTTTTTGTAACGATGGATCCCTAAGTTAAATTGCAGGTGATACTTGCTTAGTCCAAACGAAGGTACACTTGGTATATTAATTGCCTAACTTACCATGTTAAAGTGTTAACGGTAATGGGAAAAAGAAAAGACAACTTCTTTCAGTTTTATTACATATCACCGGCAAGAATGGTTATTCAGCCATTGAGTGCCCCTTAAACATCGGAGTCCAACTTGTGCTCACATGGGAGTGTGCAAACTTTGCTAGACATAAGGACTTGTATGCACATTTGGCTGTCAAAATCTAACTGCAGTTCGAAACAGCAATCTCTCTTGTCACAGAACTCTAATATGAAAGTGAGCCAAAGGGATTTAACTATTTAGAGTGTGACTTCAATATTACAATCAGTCAATCATCAACATACAATCATGTTTATATGAAGAGAGATATATGCCAAATTTACCACTGAACTTAACTATTCTACCTGCGTTGGTCTAGGCAAAATTCAACTGCATTTAACAAAAAGTATATCTCTTTGTCAAAGAACTTTGAAAATTTAAGAGATCCAAATCGATTTAACTCTTTAGAGTGCATATTAAAAATCACAGTCAACTGAAAAAAACATGTCTTCTTCGCATTACCGATAGCAGGGCAAGTTAGTCAATAAATATCACCGCGCTATAACAGATGGGAGTGACATCAAACTGACACAGCATAGCCTTAGTAAACGCGTAATTAGGTAGTCCTGAAGTGCACTTTTATAATTTTTAAATCTAACTTTATCCCTTACGTACATGAAAACATCTTTTACATATTCAAAAGTATCTCGACCGTACGTGAAAACATCTTGTACATACGTGAAAGTATCCCGTACGTATGAAATATTTTCACATACATACGAGATAAGGGCTATCCCATATTTTTTTTCACTCTGCGGTTCAGAGCGTCCATATAAAAGCACAACCAGATTTTAAAAAGATATCTGGACTCTGAATTAACTTGAATAAAAGTTTGCTTTTCCAGTGAACTCTCTAGCACACAATATCAGACTGAAAACCTTGCCATTTATCTTAGCAGATCAGTTTACATATATAGGGGTAAATATCACAAGTAAATATAAAGCTCTTTTTCAACAAAAAAATAATGAAGATGTGAACAGATGGTCCACCCTCCATCTCACATTAGCAGGGAGAATGACACTGTTAAGATGAACATCCTTCCCAAACTTCTTTTTCTCTTTCGAACCATCCCCATATACACTAACAAATCTTTTTTTAAGAAATTTGATTCAATCATAACCTAATTTATGCAGAATTTGAAACATCCACGCATCCAAAGGGTGACTCTACAGCGACCTAAAACCGAAGGGGGCATGGTACTACCTAACTTTAATTTTATTACTGGGTGGCAAATATATAGGCCATAATGACCTGAACATCGACACAAATTGCTGAACATACACAAGCCTGGTCTACAATAGAATTAAATTCTTGCAGTACTTCTTTATATTCCCTGCTCTGTGCTCCAGTAAATAAAAACTATCGTCAATACACTAATAATCCAAATGCCTATCATTTACTCAGGATATGGAACCAATGTAGGAAGCACTTTAAGAAAGAGAAGATATTTTCTGTTGCACCTCTACATGACAACCATTTTTTCCACCCTCTCAGACATACACAGTATTTAATGTTTGGAAAATGTCTGGGATTAAAACATTTAGAGACCTAAACATAGATAATGTTTTTGCATCCTATGAGCAATTAAGGTTCAAATTTAACTCCTCATCAACACAACTTTTTCCACTACTTCCAAGCTAGTAATTTTGCTAGACTGAACCTGCCCAATTTTCCTCACATTTCACCTATTTCTATTCCAGAAGAAATATTGATCAGTCTTGAAGATTCACATATCATCTCTACAATTTATAAAAACATTTTAAAGTCCCTTGATTTCAAAGACCCCATAGTACAATGGGGAAAGGATATTTCACTTAAAATTTCAGAAAAGGAGTCAAGCACAGAAGGCAGCCATACACAGAATATACTCTTGTTCCATATGCACTCAATTACAGTATTCAACTTAAAATCTTTTATCGAGTAAATTTATCTTGATTAAAACTACCCAAAATGTTTCCAAGGCAAGATTCAACCTGTAAACATTGCAATGTAGCTCCAGCCTCACTGGGCCACATGTTTTAGGTATGCACCAAATTAAAATCAGTTTGGACAAAAATCTTTGAATTGTTGGTGTCACAATCACCTCTAACCCATTAACAGCTGTGTTTGGTGCACTCCCAGATGGGCTTAAAGTGGAGAAGAACAAACAAATTGTAACTGCCTTTACCTCACCTATAGCATTTAGACTTACCTTGCTCAACTGGGAGAATCCCGCCCTACCACATTTAAGTCAATGGGTAACTGATGTCCTATATTGGAAAAAATCAAATTCTGACTAGAGGATCTGTTCAATATTTTTTTTAATATGGCAGGATCTAATCAATGACATTTTAGAATAAGCTTCTACATCTGGGAAAACGATACTCTTCCTTCCTTGCTACTTTCAAAGATTTGCTTTGTTGGCTTGCTCTCCTATCATTCTTTTGGGTGGGAGTTGGACCCCCGTGACCCTGTGTTTGGATTCAGCGGGTTGGAAAATGGATGGATGGATGGATATTTGCTTTTAATTAAAATCAATAAAATAAAATAAAAAAATAATGAAAAACATTCAGCATACATTTTGATGTATGGTATGTACATAATCCTATTACTATAGTTATGCTTGCATTTTGTAACAGTTAAACAGCACCTTATGCCTCAAGCAAGACATTCCAGACTGTATCCCTTGAATCACATACTTGTCCTCTGATCACTATATGCACATTCAAGAAAAAAATGGCTCCTGTTTATAAACATTAGAAATACACAGTTTCAAAGAAATCTAATATATATAATCATGATAAAGTTTGCAGTTGGCCAAATCCCAGATTTTTAAGATACCTCAGATAAATGACTTTGAAGCAAATAAAACATATTAACTCAACACACTTAACATAATAAAACATAATGTATGTATATGTAGCAGATTCACATACTTCTTTGCCACCTTATGCACATTTCTTTGGTAAGTTTAGAGAGCTTGAATTTTTCAGGTCATTTTGTTCTCCTAGAGAGAGAGAGACAGAGAGAGAGGTTAAGGCAGCCTACTAGCCTTGATTTGAATGACTATTTGAACTTTTGACTGCAAATATTGACATCACTACAACATTTTGCCTGGGATTTTACAAATAAAAGTAATTTAAAGATAGGCAGTATGTAAATTCCAATACGTAAACTGATCACTAATGGGTGATAACTGACACAAAATGGCAGTTTGAGAAGGAGTTTTCCACCTGCTGCTGCACAAAAAAGAAACACTTAGCACTCAAAAGACCAATGGCCAACTTTGGATCAACAATTCTATACAATGTTATTTTATAGTCATTCATTTTCTTAACTTGCCTTTTCTTTTACAAGAGGGCAGGAAATGATTTTCTCAGCATCACTGGGAGCAAGTAAGAAATCAGTCCTGAATCAGACATCAGTCCATTGCAATGCACACTTAAAGTCACACACGCAAACTCAGAATGGGACGATTTAAAGACACCAGTTAACCTAACATATGCATCTTTGAAATTCTGGAAAAAAAGAATGTACTTGATGAAAAAATGTTTTTATTAAAATTTAGCAAACTTTAAATTATTTCAAGATATCTGTGTCTCTTAGCTTTAAGCATTCAGTAAGGAAGGTCCAAATAAACCAAACCAATTCTAGACACAGAACAGATGTGTAAATAAAGCAAAGCACTTCTACAATCAAATACATATGTAACAATTGTTTTTATAACATCTCTAGGACAGAGTGTGAACCCCTAACTAATTTGGGTCAGACCATTCAGTAACTATTTCACAGCTGATGAGGGTGGCACTTCTGTGGCTTTATATCCAGTTACTGTATATGATAATAATAGTTATTTATTACTTATCCACAATCATACTCCTTATATACAGTAGTTAAACTAATTCTGTAACCTCTCAAAAGTCTGTAAGTGTGTAATCAATATTTTATCTGCTACCCGAAATTTATGAGGATTTACTAAATTCCCAAGACATTTGATTCTGTCCAAAAATAGTTATGTTTTGTAATGGTTACCCTAATTTGTTTATTTTAATAGATGTCACCTTGTGGGCAATTCATTTATCAATGAATCTGCTAATAATAAAGTTCTATATTTAACTTAATAATAATAATAACTGCTTGCTAATCATAAGTGAAAACAAATTCCTTTACGGTAGGATTCCACAAGACAAGGTGGTCCTTGTAGTTGTTAATGCACTAGTAGATCACTCTCTTCTTTTGTTGAAATGTATTGCCTTTACCTCACCATATCTCACCATATTTGCACCCACAAAGGACACTATAAATATACTGTAATATCACACAACTTTACAGGTGCTGGTCATAAAATTAGAATATCATGACAAAGTTGATTTATTTCAGTAATTCCATTCAAAAAGTGAAACTTGTATATTAGATTCATTCATTACACCCAGACTGATGTATTTCAAATGTTTATTTCTTTTAATTTTGATGATTATAACTGACAACTAATGAAAGTCCCAAATTCAGTATCTCGGAAAATTAGAATATTGTGAAAAGGTTCAATATTGAAGACACCTGGTGCCACACTCTAATCAGCTAATTAACTCAAAACACCTGCAAAAGCCTTTAAATGGTCTCTCAGTCTAGTTCTGTAGGCTACACAATCATGGGGAAGACTGCTGACTTGACAGTTGTCCAAAAGACGACCATTGACACCTTGCACAAGGAGGGCAAGACACAAAAGGTCATTGCTAAAGAGGCTGGCTGTTCACAGAGCTCTGTGTCCAAGCACATTAATAGAGAGGCGAAGGGAAGGACAAGATGTGGTAGAAAAAAAGTGTACAAGCAATTGGGATAACCGCACCCTGGAGAGGATTGTGAAACAAAACCCCTTCAAAAATGTGGGGGAGATTCACAAAGAGTGGACTGCAGCTGGAGTCAGTGCTTCAAGAACCACCACACACAGACATATGCAAGACATGGGTTTCAGCTGTCGCATTCCTTGTGTCAAGCCACTCTTGAACAAGAGACAGCGTCAGAAGCGTCTCACCTGGGCTAAAGACAAAAAGGACTGGACTGCTGCTGAGTGGTCCAAAGTTATGTTCTCTGATGAAAGTAAATTTTGCATTTCCTTTGTACTAGGGTGTTGTACCGTGTTAGCCATTGTGAATGTAGAGAAAAGCCAAGCAAAATGACACCTTTTATTGGCTAACTAAAAAGAATGCATATTGTAATCTTTTTAGTTAGCCAATAAAAGGTGTCATTTTGCTTGGCTTTTCTCTGCATTTCCTTTGGAAATCAAGGTCCCAGAGTCTGAAGGAAGAGAGGAGAGGCACAGAATCCACGTTGCGTGAGGTCCAGTGTAAAGTTTCCACAGTCAGTGATGGTTTGGGGTGCCATGTCATCTGCTGGTGTTGGTCCATTGTGTTTTCTGAGGTCCAAGGTCAACGCAGCCATCTACCAGGACGTTTTAGAGCATTTCATGCTTCCTGATGCTGACGAACTTTATGGAGATGCAGATTTCATTTTCCAACAGGACCTGGCACCTGCACACAGTGCCAAAGCTACCAGTACCTGGTTTAAGGACCATGGTATCCCTGTTCCTGATTGGCCAGCAAACTCGCCTGACCTTAATCCCATAGAAAATCTATGGGGTATTGTGAAGAGGAAGATGCAATACGCCAGACCCAACAATTCAGAAGAGCTGAAGGCCACTATCAGGGCAACATGGGCTCTCATAACACCTGAGCAGTGCCACAGACTGATCGACTCCATGCCACGCCGCATTGCTGCAGTAATCCAGGCCAAAGGAGCCCCAACTAAATATTGAGTGCTGTACATGCTCATACTTTTCATGTTCATACCTTTCAGTTGGCCAACATTTCTAAAAATCCTTTTTGTGCATTGGTCTTAATTGATATTCTAATTTTCCGAGATACTGAATTTGGGACTTTCGTTGTTGTCAGTTATAATCATCAACATTAAAAGAAATAAACATTTGAAATACATCAGTCTGTGTGTAATGAATGAATCTAATATACAAGTTTCACTTTTTGAATGGAATTACTGAAATAAATCAACTTTGTCATGATATTCTAATTTTATGACCAGCACCTGTATTTTGAAAGTAAGAACCAAATGAGAATAAAAGGAATGTCACCATCTTCTAATCAAAGCCATGGGCTACATTTTAAAGAATCATGATCTATGCCTCAACTTTTTTGTGTTATGCATTTGGTTTTGTTTTTCAATTTTTCTTATAAATTATACACTTCAATTACCTAACATGAAGGTGACAACATAGACCAGACAGGCCCATCTGTTCTTTTGTGTTTGCCAAGATGTATTAACAGTTTAAATGAAAATGAATGGAAAATGAGGGGAAAAATACATAATTATTTTGATGTAAAATGTATTAATGAATCCAATGAGAACAAATACCTTTAAACAGAATGATAATAGTAATTAATTAGATATTACTGTATGCCACAGAGATGTATATTATTTGAAAACTTTGAAATGTGGGCAAAAGAAGCGATGAAACTTGTTAATAGAATTTATAATTCAGGAGTTTTATTTTGCCCAGATGTCTTAACTACACAGAGAGATAGGGTTAAATGCTTTGAATCTCTCTGGACTGAACAACGCCAGAAAAATCTTAAATGAATAAGTATCATATGACTGAGACTAACTAAAAGGCTATTCATTTTCAGTGTTCCCAGAATTATGATCAGGTGGAAACAGGAAAATTCCACAAAGAAGGTGCTGCGTATTGACTTTGACTGTCTCATGCAGGTTGGATCTAAACTAAAAGAAGTAATTAAAAAAAATCTAAATAGCAGCCATGTGACTTTCACAAGGGACTTATCAATAAGGCAAATGAGAGAAGAATCAATTTTCTTTTCAAAATGAGAGAGCAGACAAATATAAAGGTATGCTAGCAAGTGTACTGTAGGAATTGTTGACAGTTGCGTGCAACCCAAAGATAATATTCAGAAATGTATCCTGTGCATTTATGTTTTACAAGGCATTGCTGCTTATACTCAACTCATACATAAAACTCTCTTAATGCTTTTCATGACAAAAAGAACAGAATCAACTGTAAGTCACATCGTGTCTCAAATTATTTAATACTAAAGCTTCAATGAACACAGAAAGTCTACATCTCAAGAAAGTAATAAGCATTGTTTACTACCTAATGTTAACATTTCAGGTTATATTCCTTCTGAGACTTGCAAGATATTGTGTTGAGTGATGTGCCAAACATATGTGAGCAAATCACAACAGTGGATTTCTTTCCCAGGGGAAGGGAAAAAATGTACCATGAATACAACAAAGAGAGAGAATGATAATCCACCATAAATAGCCTAATGGTGGAGTAACAAAAGAAGAAATATTGACATTCCCCACTTTAATGAAAGACAACTTGTATTTCATACTTAATAGTTCTGGGTTTGTTATGTAGGCAGCAGTGAACAATTTAGGTCACTTTATGTTCTCCAAACCACAACCTACCTGCAGGAATGCCCTGGACAAAGCTACAGGTGCCTTACTGTCATATATCAATAAAAAACAGACTATTGGACTATAACAATATATGAGAGTATCAAAGCTCAGGATTTGAACAGATCTGGGGCTGCCATAGGGTGTTCTGCAATGGTGAATTACATGTTTTAAAAAGTTATTGCTGCTGCTTCAAGAAGTGAATCCAAAAAGGAGTCTAGAAGTAAACCCTGGAGAGATGTGCAAAACAGCCATCCCTGCCATAGCTACTTTAGCTTATGATGATAAAAACATGAAGATAGCTTTCTAAATGGGACATGTACTAGAAATGAACCCAGTAGAACAGGTTCAAAGTAGAAAGCAACCCTGTATAAAAAAATCACATATCACAAGACACACTCAAGTACATCTATACTCATTAATGATGCATGTTTTTAGAAAAGAAACTCTTGCAAACATAGGCAGATCATGATGACTTGACACAATACAGGAGTACCTGAATTGGAGCACTAACACTACGGAGCTAGTAAAGAAGGCACAGCAGAGACTTTTTCTTCCTGAGGATCCTCAGAAAGAACCATTTCACCCAAAAACTGCTCATGTCCTTCTACTATTGCTCCATACAGAGCATACTGACTTATTGCATTTGTGTATGGTTTGCCAGCTGCACTGCATCAGAAAGGAGAGTGCTCCAAAGGGTCGTTACTACTGTCCATAGGATCATCGGATGTCCTATCCCATCCTTGGAAGATCTTTAAAAGATCCATTAAAGATCCATCCCACCCCAGTCACTCTCTATTTGAACTGCTGTCTTCGGGCAGATGCTTCAAGACAATAAAAAGACGGACAAATAGACTGAAAAACAGCTTTTACCCAAAGGTCGTGACTGCACTAAATGATGCGCACACAATGAAACTTTAAAGGGAACAAATTATGCAATGAATACAAGCAGTATTTGAAAAATGTTAAACATGATGTTTGTTTTGATTTTCCACTTTTAGAGTCCATCCATCCATTATCCAACTCTAAATCTTCATATTTATGTTTATGTAGTGTTATAATTTATTGCTGTCTTGTACTGATAGGATGGTATCCAATTTCATTGTACTTGTGCAATGACAATAAGGATATTCAACTCAATAGTTACCTATGCCTAAAATCAAACATTTTTTTCAAATGTGAAGAAGCAACTCTCTAAGTACTGTGCACTGTACTGTTCTTGGAATCCTTGTTTTTTCCTCAGCTCTGATCTTCCAGACATATACCACTACCACTGCAAAGGTGGGCCTGGATTAAATAAATCAGTACACTGCCTTTCTGTGTATGTGTGCATGATGTGGTGTCTTATATTTTCCATTCATACTATCTGGAACAGATTCAGCCAGCCATGTCCATCATCTCCGGAGACTTCAAAGAGAAAAAACACAGCATAAATCAGCACTGATAATGAATTGTTATTTGAAGCAATTGCCTGTAGAATGAATCCAGAAACTTTGTTCACTAGAATAGTCACTGTTAATATTTACTACTAGAGCAAATCTTTGGAACATATACAAAACAAAATTAAAGTAAAATGATTGAGGAACTGTTTTTGTATACACTGTACTTGTGAGGTAAGGAAACCAGGATTCAAATCAAAGAAATGTGGTACAATATTACAAAAATAATTCACCATGGCCTCTTTAACATGAATTCCACATTAAGTGAAATAAAATGTCCCAATTATATTATTATTATTATTATTATTTGGGTAGTTTAGATACCCATTAAATTATTTATTTTTGTATGTTTCTAAAATTGTATCACATTCACAATGTCCGAACATGCCTGTAAGGTGCAATATTCACTCACCTATACACTGTTAATCCCACTGGTTTATGTACAGAAGTACAGGTCTGTGGAGATACATCTAATCAGTATTTCATTATGTGTTGCTAGTTCTCTGTCTTTTATTAAAAGGGTAGACTCAGAGAAGCTATCACATTCAAATTCTCTGGAATAAAAAAAATGAATATCTTTAATATAGATATGATAACGTTTTAATAAATAAGAAGATGCAATAATGCTGAGCAAAGATCAACATTTAATAAGAAAATAAAATAAAAATTAAGAGACTTATTCCACATACTGTGTTGTCAATAAATGTATCTTTTTTGTTTTGGTAACAATCTGCTGATCATTTCTCCATCCATCCATGCATAGTTATTATAACAGAATAATCCAATTTAGAGTCATGGCCACCCTGAAGCTATTTTGGCAACATAAAAAGCAAAGATGAGAAACACCCCTGAGCTGAGTACAAGTCCATCCTTGGGCACACTAATGTAAACACCCATACTCATTAATAATACTTTCAAGTAGCTAAATCTTTAAGAACACATATCTGTTGGATGTTGTAAAAACTTGAAAAAAGGGTTTCCTTGCTTTCCAAACATTTTAACTGAACTGCCATAATTTCATATAGTAACTTTTATTTTTTAGGCATTCACTATAGTCAATCCTTAGTCCAAGTTTTTGTTAGTGGGCCAAGATGTCTTGTTATCTTGAAAGTACTGTAAATATACAGATCAATGTTAAAAAGTATACCTGTATACTATAACAATACTGCCACCATTAGGAAATATGATGAAATACTACTTATGGAGATAAATCCTGTCAAAGATTATCTAATCTTGGGGGCTGTTACCTTTATAGAGGTATTACTGTCACATGTACAGAGTACAGTGAAATTCATAGTCTTCTGTTAAAAAAATATCCAAAATACAACTGTACAAATACAATTTTGTCATTAATAATTTCAGAATTGAAAAAACTTTTACTTAAAGCTTTACAGCTTTAATTTATGCGAGTAAAGTATATTATGAATAAAACAATAGGACAATACAACAAAAAAACTGCAGCCAGAAGTACAAATCAAATCTACTTGAGAATTAGTTCTAGCACAGATTACACATAAGTATGAAATATTTCTGAAAACACAACAATCAAATGCTTTATAGAGCAAGAAAAGGACTACAACATGTCATGGGTCCTTAGTATTAAATACAATTACCAAAGGGTGTCAATACTACCAAGTATGCATTTTGTTATGAAGTTAAACCAAGAACCGTTGCCAAAAGAAAACACGCCAGGGTCTGTTTGCCCAACTTACACATTTTCATATATTTATCCACATCTTTTCTACAAATGCTCATAGAATTTGCAGCTGAACCACATATATTGCATCCAGAGGATTTCTCAGGGGATCCCATTAACTACAGAGGTTTTATTAACTAATGTATGAGTTCTGATCAATAACTCTGCACATATTACTCGGACTGGGAAAAATAGCATTTATTATTTTCCTTCTTACTGGTTTGCATTACAGTATATACCCCAGTACATATGATCTTGGAGAATTAATTAGAGAATTTTGACATATTTTTTACTTTCCATACGGTACAAGCACATAATAAGCTGTTAAACTTAAAGCTCCAACTAACAAGTATTTTGTTAATCATTATTGTGATTGATCAAGGGTTTGAAAAAAATGCAATTTTTGTGGAAACATACGTAGGTTGGGAGCTTGCGGTGGGTTGGCACCCTGCCCGGGATTGGTTCCTGCCTTGTGCCCTGTGTTGGCTGGGATTGGCTCCAGCAGACCCCCGTGACCCTGTGTTCGGATTCAGCGGGTTGGAAAATGGATGGATAGGTTGGGAGCAAATAAGCATTTCAAAATTGAAAGTTTTATCCCTTGCACAATGCTCGCCTTCACCACAATAGAAAAAGTATGCTCTAAAAGTACCTTTGCTAAAACCATGAAAAGAAACAAGTCTAGTTACTAGGGGTGGGCGGTATGACCAAAATTCTCTATCACGGAATTTTTCTAAATTATCCCGGTTTCACGGTATTCAACGGTATTTTTTTCCCCATGCATGAGTGGATGTTAACCACATTTTCCACTGCAATTACTGGCTAAGAATAACCTATTCCACTGTCAAGAGTATTGTACACTGTACAAAAAAACATTTTAATGTGCACACAATTATTAATACAGTTTTGCATTGCCCCATAAAGTGATAGTTTTCAAGGGGGTGGCACTAATGGAGAAGGTATCACATTGCATGACAGATGCAGTCAAAATATAGAACCTTTTTATTGAACAAATTTTGCAAAAACAAACTATAATTTTGACAACATATTTTCAACCATACAAAGAGGCATTTAGACTTAGTAAAATATCCAGAAGTGCTTGTCAAAAATTGTATTGCACCGAATATGTCTTAGAAAAGGAATAAATAGTAAATATTTTTTGTAAACCAACTACACTTTCTGTTAATGTTAACAATCTCTGTCCACTGACACGTTAAAGTGACTTTTTAAACAACTTTATCATCATTAAACTGCATAATATTTAAACTAATAAATAATAACAATAAAATAAATAATAGTATTATTACTGATAGTTGCACTATTACTTCAAGACTTCAAGCCCAGGTGCATTACACAGTATTCACCATATTAAAATAAAATAAAACAAGTGCAACTTGGTGATGACATCTTTACCAACTGAACCATCATTTAGGCAAACTGCATTAATATGGGCCTTGCTTCAAGCTAAGCTATACTGGGAAGAAAAAAACAAACTATATGTCGAGATTAAAGTCAACATTTCCACTTTATTCTCATAGTTTACTTCATAATTAAAGTAGAATGTCGTAAACTAAACTTCTTCCTAAAATCAATGTTTAATCAATTACTTAATTTACCCCGTCATAAATTAATGCAGCACATTAAATGCTTTGTGTTACGTTCCCCGACCCAGTGGTTAATCACTACGCTTCTTAAACTGACTTCCTCCACACTAAGAGAAGACAGCGATCACCATACAGAATCCATTCACTTCATGATATTCCTGCTTTCTGAAAATTTAGAATGCTAAGATAAATACTTGATATTATTTTCATGATGAAATGCATTAAAGCAGGTATTACACATGCACGGTATTGAGGCGGTAGTGCTGCTCCCTCGCAGTAAGGGGTCCCCAGGTGTATGTTCAGTGTAGAGAACTTTATGGCAGGTGTGACGAGGCTCCAAAAAACTGGATGTATGAATAGCTATCGCACAGGTTTAACTTAAATATTGTGTAAATGTTGGGTTTGTGATCTGCTGGTCGGAGACACGAACACAGAATTCAATGCATGTTCTTCTGAGCGGGCTATCTTTATTGCATGCATGCTGTCTCTATCTGACGTAGGCTACCAAAACCCCAGTTCCTATCCTTCCTTTTTCTTTCACCACATAACCAATCACCACACGATAAACGTCTTTGTGAAATTAAAACTAGTTATAAACTTAGCCCACGGAGTGTTCAGAACTTTAAAAATATCTTCGTTATACATGTTTAATTATGCCATCCATTCAGAGTTGCGCCCATCTCTGAACGAGTCGCCAGCACATCGAAGGATGAATACAAGCAAAACATACACTAGCAGGGTCAATATAGCACAACAAAACCCCACATCCTACATCCTACATGACTTTGGAAGGAAACTGAAGCTCCGAGTAAACCCACCAGAAAAACATGCAAATGCAAGGCAGGCACGCCGCCGTGCCCCCATATGATTAATGCATGCTTTAATGCATTTCACCATGAAAATTATATTAAGTATTTATTTTAACATTCTAAATGTTCAGAGAGAAGGAAGATCATGAAGTGAATGTATTCTGTGTGGCGATCGCTGCCGGTGCCTCCTCTTAGTGCAAGAAGAAGTCAGTTTAAGAATCACTTAACACAAAGCATTTAATGTGCTATATAACTTATGACGGGGTTTGAGAAAATCTAGTAAATTAAATATTCATTTTACGATGAAGTTTAGTTTACGATGTTCTACTTTAATGACAAATTACGAGAATAAAGTCAACATGTCGACTTTAATCTTGACATAAACGGCGAGAATAAAGTCAACATGTTGTCACACTATTACACAGTACCCAGGTACATTACACTGTATTGAAAACAAATAAAACAAGTACAACTTGGCTTGCAGTATTATCCAGTAGTATAGAAACAGTATTTACACATCTGACCTTTTAAAACTAAAGTATCTCCAGGCTCTCTGTCCATTTTCACCGCGCAGCATTCCTATGCTACCACCCACTATTTGGTGGTGTAGCAGTGAAAAAGAGCCCTAGTGCAACAAATCTGTGTTTAGCGGTGTAGCAGTGAAAAAGGTCCCCACTTGAATAGTTTCCCGCTGCGCCACGTTCCGAACGTCGTTTAGGCAATTTAAACCGGTGTTGCGGTATAAGAAAAATCCATATCATGAAAAAAATAAAAAACGGTTTTCGGTATGAACCGGTATACCGCCCAGCACTACTAGTTACTTACTCTAAGGTCTAGCTTAACACTTGCAAAGCTATTCCAGACATCAAGGGATGCAAACCATTGTTAAGTGTCAACAGATGATGCCTGGAGTGTATTGTTTAATTATATCCACTAGATGGCATCAAAAACTGTGAGAGGAACAGAATCTATATACTGTATATAATTCACTAAGTCCATGGCAAAAAAGACGCATGCAAGACAGAGCCCAAGCAAGACGCACGCAAAACAGAGCCCCGCTCACCAACAATTCACTAAGCAGCCGACCATTGCACACAAGACACAGCCATGCCCGCCAACTCACAGGGCCCCTCCCCACCAACTCTAAAACCATGGGATATGCATGACAGAGCCCCGCCCGCCAACTCTAAGACCATGGGATACACACAACGAGCCCCGCCCACCAACGCTAACCCTCCTCCCGAGTCCACCCTCGCTCTCGAGGCATGCAGCACCTCACCAAACACTGCCTCACTCGCTTTCGTCCCTGCTACAGTCCACATGCACCTCACACTCGGTATACGAACAAGCCAGTTTCCCTTTCGGTTTGTGTGCACCGATGATTTCCGCATGTGTTCAGTGTCTCCCTGTGCATTCCCTGTGCAGCCAGCAAGTGAGCCAGAGAGAGAGAGAGAGCGAGAGTGAGTGCGACACACACAGGCGCGCTAAAGAGAGACCCACACGCACACAGGCGCGCGAAAGAGACACACTCACAGGCGAGCGAGAGAGAGACACACACACACACAGGCGCGCGAGAGAGACACACACACACAGGTACGTGAAAGAGAGAGACACACACACACAGGTACGTGAGAGAAAGACACACAAACACAGGCGCGCGAGAGAGACACACACACACACAGGCTCGTGAGAGAGATACACACACAGACACAGGCGCACGAGAGAAACACACACGCACACAGGCACACGAGAGAGACACACACACACACACAGGTGCGCGAGAGAGAGACACACACAGGCGCGCGAGAGAGAGACACACACACACACAGGCGCGCGAGAGAGAGACACACACACAGGCACGTGAGAGAGACACACACAGGCGCACGAGAGACACACACGCACACAGGCACGCGCAAGACAGACACACACACAGGCGAGCGAGAGAGACACACACAGGCGCACAAGAGAGAGACACATACAAACGCGAGAGAGAGGCACACACACACACACAGGCTGGACGCATAAGGCAGAGAAGGCAGTTAAAGAATGCACTGGGCTTGATTTTGTTTTCACTTCGGTTTACAGCTATCGGTTCGTAGCGTGCATTGTTGCAATGTTACTTTTCTTGGTGGTTTATTAAATTATGGATTTTTCAAATGTTCATTTTTTTCCCTGTGCTTAAAACTAATTAAAAAATTGTTTTTAGCGAGCGGTTCGTACTGCTATAGCGCGAACTCTTGCAGTGTTAAGTGTTCTCTGTTGTTCAAGGTTTTCTCAGTGTTATTCAATGTTTTTACATTTAGTTCTATGCATTCTATGGTATAATTAACTATATTTGTGCTTAAAAACATATATATTTACATACAGTTCGTACGGTCTGGAACGGATTAATTGTATTTACATACAATCCTATGGGAGAAATTACTTCGGTTCACGACCAAATTGGGTTACGACCAGAGTTTTGGAACGAATTATGGTCGTGAACCGAGGTTCCACTGTACTTACACTGACGACAAATATGACAGCTCTTCCTCGCGAACAAGATTTTGCAAGACGGGAAAAACGGAACACCTGCAACATTACCTTCACATTGTTTTCCTTTTATTTCTGATCCCTTTCAACAACTATGTGGCGACATCAACTTCTCAACTGTGACTCCGGAACAACTCAGTACGCGAGCTATATTAAGCGTCACCAACGAAGACTCGCTGCACCTTAATGAACAGGTACTGAAACTTATCCCTACCGACGAAGTAATTTTCACCAGCGTTGACTCCATCGTCACAGACGATCCCGCACATCAACTTTCATTCCCCGAAGAATTTCTTAGCAGTCTTACTCCCACTGGCATGCCTCCGCATAAACTCAAACTTAAAATTGGTTCAGTCATCATGCTTCTTAGAAACCTCATGCCAGCAAGAATTCTGTAAAGGCACTAGACTGACTGTTACCAGCATTCACCGCAATGTACTAGAGTGTAAAACAATTGCAGCTGCTACCTCACAAACTGTCCATATTCCCCGGATTTCCCTGACCCCATCAGATTCAAATTTGCCTTTTACTTTTACATGCAGACAATTTCCTGTTAGATAGGCCTTTGCAATGACAATTAATAAGGCGCAGGGACAAACTTTCAAAAAGATATGCCTGTATCTGCCAAAACCAGTTTTCAGTCACAGACAATTGTATGTTGCTCTCTCCAGAGTTCCATCTTTTCATTCACTCACAGTCATATCCTCAAACCCATCCCATTTGGACAACTGTGTCTTTCATGAAGTGTTCACCCATTAATAAATAATTATGTGGTGTATGCTACGCCGCGGGTTGGCTAGTTTTGCATATTTCAAAACCTCATTTTTCTTTCTTTATAGTATGGCATCAAATACAAATGCTACATTGCTACCAGAAAAAAAAAACTTGCAAAACAAGCTTTGCACATTGTTGATGACTCAGATTCTGTACTGTCAGAGAAGGATATTGAGCTGATAGAATAAACAAAAAAAAATTGATGTCAGGAGTGTTGCTATATTATCACATAGTGTGATTGAGATAAGTAAAAACATTCTTTACAGTGCATTTTCTTTTAACGTGTTCCCACAACACGGCTGTGCTTCTGTAACAAGTGAGCTTATTTTTACTTGTAAAACACAGTTTATTCAGCAGTTGAAATGACTTCACACTTAAATTGTATTGTCTTTGGTCCACCATTGTTTTTAAATTCTTCGTCCCTTCCATATATCAAAATGTTATTAACATTGTAGCTGGACAATGAAGTTAGATTCATCATACAGAATAAGATAACTAATTGATAACAACATTTAAGAGCTATTTTCATTAATTATTTTTATGACAAAACAGGGTAATCAACTAATAAAATTAATTTATACCTTCTTTAAACACTAGTGGCAGATGAAGAGGGGAGGACTCAACATTAGTCACTTTATTAAGAAGTAGGTTATGAGAAGACAAAAAAAATTAAATGAAATTGAGGGTTATTTACACAATGTTTTGAGTGTGGCTCAAAATGTTTAGCGTGCTTTTGGAGCAATTCAAATTAAAAAAAACTTAAAAAAAAAACCTGTTTTACCAAGACCCACTACCTAAGTTACAGAAATTCCATTGGCTATGAATATTGGAAAGGCAGAAATACCGGTAAGTTTTAAAGAGCAATACCCTTTTCAATCAGCATGTGTCTAAATTTCTCTTGACTGGATACCTCTCTCAAGCTCATTCCTGTAAAGCCTGCTCTCTCATTTCAAAGTGTCTTGCTCATCTCCTGTACACTTTTATACTTCCTGTCTTTGAAGGCGACTATCAGTGTGCCTCCTATGCCTTAATTCCTTCTCGAGTGTCTCACACTTGCACTTCCTCTTTTGGTCGTGTCACCAAAGACAAACCGACCAATCAAATTGCCCTGAGAGACTGGACATTGGTACACATACAGGCCTTTGCATTTGATTATATAGTACACATAGATTCAAGTTAAAAAACTTCTTCTTGATGTCTGTTTGTTTAGAAAATACATTTAATTGATTCTGATTAATCTTTATTAGTAATGAGTTAATATGCAAATTAAAAATTTCCAAAAACCAACCAAAAATAAAATAGCAGTTTTCGTATGTGAATGATGGTTTCATTGGTACTAGTTTTGTAGACGCTCCGGTTTCCTCCCACAATCCAAAGACATGCTGGTTAGGTGGATTGGCGATTCTAAATTGGCCCTAGTGTGTGCTTGGTGTGTGGGTGTGTTTGTGTGTGTCCTGCGGTGGGTTGGCACCCTGCCCGGGATTGGTTCCTGCCTTGTGCCCTGTGTTGGCTGGGATTGGCTCCAGCAGACCCCCGTGACCCTGTGTTCGGATTCAGCGGGTTGGAAAATGGATGGATGGATGGATAGTTTTGTAGAATGCATCATGCAACAATTATATATTCAACTAGGGTGCCTCTATTCTGACAGCTTTCATTTTATGTTTTAAATTCCTTTAAAATAAAATTATCCTGGGATTCCTTTGGTCTCAAAAACATTCATCCAGTATTGTTTGATACAACAAGGAAATAGTAATGTGGCAAATTGATTGTTTTAAGTCCTGTTTAGATCATGTAGTGCCACAAAGATTTTATTGCAGTAATTAAAAATATTGCCTCTTGAATATTCATTATTTAGACATATCCTAATAAGAAAAAAAGTCCCTTGAATTACCACCACATTGTTCATATGACTGTGCTATAATTCTTCTAGAAACACTTCTTTTCAATGGTTAAATGTATATTCTGTCTCCTCTGAATTATATGTACAAACATTAAGGAGAATTTGGAAATATGGTTCATTACGCCATCTAATAGTTCCATCAAAGACATATTTTTTTTTGATAGAGAAAAAGATGGATTTCTACATGTGGGTATAGATTACCACAAACTGAATTAAACCACAGTTTTCCAATTAAAGCAAAAAATAACTTATAATTTAAACTAAGGATGGTGGCATGGGAAAGACAGAATTTAATACAACCAGTAGCCATTAGGAGTACTTGTCCATGCCCTATAGGCTTGCTTATGATCTGGCAGTATTTCAACCATAAACTAAAATACATTATTTTTACCGAACAAAACAGTCAAATATTACAATATTTTCATTTTTTTCAAATAACTGATATCTTTTTGGATAAAAACAGTGTTAAACTGCAATTTAACATTTTTCTGTTATTTAACAGATTTTGTCTGTCACTATGAAATACAAAGACTTTTTAAAAGGGAAATCATATCAATTTTACATCTGTAAATTTAATTGTATTTGTCAAATCAAGTAGTATTACAGAAAAAAAGCTATTTCAAAAATAAACACAAAAATTATACACTAAAAAAAATTGTAAAAATATGCTAAAATGTACATAGCAATAGGGGGCCAACCAAAACCTTAAAATGACAATCATTTGCTGTATTAAAAAAAAAAAACATTTTATACCCCTAAAATCACAATAATTTCTGTTACATCATTAAGTGAGAAAGGACTTAATTCTTCTTCTTAAGACTTAATCTTAATTCACAGATATCCCTTGTATTCACAAGGTAAATGTGTGTTAAATAACTTTTTAATACTTAAAACCATAAAAGAATGTAGATATCTTGTAAAAATATCACTTAAATGATCTCATCATCACCCAATTAAACACTTTTGCCAGATCATATAGAGTATAAAAGGTTCTTTTTTACTAGTGAGTTTGTCTTTACAGAATTTTCATATAACGCTTCAAGTTTGCCTTCACCTCAGTTAATTCTTGACCAGCTCCAAATGATTTCATATCAATAATTAAAATGCATTTCAAATATCAAAAGCTCCCATAGTGGGAAAAATAAGATTGGCACATCTTGTAAAGTTGTGCATCACTCTAATTGTAAAAAGAAAGTTTTAACTGTACATGTACCAGTTTTAATGACATATATCTTATTTTTTTTAATTGGTAATGTATAGAATTTGGCTAGGAAAAAATAATAAAAAAATAATATGCAATATATTAATGCTTGTTTGTTTGTCTATTTAAATACGAAAGATAAGTACTCTAAATAAGAAAGAAATAATGTGGCACAGTGGTAGTGATGCTGCCTTGCAATGTGGAGACTAGTGTTCATGTTCCCTGCATAGAGTTTGCATGTCCATTTCCTCCAGGTGCTCTGCCTTATACCTGATGCTTGCTGGATAGGTACCAGGTTTCCTGCCCAGGGTAAGTGGATTTGGAAAATGGATGGATGGAAACAACACAAAGTTTTCTAAAATATTTTTACAATATTTGGTAGTAATGATACAAGTTTAAAAACTCTTTTAATCTAATTAAATATGTATATTTATAAATAGGCTCTGTAGATACAAATGTATGTTTTATTATTTTTATATTATTGTTATTATTATTATTATACAAATTATTATTAATATAGGTATACATTTATATTCATAGATTGATATTTTTATAAAAGAACTATTCTTTTAGTATTTCAATACTGATCTGAAATATGTCAAACTGTTTTATATATAAAAAAAATGCTTTTTAACACATACTTTTGTCACTTAATGACGTAACAGAAATTAATATGATTTTTGGGGATTTTATTTTATTTTTTTAATACAGCAAATGATTATCATTTTGAAAATTGTGGTTGGCATCCATTGGTGCTGTGCTTTTTTTGAAAGTATATTTTAACAATGCTTTTTGAGATTTATTGGGAATTTGTGATCTAATTTACATATGGGGCATCCTAATTTTCTCTTGATACTTAAAGTAACACATTCCATATGTTACATACGTTTGGTCAAGGTTACTGAAAAACAAATTATTTGTCAGATTAGAAAAGTGATACTTTCATAAAGATTTAGTGATCTTTTTGGTTATAACATTTTGCATACTGATATAAGTATGGATCCCACAAAGTAACCACCTTATTAAATTGGATAGTGCTATGAGCACTTGATTTTATTAATTAGTGCCAATGTTTTACTATCTCCCCAGTTATGTCCTAAACTAAATGGCTTTTGAGAAAGTAAAGGAATTGTTTACTTCAGCTCAAATACTTTATTATCCGGACATATATGTGCCTTTTGAAATGGAAGTAAAAACTTTTAGTAAAGGGGAAAGACTCTTGTCTCAAAAAGTCTCAGATATAGGCAGACTCCATTCTTGTATTTATTTTTCAATACAATTACCTTCAATAGAAAATAATTATAATGTTGTGAATCAGCACTTATAGCCATAAAACCATCCCATAACTCTCATCTATACCTATACCTGAGGTAATACTGGCTACTCCAAATTAAAAATTCAGGAAGCATGTCTAGAGTATATAAAAATGTTAAGAGATATTGTTCTATAATTATCCTAGAAAACAAGGGAAAGTGATATTTTGATTAAAAATTCAGAAAGGGAATGCAATTCAGCCATTGATATAATAAAAGCAAAGAAAAAGAATCATGTTATTTATAGTGCTTCAAAATCATAAACTAGACCTATTACAGATATTTCATAACATTTTTTTCTGAGTGTGCCTCACATATTCATTGACACTTATATAGTATTCGAAAGCTTATTTCAACACCTATGCAAATAAGAATAACATTCAAGATGTATTTTTGGTAAAAACATTATTGAATATTGCAGTTTATTCTGTTGCAACATTTGTGTTCAGCTGAATTAATTCTCCAGGTGTAAAAATTCTGAAACAGAAATGTCTGGCTTTTATTTTGAGGGTTTGAACATGAATATTGACTGGAGAATGGTCAAGTTATAGTCGGTTAAATCAAAGTAGCAGAAAAATTCTGTAAAAGACTGCTGAAAGTGAAGACAGAAGACGAGTGAAGATATCAATTTACAGTATATCTGCAAATACCTGCGCATGAGGATTGTGAAATATGGGAGAATGTAAAATTAATTGAGATTTTAAAAAGCAAACAAGCAATTGATGGAAAGTAGTATGTGGCAAATAAATAGACAGCAAAGCAATAAGTTGACATAAGAAAATGCAGTAATACATTTGACAAACGAATCAATATTCAGTACATTAAGCTTGCCTGGTTAGCTTTTAGCTAAGTTGTTCCAATATGTTATCCATCCATTATCCAACCCGCTATATCCTAACTACAGGGTCACGGGGGTCTGCTGGAGTCAATCCCAGCCAACACAGGGCGCAAGGCAGGAAACAAACCCCGGGCAGGGTGCCAGCCCACCGCAGGGCACACACACACACACACACACACACACCCACCCACACACCAAGCACACACTAAGGACAATTTAGAATCGCCAATGCACCTAAGCTGCATGTCTTTGGACTGTGGGAGGAAACCGGAGCACCTGAAGGAAACCACACAGACATGGGGAGAACATGCAAACTCCACGCAGGGAGGACCCAGAAAGCAAACCCGGGTCTCCTAACTGCGAGGCAGCACCGCTGCCCAGTGCGCCACCGTGCCGCCTCAATATGTTATCAGGAAACAAAAAAAAATGAGTTGAGATTTACACTGAAGATTAATTGGTAGCAAGGAAGTCTTGGTTAAGACAAGATAAGAATGTCTACATTTGACTACAAATCTGTGGAGAAAATTACAAAACAATGTGAAACAAATAATGGAGTTACCCAGGGGCATAAACCAGATCAGGAAAGCTGCTTTGAAGCCAAAATATTTTAATTGCAGGGGGATAATAATTAATATAACACATTCTGAGCACTTAAAAGGAATTCCAAAAAACCTCTGACAGAAGATGTCTAGAGAGTACCAGAAAGAGCTATCATATGTCTAGAATGCAAGGAAAACAGAAGTCAATGATAGTGACAATAGAAAATAAAGCAAATGTGATGACACATAAAAATCTAGTTGAATTCACATGTATCAATGCTCAATTTGTTGACTGACATGTTAGTGAGGAAGACAAGCTATTTAATCTCTGAAACTCAATTTGGAGTCAGAAAATTTTGGATTAGGATAAATGCTAGAGTAAAACTCAATGAAGAAGCTATAGATAAGCTTCCTTGGTTTTAGGTAAAATGAGGTAAAAATAGCGGTAAGCTAAATAGATAAAATGATCTTTGTTGTGTTATAAATACACATTGACAGTTCTAGTTTGGAGAAAAGAAGGAAAAGATTAAGAATACCCTAAAAAGCAGATGGATGTAAAACAGGAATTCATGCTTACACCATGTACTGTATATGTAATGTTACAAAAAGAAGGAAAATTAGATTGCTGCCCTTCGTTCATTTTAATACCTTTTACTCCAGTACAAGTTTGCAGAAATTTTTAAAAACAGAGCATATGCAAAGGAATGCTATTATTTAAGTATTACTAATTATGAGATATTCAAATATGTTCCTGTGACTTCTTACAAAAGGTAGCTACAGAAAAACGACTAGAAGGAATGTTGGAAATGGATGTGTAGAGAAGTTTTTAATTTGATGATAAACATTGTACAGGTTATACTTGAGAAATAATACTGTATTTTTTTAAATCAATGCTAAGTGAATGAAGGATATGACTAGTAACTGGATTAAAATGGATATCCAATCACTTTGGGATAATACTAAATCTGGGCACTTTACTTTAAGGATTAAGAACTTTGTAAATTTAACAATTATTTCAAAAGATGATGCTTTAAAAAACATCTTTTAAATTTGTGACATCCTTCAAGGAAAAAGTCTGGACCTTTCAAAGAAGACAGTATTCCAATACATTTATAAAAAGAATAAAAATATAGGAATATTAATAGTGTTAAATATAAAGTAAAAGTTATCCGGCAAAAATAACTTACTATAGCTGCCATAAGTAACAAATGGTCTGTGCTGCAAGTGCTATGTGAAAAATTTAAATGAATTAATTCAGTATCCCAGCTACAAAAAAACAGAAAACACATTATTTTTATTACATAATTAAATACTTTAACTAAGGACATTAAAATCAAAATACCACATTAAGAAATAAAACAAACAAAATATGAAGACTTTGTTCTCTCTATGCATCGAGGTGCCTGGGAAAGCATGAGAAAAGTCTTCCTGAAATTCAGCATAAAATAAGAAGAATTACAGGAAAACTACTAAGGGACAGACAGAAGGAAGGTATAAAAATGTAGAGTATCCAGAATAGTCAATAAACACTAAATACAATGTAAACGAATTACAAGAGAAATCCATCATAACAGTGCTCTTCATAAACAAAGACAAAAGTGCACTACAGATATTTCACAATATCATGCCACTGTAACTGTAGTTCAGTTTATTAAGACCTTGAAATGAATATCACTGTGTTCTTTGATTTCATTTTAGATGTATTGGTTTATCTGCCCATAGTCCCAGTTTCTAATACAACAATGTACTGCTCCATCATGTATTACATTTACTCTTCTGTACTGCACAATTAAACTTTTTTCAATTATAAACATAGAAATGTAGATCTTACCTTAACATTATGAAATGTAAATTAGCATTTTTTTTTTCGTTTTTTTGTGCTTTACACCTGATGAAAGATGGTATGAAACATGTCCAAATATATTTTTTCTTTCAGAATAGTCGAACAAAAGTGGCAACATAAAATGATGATGGTGGTGTTAGTTCATAAAGATTACTACAAACATTTATGAAAAATATATAGCACTAAAAGTCTTCATAAATTTGACACTAAGATGGATGGCCAGGACCCATACCTAGCTGGGACACTTATGAGATGGAAGGACTGGGGTAGATAGTGTGCACAGGGCATTGTCTCCCCCAAATTGCTAAATGGCAGCCTCTGGGGTTGAAGCGATGCCCCAGATTCCCACAGGTCATCATAGGAGATGGAGTTTGTCGGCACAGCCCTGATAGGTTCCGTGGGTGGCACCAAGGGGTGCTGTGGGGACTGGCAAGCCCTACTTCATCAGGCTTCCACCTCACACAGAAGTGCTTCTGAACCATACTTATAGGACACCAGAAGTACTTCGGGTGCTGCATGAAAGAAGCTGGCTGCCTCAACTCCTTAAGCCAGGGTCAGGAGGAAAGAGACAAAGCTTGTGGAGAGGAGCAGAGAAGGCAACAAATGAGAGACAGAGAAAAGAAGATGACAGAGACAAGGGCATTGCTTTGTGCTGTGCTTAACTGTAGCTGTTGTGGGGAAGACATGGCACTAAAGAGTTTCCCACAAAACAAAAGATTTTTTATTTGCAGCACTTGTATTCAAGCCTGGTGTTTGTGGAGCTGGAGCACCCCCTGGTGGCCACGACACATATACATAAACCCATTAGTTCAATTTTTAATATATTTTTTTCCCCTTCAGAACATCATTGGGAAGTTGTAACCTACAACTACAAATAGGTGCATATGGCAGTGTGTCAATTGTGCAAATTTGTTCTGCCACTTCTGAGGTACATAGGGGAAGAATCTGAGACTTATACCACTGTTTAAAATGTTTACATTTCTGCCCCTAGCCAATCCAAACACACTTGAAATCACCAAGCCACACCCCCATACCCACCTTTTCTGATTTTCCTTCAATATTAATGGCATTTTTTTAAGAAGAAACTGTAATTTGCGTGGTTCCTGAGCCAGAAGCCTATAATTAAAAGGTACAGTTCTTGGAAACCCCACCCTTTGTCATGTTTCTTCTTTTTATTTATTTTTTTTTTTTCCTACATAAGAATGGGATATATAAGTTTGCTGGGCTGAATGATCTGTTCTTCTTAAAACTGTTATAACATTCTGAATATATGATATCAGTTTATAGGCTTAGTAGACAAGAACCTTTCAAGAAAAATGTAAAATATAATTACCATTGGACATCAAGAGTTTGTGTTTTACTAATATGACTGAAACAGTAAAAGCTTTAAAATATATATACTGTATAATTAAATATACCCCCTTCCACATTTAAATCTAAAATTGTACCCCTGGATGAAAATGATTTTATTATTATTACGCATTTTTTAAACCACTGTAATAGAATGCAGACATTCTTATTAGCCAGCGCCTAATATTTAATTGTCTAAAAAAAGCAAGAATTATACAGTGCCTACATCTTTCCATACCTTAATTTGCAATTGAACTACAGTGAATATTACAGCAATTCACTTTTTTATAATTATCTATTATTTGCTTTTGTCAATTAACTGTTTTATAACATGTAAATAAGCAATAAAGTTATTCATCACAACATATAAATCTGCAACAACAATAAGATTAAAGGAAGGTTGGGTGGATTGGCCTTATTGTGCATTTATGTGTATGTTCATCCTGTGAAGGACTAGCGCCCTCTCCAAGGAATTGTTTGAGCCTAGCACCAGATGCTTACTGAAACTGACCCCACATTTCCTACAACCACGCTCTGAATAAGTGGATTTGGAAGATGGATGGATAGATGGGTAAAAATATAATACAACCCCAATTCCAAAAAGTTGGGATGCTGTGTAAAATGTAAATAAAAACAGAATACAATGATTTGCATATCTTATAAATCCATATTTTATTCACAATATAACATAGAAAAAAGTAACAGATATTGAAAGTGACACATTTTACTATGTCACGAAAAATATTAGCTCATTTTGAATTTAATGACAGCAACACGTCTCAAAAAAGTTGGGACAGAGCCTTTTTTACCACTGTGTAGCATCCCTTCTTCTTTTAACAACAGTCCATAAATGTCTGGGAACTGAGGAGACTAGTTGCTGGACTTTTGGGAGAGGAATTTTGTCCAACTCTTGTCTGATATAGGATTCTAGCTGCTCAACAGTCCTGCGTTTTTCTTTGTGTTATTTTTCGTTTCATGATGCACTAAAAGTTTTCAGTTGGTGAAAGGTCTGGACTACAGGAAGGCTAGTTCAGCACCCAGACTCTGCTACTACAAAGCCATGCTGTTGTAACAGATGCAGTATGCAGTTTAGCATTGTCATGCTGAAACATGCAAGGCCTTCCATGAAAAAGATGTTGGCTGGATGGGAGCATATGTTGCACCAAAACCTATATATGCCTTTCAGTATTAATGGTTACTTTCCAAATGTGAAAGCTGCCAATTCCAGAGGCACTAATGCAGCCCCATAACATAAAATTTGCAAGCTTTTGAAATGACCACTGATAACAAGCCAGATGGTCCCTCTCCTCTTTAGTCCAGAGGATACAGTGTCCAGGTTTTCCAAAAAGAATTTCAAATTTCAATTCATCTGACCACAGAACAGTTTTCCACTTTTCCTCAGTATATTTTAAATGAGCTTTGGCTGGGACATTTATGTCTCCGGTGACTCTTCCTATGAAGTTGGTAGATGAATTGGGAGAGCATGGAGTGGTCATGAGGTCGCTGGAAAGGGGAGTGTGGCGCTCCCAATATCTATGCAAAAGGATGAAGGTCCAAGTTTTTAGAGTTCTGGTGCTTCCTGTCTTGCTATATGGTTGCGAGACATGGACACTATCTAGTGACCTGAGACGAAGACTGGACTCCTTCAGTACTGTTTCTCTTTGGAGAATCCTTGGGTACTGCTGGGTTTGACTTTGTGCCGAATGAGCAGTTGCTCACTGAGTCCCGAATGAGGCACATTACCTGTACTGTGAGGGAGAATCAGTTATGGCACTATGGCCATGTCGAGGGTGATCCGGCTCACAGGTCCTCACATTGTTGAGGACCCGAGTGGCTGGACCAAGGCAAGGGGACGCCCACATAACACCTGGCTGCGGCACATAGATGGTTGTTTCCAGAAGGTGGGACTGGATAGCGTGTCTGCCTGGGGGGTTGTCTACCATGATCCTGAGCTGTTTTGTTGTGGGGTGGGTATGGCAACGTGCTGTACCAGTGCATGCTCTCCAACCTGACCTGACCTGACCTTTTCCCAGGAGAAGACAGTGGCCAGAATTTTTACTCTGTTGCACTTTTGCTGAAGTCTTCATAAAGGTACTTTTTTTAAACTTAAATGTATTAACAAAAGCATATTTGCAGCTAGTACTATTACATTGCCCGTGTTTTTAAAGCATAATACAAAACTAGAAAACAGTTCAAAAACAGTCAATATTTTTATTAAGTAACAATTATTTTTGGTAGTACCTGAATTTCTTAATTATAACATAAAATGTGCTCGCATTATTTTAGGGAAACATAACAACTAGTAATTACCAAACTACAGAATATGCACGGCAGATATTTTTAATAACAAAGGCTGCTCACTTGGCCTAATCATTACTTTTTTAATAATGCATAAAATGATTACATATTTCTGAAAAAAAAAGAAAATTTGTTGCTATAGAGACTTATTTTTTGTAACTTAACTAGCTGTACTAAGACAGGCTGAAATCTAATCAATCAACCTAGACCTCAGCGTAAACATTTGTAATGCACAATGCAATATGTATGTTAGTGCTGGGCGGTATGACCAAAATTTTATATCACGGTATTTTTCAAAATTATACCGGTTTCATGGTATTGGACAGTATTTTTTTCCCATGCATGAGTGGATGTTAACCACATTTTCCACTGCCATTACTGGCTAACAATAACCTATTCCACTGTCATGAGAATTGTACATTGTACAAAAAAACATTTTAATGTGCACACAAGTATTAATATAGGTTTGCATGGCCCCATAAAGTGATAGTTTTCAAGGGGGTGGCACTAATGAAGAGAAGGAATCACATTGCATGACAGATAGCAGTCAAAATATAAGACCTTTTTATTGAACAAAGTTTGCAAACAACTTAAACTAAAATTTTGACAACATATTTTCAACCACCCAAAGAGGCATTTAGACTTAGTAAAATATCCACAGGTGCTTGTCAGAAGTTGTATTGCACTGAACAAGTCTTAGAAAACGAATAAATTGTAAATATTTTTGTAAACCAACTACACTTTGTTAATGCTAACAATCTCTGTCCACTGACACGTTAAAGTGATTTTTTAAACAACTTTACCATCATTAAACTGCATAATATTTAAACTAATAAATAATAACAATACAATAAATAATAGTGCAACTTCCAGTAATAATACTATTACTTCCAAGACTTCAAAGCCCAGGTGCATTACACAGTATTCACCAAATTAAAATAAAATAAAACAAGTGCAACTTGGTGATAACATCTTTACCAACTGAACCATCATTAAGGCAAACTGCATTAATATGGACCTTGCTTCAAGCTAAGCTATATACTGTACATAAATAATAAAACTGCAACTTGCATTTATAATGCTATTTGTGGTATATCCCTATGGAAGCATATTAGGGCCACAGTGAAGAAAAAAAAAAACAACTATATGCCGAGATTAAAGTCGAC
The DNA here is from genome assembly GCF_900747795.2 of Erpetoichthys calabaricus. NCBI lineage: Eukaryota > Metazoa > Chordata > Cladistia > Polypteriformes > Polypteridae > Erpetoichthys > Erpetoichthys calabaricus. The sequence goes on along the minus strand of NC_041406.2, from coordinate 48,665,884 downwards.
ATTTCCACTTTATTCTCATAGTTTATTTTGTCATTAAAGTAGAATGCCGTAAACTAAACTTCATCCTAAAATCAATGTTTAATTTACTAGATTTTCTCAAATCCCATCATAAGTTAATGTAGTACATTAAATGCTTTGTGTTGTGTTCCCCGACCCAGTTGTTAATCGCTACGCACTTCCTAAACTGACTTTCTCTGCACTGAGAGGAGGCGCCGGCAGCGATAGCCGCACAGAATACATTCAATTCATGATATTCCTGCTCTCTGAAAATGTAGAATGCTAAGATAAATTTTCATGATGAAATGCATTAAAGCAGGTATTAAACATGCACGGTAGTGCTGCTCCCTAGCAGTAAGGGGTTCCCAGGTGTAAGTTCAGTGTAGAGAACTTTATGGCAGGTGTGACGAGGTTCCAAAAAACTGGATGTATGAATGGGTATTGCACAGGTTTAACTTAAATATTGTGTATTAGGTTTGTGATCTGGTGGTCGGAGACATGAACACAGAATTCAATGCATGTTCTTCTGAGCGGACTTTATTTATTGCATGCGTGTTGTCTGTCTGATGTACCAAACCCGCGGTTCCTATCTTTCCTTTTTCTTTCTCCACATAACCAATCACCACACAATAAACGTCTTTGTGAAATTAAACGTAGTTATAAACTTAGACCATGGAGTGTTCAGAACTTGAAAAAAATCTTCGTTATACATGTTTAATTATGCCATCCATTCAGGGTTGCGCCCATCCCAGTAAGCATTGTGTGCGAGGCAGGAGCAAATCCTGAATGTGGCGCCAGCACATCGCAGGGTGAATATAAGCAATACATACACTAGCAGGGTTAATATAGCATAACAAAACCCCACATCCTACATGACTTTGAAAGGAAACTGAAGCACGCCGAGTAAACCTGCCAGAAAAACATGCAAATTCAAAGCAAGGAACAACCGGGACCCCATTGCTGCGAGGCAGCAGTGCAACCTCCATGCCGCAGTGCCCCCACATGATTAATACCTGCTTTAATGCATTTCATCATGAAAATGATATCAAGTATTTATCTTAGCATTCTTAATGTTCAGGGAGCAGGAATATCTTGAAATTAATGTATTCTGTGTGCTGCCTGCATCTAATCTTTGAGCAAGAGGAAGTCAGTTTAAGAAGCACGTAGCGATTAATAAGGCTCCGGGAACACTTAACACAAAGCATTTAATGTGCTACATAACTTATGACGGGGTTTGAGAAAATCTAGTAAATTAAATATTTATTTTAAGATGAAGTTTATTCTATGATGCTCTACTTTAATAACAAAACGGCGAGAATAAAGTAGAATTGTCGAGAATACAGTCAACATGTCGACGTTATTCTCGTCATAAGCATCGAGATTAAAGTGGAAATGTCGAGAATAAAGTCAACATGTCGACGTTATTCTTGTCATAAGCGTCGAGATTAAAGTGGAAATGTCGAGAATAAAGTCAACATGTCGTCACACTATTACACAGTACCCAGGCACATTACACAGTATTGAAAAAAATAAAACAAGTACAACTTGGCTTCCAGTATTATCCAGTAGTATAGAAACAGTATTCACATATTTGAACATAATGGTCCACATCCAATCTTTTAAATCCAGAGTATCTCCAAACAACAGACGTGACTCCTTTTTCCAGCAAAAGTTCTTCTGTGTCATCATTTTCACCTTTATCATCTGCTATAGCTTCAGTTTTGGAATGTTCTCTGTCCATTTTCACTGCGCAATACCTCCACTACCACATGTACTTCATTGCAGGCCTGTTTAGCGGTGTAGCAGTGAAAAAGGTCCCCCTTAAACAGTTTCCCGTAGCGCCACGTTCCGAACATTGTTAAGGCAATTTAAACCGGTGTTGCGATATAAGAAAAATCCATATCATAACAAAAATAAAAAAGTTTTCGGTATGAACCGGTATACCGCCCAGCACTAATGTATGTCTCTGTTTTATGCCATCTGGCACAGAATTGGTAAAAGCAGTGTTAATGTTTCTGATGCACCACCTACTGGAATGGCAAATGCAATTCATTTTATTACTAAAAATGTTTGTGATTGCGGCGGCACGGTGGCGCAGTGGTAGCACTGCTGCCTTGCAGTAAGGAGACCTGGGTTCACTTCACGGGTCCTCCCTGCGTGGAGTTTGCATGTTCTCCCTATGTCTGCGTGGCTTTCCTCCCACAGTGCAAAGACATGCAGGTTAGGTGCATTGGTGAAAGTAAATTGTGCTTGGTGTGTGTGTGCCCTGTGGAGGGCTGGAGCCCTGCCCGAGGATTTATTCCTGCCTTGCGCCCTGTGTTGGCTGGGATTGGCTCCAGCTGACGCCTGTAGTTAGGATATAGCGGGTTGGATAAATGACAGAAAAATAGCAACCAGACAGACACAAACACAAACATTTCTTTAATTAGGGTGAATTACAGAAGCTGCTTCACTATTCTCTTGATTCAGCACAGGAGTATTTCCATTAATGATCATTTAACACACGTGGAAATGCAAATGCATTTTCTCTCCATGCCAACAATCAAGTCAGCAGAAAAGACAAAAGTATCATGGAGAGAAGTACTAGCAGTTAGGTATGCTGCGGGAGATCTGTTGGCCAGCTATGACACCTATGCAACTTTAAAAAGTGAGCAGAGTGGCGGCAGCAGCATGTGTAAAGTCAGCGTAACTTATCCTTTGTGAGGAGGTCACGTCTTTGGCATCATGCTTAAACACAACATTTCTTAAGTGCTGTGTGGTGTGTCACCTTCTTTTCACTTTTTCTTGTAGGATCACTGCTAGCAGCCCATTCCCATTCTAACTACAGGCTACAGTAGCTGTGATGCGCAGTGCTGCGTAGATTAACACGACCGAACACTGGCAACTGAATTTAATGACAGGTGTAAATATATTCCGGCTGAATTATTTATGGATACAATCCATAACACAAACATTAAAGTCGATCTTTGAAAAAAATGGCAGTCATCACATGCTGTATGTAAAATTGGATATTGATGAAGTGGTACGATTTAAAAAGACAAGTTTGACACCACTGCTGTGGTTTGACGTTTAGAGATTGAGCATTTTACTGTAATTTTAAAATATTTTTTCGGATTTGGGACTCCGAGTGAGATTGAACTTCAAAGCCCTGTACTGGAGATCATTACTGAGAGTAACAAGTACAAGTAACTCCAAACCCTAGCGGCCCCCTGAAAGTTTATTGAGGCAAACCACTGGTGTATGGGAAGCGACCAGCACATGCTGTTGTCAGTTATTTGAAGTGAGTGTCAATCATCTCTACTTCAGAGACCTACGTCTGATCTCAATTTTTTAAGCAATATATCAGGCTTTAAAATGTTGCTATGAAAATTCAAAAGGTTAATATTAAACATTTTAAAAAATATATGAACCTTTACAAAATATTACATTTGGAAATTACCAAAAATAAACTAAAGCGGCAAACAAAAATATTGATTTTGAAAACATGCTGCAGTTTGCGGATAGGCTGCTGTCATCCTTTCAGAAAAAAGGTCAAGATACTGAAATATTTATTACCGTTATGTTGCGACTAACTGAATCTTATAAAAAAACAAAGTATAAACATGTCAAAATACAAAAAAAAAATTAAAAACTGCCATTTGTACGAGAAAAGCAGCAAATTTAAAATAACTTTAAAACTTGAACTGAAACTTTCAGTACATCAAGTATCAACTCTTATGACAAAGGCCCCAAATCCGCAATCTTCGTACTCACCTGAATGCAAGCTAGAAATTCGCAAATATACAAATTATACTTTAATCAAGGAAAATAGAGGTATGTGGTCCGGTGTTTTTCTAGTAAGGAAATTAACACGGAACGAAATTTTCAGCCTGACGTCCGGTTACGTTTTGTGTGTTTCGAGTCGCTTTTCGTTATGCAAAGCCGCTGGCGAAATGGCGGGAAGCGAAAACCAGCAGAAGCTTTTTCTACTCCAATCGCTGGGCAGGAAATCTGTCATTCTGCCGCTACGCCAATAAACCAACCTCCCTATCGGACAGTCTTCTTCTTCTTTCGGCTGCTCCCGTTAGGGGTTGCTACAGCGGATCATCTTCTTCCATATCTTCCAGACCACAAAAAAGAAACAAAGTTCAACAAGCTTCCCTTACAGAAAATCTAACGTGACATGTCACAGCTTATTCGTTTTATTTACTAACGATTTGGCTATGTGTGGATAAATGTGAAGTAGTTCTAGAAATACCGGTTAAACGCGAGCTAAGAAGCCAAGTTTACTTACTCGGGCTACACGTCACTCAAATGGGGATACGTAATTTGTGCTCGTTGCCTCTAATGCTTGCTAGCACTTGCGTTACTTCCTCGGACTGCAGTATTCATTTTGCTGTCATTGACGACAATCAATTAACCTTACGCTTTGATTGAAATGAGCCCACAAAATAGGACAAGTCAGCGGGCCGTTTTACTGAGTGCGTAGCCAGCACGACAGGTCTGTCATCTTGGCAGTCAAGGGAGTGCAGCGATGGGAATCGAGTCCTGACGGCGAGAAGGCCGCGTCTGTCTTAATGCGCGAGAAACGCTGGGCTTCACTCTGTTGGGCGAAGGCGCAGCGGGTGTGGCTTCGCCCTATCCCTGTCAAACGAGGAGAAGGGGAGGTGCATGGGGCGAGGATCCGTATTTGGTATACACCGACAGGACACTGGAAGCCTTGGCCAACACGAAATACGGATTGGGACACTGAGTGAGATTAAACTTCAAAGCCTTGCACTGGAGATTATTACTGAGAGCAACAAGTACAAGTAACTCTGAACCTGAGAAGTCGGCTCCAAAGGTAAGCGCTTTTATGACTTGTATTAACTTTCCAGAGCAGTCCGGTATGCTTCCTTGTCACGGTCGCCCGCTGTGTGCTGGGACGCCACTTTTTTCTGATCATCTGTCACATCGGATTGTCAAGATTGGTTTGTTGCAGGAGAGCTAAATGCAGGCAGCTTTCACTCCCGCTACTCGGTTTTGACTGGACTGGAGTTATCTGCTGATTTTGTCACATAGGGATATTCGGTCAGAGGTGTCTTGCCATACAGTTTCCAGAGCAACAGGTTGCCAGGATCGTTCCTGTTATTTTTCGTGACTCTGCTAGACCATAACCTGTCGCACGATTACTCCGATTGTTAACGATTCAGGAAGAGAACCTTGTTTTATGTTACATGCGCTCCACACACTGGGTCTTGTTACTTGTTTTATCCTCGATGGGGCGGATGATGAAGGTGTTGCGCTCTTTGAATTATTGATGGTCAGTGACTTTTTGGAAGTAAGCAGCCAGAAGAAATCTCTCAAGGGTAATTTTATTTTTATAGCATTACTGACTGAAAGTCTATTATGCAAAATGTATTTTAATAGGCTACCATTTCCAAATTTTTACACCCTATATTTACAAATGACGGGGCAAATTCTACAGAAGTTGTTTAGTGAGTTGGTATAGTAGGCTATTTAGAGTAATATATATATTATTTATGTTATCTTAAGTTTGCTTGCTGTCTTTTTCAAATTATAACAAACGCAACGTTTGAGAACATTTAAAACAACTCAGTTTTATCGTTGTGAAAACAGTATCAGTCAAGCTTCACAGTCCATCTCCCACATTACTAGTATCGTTGGAGAGATCTGTTTCTCCATACCCTTATGTGTCAGCACAGGCCAGGATGTTACTTGAGACGAAACATACTACTTCAGTGATAGCCTCTTCTATTAGTGAGGGCTGTCTTCCCTTACCAGGCACAGGAGCAAAACCAGTTAGAGGCAAAACAATGTGTTTAAAGTTAGGTGTGGTAGTGCTGTATTTTCATAATTTTGCAAACTCATTTGTGTGTGCCTTTCTAGATATGCAGGTAAAAAGACTGTTGAACTGTCGAACTTAGACATTGGTGGAAAATCATCATTGAATTATGCTTTGCCCATTAAGAGAATCTGCAGTTTTCTGTTTATTTTAACAGTCTTTGTGACCATTCAAAGTAAATCAGCAGAAGGCAATTATTGTACTTAAAATTTTTGAGTTATTTCTTCTTGTCATCATTAATATAACAGCTGTTAGTTTTTGTGAAATATTTAAAGTTTGTGTATTTTGCTAGCAAAGTGAAATAATTTACATTCATGCTGAGGTCTGTTGAAATAAAATAAATCTTAGCATAGCTGTCAAGAATTTTACACAGCTGTACCAAATGTAGAGGGCAGCTGCAGTGTCACCTGCCACAAAACATTAAGCATGTGTGTGGGATGGTGGGACTTGTACTTGTTAATTGTGTTAGTTGTCTATAAACACAAACTATGAACTGCCCAGCACAGGTGTTCTTTTTGGCCACAGTAACTAAATCACAAATAAGTATTCCTTCCCTGTCCTTTTCATTACCATAGCTATTAGAACAGGCTGCATTGCATTTAAAGTTTATTTCATCTAGTTTAATCTAGCCAAGTTTTAAGGCTTGTGACACTTTTCAAAGAGCACTATGTTTATAGCAGTATTTCTACATATGATATTTGTGTGCTGGGTGATGTTTATTTAGAGTGTTCCTATGATAACCAGAATATTTTTAACCTTATCTGGTTATTGCTACATTTTGTTTTAAAATTAATTTAAAAAATTTGCTAAGCTTATTCAATGTTCTTTCCAGTTACATTATGGTAAAATAGTCACAGTAAAATTAACTATTTTTGAAAAAAATGTATTTTCATGTATAATGAGAAGTATTGTTTATTTCTGTGGGTAATTTATGTTGCATATTCTTACCATTTACTCATCTACTCAGTTTCCCACAGTATTTAAATACCAGATTCATTCTTGTACCTTTAAAACATATTTTGTGAGTGAACATTAATTTATAACAACATAAATGTTTCATAAAGAAATGTGTTGACAATGGCTAATAAATTCAAAAATATTAGGAGATATACTATTTCAAAAGGTGTTTTTAACTATTTCAAAAATGTGAATTATTTCCATGCATACAGTATACATCAAAATAGGCAATACTCTTATAATTGTAGTTGGAACAGTGGTGCAGTGGGCACTGTTGCTATATCGCAGACTAGTGTCCTGGGATTTATCCTGGGATTCTGTTTGTGTGGAATTTATCTCCCCATTTCTGCACGGGTTTTCCTCTGGATACTACTGTTTTTGTCCCATATTTCCAAAGAAATGCAGGATAGGTTAACTGGCAAGTATAAAAATTATCCCTAGTGAGAATATGAGTATGGGTATGTGTGTGTGAGAAGGACCCTGTCATGAACTGGTGCTCAGTCCAAGGGTTTTTCCTGTCTTACGCCAAGTACAGCTGTTATAGGCTTAGGTCCTCCCATCCCTGAATTGGACTAAGCAAGTTTGATAACTTTGTATTATTTTCTAATTGTATGCTTTTGTATGTACTAAAGTATATCATAATATAGTTTGTCATTAATAATCAAAATAATATTTTCTTATTACCACTCCAGTGCTTGTATTTGTTTTAGCTAGGTTAACCAGCCAAATGAATGATTTAACAAAGAGAAAAAGTCCTTCTAAAGTATGTAAGACGTTTATAGAAATGTAAAACTGGACAAGGACATTTTGTTTGAATCAGGCGATTCTTTGAGTGGTACTGTTGCAGTATTATTACTGTTATCATGGGAGTGTATGATGCCACAAATTAAAAAAAGTAAAAAGTAAGGTTAAAAAACAATATTTTTTCTGGAAAAAGACTGTATTTGACTGTCAAAATAGTCTCAGTCAATTATAGAAGGTGCTAGAGGTCCATTAACTTCATCTGGGCATACTGAAAGTATAATTGACATAATACAAATTTTTGAGACAGATGCCACATAGGTTTTCCTTAGGACTGTATAGTCCAAACTTATCTTTGGCTAGACCATTTTTTGGACATTGTATACATATTAGTTTACATTCTGAACACCTTTCATCTCTGAATAGCAATAAGCACTGCACAGTTTTTACTTGGAATGTCTGAATGTGAAGTGCATCTAGCTTCTATAATAAGTAAATGATGCACACTACTGAGAAAGTGAAAAATTAAAAAAATATATATTTTCATAGAGACAAGGTTTATTTATTTTTGTCCTTTTTAATTGCTAGATATAATGAATATGTGAAAAATAACTTTCTTGTGTAATACATTCTCAAGGAAACTGTACTGTTTACCCATGTACTTTAATATATTTGCTATATAGGTATTAACTGTTTTAAATGAACACTTTTGAAATGTTGAACATGTGACTTAAGTCTGTTAAAGGTGATAGAAAAATAAAAAATATGTTAAGTGTGGGTGGCACGGTGGCGCAGTGGGTAGTTAGGAGACCCGGGTTCACTTCCCGGGTCCTCCCTGCGTGGAGTTTGCATGTTCTGTCCGTGTCTGCGTGGGTTTCCTCCGGGTACTCTGGTTTCTTCCCAGAGTCCAAAGACATGCAGGTTAGGTGCATTGGCGATTCTAAATTGTCTCTAGTGTGTGCTTGGTTTGTGTGTGTGACCTGTGTTGGGCTGGCGCCCTGCCTGGGATTTGTTTCCTGCCTTGCGTCCTGTGTTGGCTGGGATTGGCTCCAGCAGACCCCTGTGACCCTGTAGTTAGGATATAGCGGGTTGGATAATGGATGGATGTTAAAGTGTTCTGTTTTTAATCACTAAAGTGTGTGTATAACTCAGTAGTCTCTGACCTGATGGCATTAATAAATTAATACAGGTGAAGTGGAATGAAAACCTATTTGAGAGTATTAAGTAGAGCCACTAAGCAATTAGACTGAATAGAGAGAACTGTGTGAGCAAGCAGATTTTTATTCAGAAAGACATAATTTAATCAAGCTTCTTCCACTAAAACTGTTTAGTGTTGGAGGGCTGTAACAAAATCAAGAAGACTATTCTTCCACTATATGTGAAAGGTTATTGATATTGAAAATTTACCATTGCTCTCGTGACATAGATCATATCTGTTTCATCAAGTTATAATCTCCCTTGTTTTTACCAAAGATTAAATTAAATAAGAAAAAGAATATTGCTGTTGGCTATTCTATTCATATAAGATGCATTCATCCAAAGGTATTTCCTCCTGAAGCAGATCTTATTTAGTAAAATGTACCTTCAACAAATAATGCTCACTCTAACATAAATAGTAGATTTCTTGAATTTGCACTACTTTTTTACTTTACACATTGATTTATTAAATTACAATACATTTTACTGTATATGTTTCAACATATTAGAAAAGGTTTGCCTGCATTCATAATGAAATTGCAGTGATTGTTAATTGGTTTACCTGGCCTTGCCTCTCTGTTTGTATATACTTTACACCAAGCTTTTTTCTCCAGTCTTCCCTACATATATATACTCCAAATATTCAATCCTTCATTTCAACACATCCTTAAAGTGCATCACCACTTAGACGTCAATTGCTACACACTCCTCTGCAGGGTGCTCTTAAGAAGGTATACATATTTTTGTTATCCATGGAAAGAAACAACTTCACATTATATACATATTTCAAGTTTTTATGCGCATGTAAAGTTTTCTTTATCCTACAGGTTGCCCACAGTTGAATTTTAAATAAACTGGACAACTGACTTTGTCTTCCAACCACAGTGTTTCATAAGCATAGACAGTGCCCTGTACCTGCTAGTGCATATTAATTTTATTTTGGTTCTTCCATTCTAAGAGCTATATATTTCTAGAGGTGGCCAACTCTTGCATAATCTTTTCAAAAAATTAATTAAGTTAAACAATGTGGAATGGCATTATTAAAGAAAATATACTGTTCACTGTAAGAAAAAGTTACTGTGTCACTGTGCAACTTTTTCCCTCTATCTGCAATAAAGTTTGGAAGGTTTGCAAACATTACAATAAACAAAATAAATGTTACTTGCTCAAAATGATATAAACAAACATTAAATTGATTAAAATATTTTGATTACGGTATATTTTTCAACTTTATATACATTACATAAGATAAAAGACATTTGGTAAAGCTATGCTTTATTAGAAAAGAAACAAGAACAAGTACAGTAAATATTTAAAAAGCACTTAATTATCAAATGAGGAAAGCAGCCAAGCTGAAATAAAAATACTTTATTTTTTGAAACCTATTCTTATGATTTAAAATCACATAACAAAATCTTACTGAATGGTGTTTTCTTAGATGTTGAATGCTAACAATTAATTTGTTTCTGTGTAAACTAGCATGCTTTCTGAATTAAAAATGTACTTTAAAGGAAATCAAAAATTACAGCGAACACTTCATATGGAAAAATGTACATAATGACTAGAAAGTTGCAAATTTGACAATAATAGAGACAAAATGAATACAGTAATTGTAGACCATTAAGCTGTGTTGCCCCTAAGCGGTATGCTTATGTTAACCAGTTAACCAGTGAGCATAGTAAATTATGGAATACAGAAAACAATATTTCAAAGATATTTTAATAATTTAACCTCTGGCTTGAAAGAAATTATGTAAAAGCAAAAACAAATCAATCTGCATCTGTTGAGTTTTACTGTGATATGACAAACAGGGAAAGTTAATAGTGAATCAGTCCTGGAAGGGACACCAATCAACTGAAGTGTACACTCATTCATACAATAACATTCTGTTATACGTATAAGGCCTTTCATAGTTGCCAATTTAAAATGCATGTATTTGGGATAAATTTGGTCTAAATTATATACAGCATTGCACAAAATACACAGAATAACAACTTACAAAGATTTGCAAATACCAAAGATAATGGGGCAAACATTATAAGCAGTTTAGAATTTCAGTCTGCTATGTTTATCTTTGAACCATTGAGTGACTGAAAAAAGGCCCATTAGAGCAGCTGCATAACAGTCTGGGGTAAGACAGCATTTGTTGTATAGCTTATTGTAGCTTCAAGGACATTTATTGGTTGCAGTTATAAACTTAATACAAATATATATTTCCCGTTTTACTTGTTTTTCCTATTTGAATACCCAAAACAATGCTATTTTTACTATCATACTGTATGTTAGTAATTCTATTATATTGTCTGTTTAATGACTTACTGTCTTCACACCTTAATATATATCCGTTTTGTTGCAATTATGGCTTTAAATCATGTGGAATAGTTGTCTACCTTTTTTGAATATCACAAACATATTTCCTCATTAAAGTAATAGTACTGGGTGTTGAGTAGCATGTACATGTAAGAATTTAATTGTACTTTGTACATGTGACAATAATGACATGTAAGCCTATGTTTTTAGTAATCATCTGACTTGCAACAGCACATCTATTTGTAGACTCAGCATCATGTGTGGTATGTGTTGTAGTGCTGCCTTTCAGTACTTTGTTCAGCCCATTGTCAAAGTGTAATTTTTCATTTGATATCAGCCAGTTTCCGTTGTCCTGGGAATGTATGCTGGCAAGTCATTTTCTCATGTATACGTACTATGAGAACATGCTAAATGTGTTGTCATATGTGGGAGTTGTATGGGTAGGATAGCACATTTAAATGGAGTACCTTAGCTTCAAAGCAGTCCCATGAACCAGGTCAGACTCATCTTTAACCTGCCAAGAAGAGGCCTCGTTCAAGGCAGCCTGATCCCAAACTACACCGTAAGGATTGAGCCTACAAATGCCTTAAAGGGACTTTGGCTCTTAAGGTTCAAAATACCTCTTTAATCTCCAAAGAATACACAAATATGCCCTTTAGGGAGAGGAACCATTAAAAAACCTCTGGCTAGGAAGGGCAAGACCAAAGCAGAATCTTTAAAAATAAAAATATTTATTTACACAAATTCAAGAAGCACAAGAATGGCAAATAAAATGCAAAAGAATACAAAAGGTCAAAGAAAACATGTCCCAAAATGCAATTCAGGGCAGTATACAAAAACAGAATCCACAAAACAAAAACAAAATCCACAAGGCAGAAAATTTATACTCACTTTTATATGCACTCAATGACTTTCAATGAACCACTAAAGGATCCACTGGGAGTTGTCCTTAGAGTGCTTCTTCAGTGGTAACATCTGGGTGCCCAGATGAATCTTGTGGTTCTATCGACAACACATAAGAACAGAAGAAAACACCACAAAATGTGTGAAACTAAACAATAAAGAAACAAAATAATATACATTAAAATGTAAAAGTACATTAACATAAAACATAATTTAAAATAAACAAGGAACGCACAAAAGACAAAATGAATAAAAATAACACTGTGCAATTTAACTTCAAATTCAAATAAATAAAAGTGTCTATTCTTGCATTTTAAAATGGGTTCTAAAGTGCTCCAATGCAAACATGAAAATTAAAGTTTTAAAACTTATAGAATATATCAATTTTCAAGCCAAAAATAATTTGCAGTATTGATCCACATCTCCAGATTGCATACATATTGTAAAACAGCCTATCCATGTTGTTTTTGGAATATTTGTATGTGTCTGTGTGTGATCCTGTGAATTTTTAGAAGTCTGTTTGTACACTTTATGTTATTGCCTGTTTTCCTCCACAATATTTCACCTCAACATCGACCCCACCAGGAGTGTGGCTTTCTGTAGCTTACTTTATTTTATGTTGTGGTTTCCATTGTTATTTTAAGAGCAATTTGAGCATTTAGTGTAAGATATAAAGAAATAAACTGCCCTCTTATACTAGAGATAGGTGTGACTATCAGGATGAGGATATATTTACACTCATGTGTCTTGCTTGTCTTGGGAATTTTGTGGATTATAGGCATGCTCAAAGTTATGACTTGTGTGGATCTGTGGTGGATGTAAGGACAAGACATCGTCAACCCAGAATTACTGCACAAATTCAAGAAGCTATGAGTTCATCATACTTTCAGAAGTCTGCATCCAAAGCTTCTGCTGTAAATGCACACTCCACTGACAATTCACCACTTAAAAAACAGTACTGCCTAGAACCCACTCTGTTAACTTTGAAAACTGAAAAATCAAGTTTCCATTTCAAGATGTATTTCACGATGTGTGCATTGCCACTGAAATAAATCCATAAAGCCATCCATCCATTTTCCAACCTGCTGAATCCGAACACAGGGTCATGGGGGTCTGCTGGAGCCAATTCCAGCCAACACAGGGCACAAGGCAGGAACCAATCCCGGGCAGGGTGCCAACCCACCGCAGGACACACACAAACACACCCACACACCAAGCACACACTAGGGCCAATTTAGAATCGCCAATCCACCTAAACTGCATGCCTTTGGACTGTGGGAGGAAACCGGAGCGCCCGGAGGAAACCCACGCAGAAGCGAACCCAGGTCCCCAGGTCTCCCAACTGCGAGGCAGCAGCGCTACCCACTGCACCACCGTGCTGCCCACTGAAATAAATAAATGATGAAATACATACATGCATACATACATACATACATAAAGACATAACCAACAAAAAATGATTATTTGATGCATACAATTATATATGCTTACATATTTTGTTATTATTTATTTACTATTACACTTCACAATGCATTTATTTATTTACTTGCTTGCTTATTTTTTATTTCATTTTGTCCAAAATATTCCTGCATATTAGTATAGCATAAAATTAGCCCAGTTGTAAATTGAGACAAAAAATAGTCATACTAAGAAGATACACAGAACACATAATTAGCGGTTTTCAAGTCCATAGATATTCAAGTACATCTATTGTCTTTTATGCTTTTTATACATGTAGAAAAGCTAGAACTGTGGCAAAATATTTTGGGCTAAGGCCCTTAGCTAATCTAGTAAGAGTTTCCTTAGGAAAAGGTGTAGTTCAAAAACAAAAGCTTTTCCATCAAAAGGTCATGACTTTGGTCCAAACAAATAATCACAATTCAAAAGCAATAGCTGAGGGGAGGAAGCTGAATTTTAATCACAAACAAAAGCTATCTGTGAACTTTGAACATCCACAAAAGTAGTTATTTATATATACATGAGATGGCTTCTCACCAATGTTAAGGTACTAAATCATGATTGTTGTGTATATAAGCACTATTTTTCAGAGTAGCAAAGTTCTTTTATCTATTTTCAAATTTGCTTATTCCAATTTCAGGGTTAAGGAGGGCCAGCATCAGAAAGAAGGCAGAAACTAAACCAAGATGAAGCACCAGTAAGGCTCAATTAAATGCAAATACCCATTCACACCAGGTTAATAATGTAGATTAACCTAACTGCATGCCCTTGGGAGATAGGAGGGAAACTGTAGCACCCAAAGAAGCACCTGTGCAGACAAGGAGTGAACATGCAAACTCCAAATAAACAGTGACCAGGCAAAGATTCAAGGCTAGTCTTGTACAGCTGTTGGACAACCATTGGTGCCCTGTGAGCATATTTGAAGAGCAAGGTTGTGAGGCCTATGTACTACTCACTACGATACACACATTACTAACTACTAACTATTATGCACACACTACTAACTTCTAAGTGGTATTTGCATGGTTCAGTCTCAAGGTACTGTTTTGCATGTTGGAAACATACAGCTTTGCTAAACTGTTTAAATTTGATAATACAAAATTTAAGTATTTATTTAATGCTAGATTTGATTTAATATGGATAGACCTTCGTAATGTAGTGGAAAGGGATGATTAACATACCGAAAAACAAATTATTTCTATTAGTATTTTTATAAAATAAGTTACGTTTTGGTCCAATGCCATTATTACCTTTGTTGTGACCTGCTTAACTGGAATTTCCACTTAGTGATTTGTGAATCATTAAACAGCAAAATAACAAGCATGTTTTTGTATGAGGCAAATTTAGTACACTTTGGTTAATAATGTTTCACCAACATTTTACTAACCTTCAAAGAATTAGTACACTTTTAAATGCATTCTTAGACTGAATATATAGACAGCTTAATTGTAAAGGAAGTAATTGACTTTTCTGGTATTGTTACATGTTTATTAATATTTCATTATAATACTGTAGAGATTGACACAAGTCCAGTATTAAGTTCAACTAGCACATGGCTCCAGGTGTCTGACTAGGTTGGAATCCCAGCATGTGCCACCTCTGTCTGGAGGTTCTCCCAGCATGGGTTTTTCACTGAATATTCTGGTTTTCCTACACAGATGAGTAACTTCTCACTACATCCATAATGGCTAACACAATACAACACCCTAGTACTACACACAGATTAGTAAGTTAGATTGCTGACTGACTCACATCATAGCCAGGGTCAGATCATGTTCTGGGCTTGCTTTTGAAAATAAAATGTATAAAAAGTTTTTTTTTTCCAAAAGGTTTTAATTCAGAAGTGTCTCCTTTATCTTTAATTACTCTCTCCATAGAAGCAGACACTTGGCTGTAAATTACAACAAATGTTTAAAGAGCAGCATCTACATTATTATCATTTGTACTTGTGTACAATTGCTTAAACAAAAGCTTAAAGAAAGTAAATAATTGTAGACAAGACTAGGAAAATGTATTCAACCTCACTTATAAATTAACATAATACGAGTTCAAATCTGTTTACGTTTTATTTCGAATCATGTAAGTTAAGAGGGAGATTAATTTTGACCTCCATCTACATTATATTTCTTGTAAATGCTATTTAAGTGGATTACATCTACTAATGAATTTTCCATTTGCAAAAGTTTCATGTACTACTGAAATATGTTAAATGTTGCTATAATATGCAGTAAAATAAGGTATCTTCCTGATTCCTTCTCGGGATGACAATCCATCCAATCAATCCATCCTCTATGTTGGACATGGTGTTAAAAATGATTCATTATGTCATCATTTTCTCTCCATCATTTTCATGATGAACAATTAAAACTCACATCTGATCACTCACATCATTGCATTCACAAAGCATGCATGAATCTATTTATGAACTGATTCCATAATGGAACAAAGTGACAATAATGAAAAGTTGTGTTTATGTTTTGGCTTTTTTTTTTTAAATAATAAGTATGATTCCCACGGTCACATTTTGAAATTCTCCTTTTTTGAAGACAGAGTATTTCTAGACATGACTTCTGTTTCTCTTTTAACATTTGGTGATGCAATGCTCCTACATAACCAGACACATATAGACCTTATGTTCTATATTGAGGTGTATTTTTATAATTAAACAATAGACCACAGGTGTTAACTGTTCATTTTTTATTAACAAAATGAAATTCTGTTCTTTTTGCTCAAAGACCTTAAAAATACGAAAATAAATAAAATTTCCTCAAAAACACAAACTAGTAAAATAATGTACAAAAATATTTCTCTGTAATACATATGATATAAATAAAATAAAATGCTTCTCATAATTACAAGCTTGTCATATTGTTTAATGTTTTCTGTAAAGTACCCCCACCTGGACTGCATCAGGGCCACGGGCTTGGAGCTTGGAAGTTCGACCTTAGTGGAACCTGTGGTCACCGCCAGGGGGCGCCTGGACACTACTGGAGCCATGGACTGCAGCACTTCCGCCACACCCGAAAGAGGATCTGGGAACACGTGGAATACTTCCGAGGACCCTTACAGCACTTCCACCACACTCGGGAGTGCTGCCAGAAGAAGATCAGAGTGCACCTGGAGCACTTCCGGGTGCACTATAAAAGAGGCCGTCTGACTACGTTCAGTGAGCCATTGTCGGGAGGTGGAGGACAGAGCTTGTGTGGTGGAGTGAAGGCGGTAAAAGAGAGAGAAAGAAAGAAAGAAAGAAGAGGAAAAGGAAAGTGAGCAGCATTAAGTGCAGTGTACCTTATACCCAGAAGTGGGGAGTTGAGAAATAGAGCTGCCACACAAGGAAAATAAAAAGGTGTATTTTGTACTGTCTCTGTGCCTGTGTGTGTCTGGGGCTGATTTCCACTATATACTAGCCATACGCCGCATAATCACGCCGCTCTTTTAATGAGTTTTAAGCACAGGGAAAAAAATGATCATTTGAAAAATCCGTAATTTAATAAACCACCAAGAAAAGTAACATTGCAACAATGCACGCTACGAACCAACATACAATTGTCTGTGACTAAGAACTGGATGACCGCTGTCGCGCCTCCACCTCCCAGAGCGAGGGACGGGGGTGAAAGGCGCTCAGGCGCGGAGGGCGGAACGGGGAGAGAGGGGAAGGACGCCCATTCCACCCCCTCTGTCCCGGCTCCCCCGCCATTCATTGTTCTTTGCAGTTCTGGCTGCTTTTCTATATACAGTATAATCCACCAAGTCACCTGACCATGGTAGTAGCGAGGGGGGGTGTGTACAAAGGGCAGGGACGTAATCAGTGCGAGCGTATGACCCGCACTTACTGGGAATTCCTCGTTCGTGGGGAACAATTGCAAGCCCCGGTCTCCATCACGAATGGGGTTCAACGGCTTACCCACGCCTGTCGGCGCCGGGTAGACACACCTTGATCCATTCAGTGTAGTGCGCGTGCAGTACCGGACATCCAAGGGCATCACAGACCTGTTAATGCTCAATCTCACGTGGCTGAAAGCCACTTGTCCCTCTCAGAAGTTGGACGCCAACCACTCGGGGGTCGCGTAACTATTTAGCAGTAGGGAGTCTCATTCGTTTTCGGAATTAACCAGACAAATCGCTCCACCAACTAAGAACGGCCATGCACCACCACCCACTGAATAGAGAAAGAGCTATCAATCAGTCAATCCTCTCCGTGTCCGGTCCAGGTGAGGTTTCCCATGTTGAGTCAAATTAAGCGAAATTTGTATGTGGTGAGTTGTTGCATCCGGGCACATGAGCAGGCACTGTGAATGACTTGAGAGCTTGGTTCCTGCCTTGCGTCCTGTGTTGGCTGGGATTGGCTCCAGCAGACTCCCGTGACCCTGTGTTCAGATTCAGCGGGTTGGAAAATGGATGGATGGATGGAGTTGCTACAGGTTTTTTTACTGTTAAAGTATACATTTATTATATTTACAGTTTACAGGTGTGTTCTTTTTCAGTGTACCAGCTAGACATTCATAATGTTTGAGGTGTAATTATAAATATTGATTACCATTTTAGTAATGCAGTACTTGATTCTTACTAAAACTTATACTGTATGACACACAGCAACAAATAATAAAACACAGTATCAATCTTTAAAATAGACACAAATGTATCAAATGTTCAAGAAGACACGAAACTAAAATGCTTAACAGGTTTAAGTAAAAGACATTTTGCTGTTAACAAGACTGTAGTTAACTAAGCAGCAATTTCATATTCGCCTTTTCTTTTTCCAATTGAATAGCTGAGGAACTTAAAACAAGTTCGCGGCCCAAACTCAAACGGTGTCCATTTTAATTTAAAGGACAAAATAAAAAGTTCTGAATTCATTAAAATAGCTATTCTTGCAGTTTGTTTAACTGCACATGACAACGTCTCTGATTGCTTTTTCTCAGCTTATTACTCCACTTTTTTTATTGTAAAGAATAATGTTCCAATCGTCTCTCCGGTCTTGTTAAACAAACCTTGACAGGGCATTAGCTGCCAAAAAATAGATAAACACAGGTGGCTAAATTACTGTAGTACCACACGTAAAGGAGCACTGCAACTAAATTACTGTAAAGCCTGGAAAAGCAGGGGCTGATAAGATGTTTTTTTTTATGATTGGCCAAAGTACAGATCACCGTTCAAGCCTTTTTAGTGAGCATTTTTATCCATTATCTTACAGGTTTTGTGCTTGTTGTCAGCATGTCAGGATGACCATATGACACATTTTGTTCCCACCTATACAAGGTGGAAGTGCACAGCTTGTTACATCAGTGTAATTGATTCACATTAAGGTAAATGCAACCTTTTTACAGCTAGATAGGAGAATTTAAAACAAGGTTATGTTAGGACATTTTGGTTTATTTCTTATGAATTGGGTTTTTCTGTAAATTTTTGTGCCTTTATTCCAAACTGTATGTGTCTTTTGTTGATTTTTCTACCTAAACAATTGATTTTTTGCATTTATTTCTTCCTGGAAGCTTCCTAAATAAATCGTGAATTTCCCCATGGGATTAATAAAGTATCTATCTATCTATCTATCTATCTATCTATCTATCTATCTATCTATCTATCTATCTATCTATCTATCTATCTATCTATCTATCAAAATAGAGGCTGTGATCAGGGCTCTTGAGAAACTGAGCAAGGAGACTGAGTGTCTGGATAAAAGCCAAGATCCAGGCCTTTAATGACTTTTTGGGCACAACCATCAGCAATGTGTCTGTCTGTGGAGAGAGTGTTGACCTCGTTGAGTGGTTTACTTACCTTGACAGTGACATTCTTGTCTCTGGTGACTGTTCCTCTGAAGTCAGTAGACAAACTGGTAGAGCATGGGGGGTCATGAGGCCGCTGGAAAGGTGTGTGTGGCACTCCCACTATCTTTGTAAAAGGACGAAGGCCCAAGTCTTTAGAGTCCTGGCGCTTCCTGTTTTGCTATATGGTTGTGCGACATGGATGATGTCCAGTAACCAGAGATGAAGACTGGACTCCTTTGGTAAAATCTCTCTTTGGAGAATCCTTGAGTACCACTGGTTTGACTTTGTGTCGAATGAGTGGTTGCTCACAGAGTCTTGAAAGAGACACATTACCTGCATTGTGAGGGAGCTTCAGTTACGGCACTACAGCCATGTGGCGCGATTCCCTGAAGGTCATCTGGTTCGCAGAATCCTCATTGTTTAGGACCTGAGTGGCTGAACCAGGTCAAGGGGACAACCAGGTAACACCTGGCTGCGGTAGACAGATGGTCATTCTGAGGGGGGTCTCTGCATGGGGGGTTGCCAACCAGGATTCCGAGCTGTTTCGTTGTGTGGTTGGGGCAGCAACGTGCTGTACCAGTGCATGCTCCACAACCTGCCCTGATCTGACCTGGGTTTTTGACTTTGATTCTTGGTTTGTGATTTGGCACTGACAAAAAATAGTATGGATTCCAGGTTACCAAAACTCTAATCCAATTTTTGCAAATGTAGAAATGAGGAATAAGTCTGTGTAATAGGCAATAGAAAAAATAATTCCTTAATGTACTTAATGTAGTTGCAACTAGGGCTGACACAAGAACTGATATTTAGGTACTAATTCAGTACCAAAGTTCCAAAAACGTAATGGCAGCAGCTTTTTTTATAGTATAGGTGGTACCAGGAAAGTCAGCACTACACTCATGTATGACTGCAAGTAGACAAATTACTTTGGAAGGCACAGTAATACAAGAGAAAAAAATGAGTAAAAACTACATTTAAAAATGGTTTGTAATAGTGATACTACAGCACTGCAGCAACTCATGTCAAAAAGAAAAACAGCAGAAGTCCGGTCTGGAAGCACTTTGTGTTAACCCAGGAGAATTTCAGCATATGAGTGCACTAATTATATTTGCTATAAAAACATGAAAAATGCACACAGAGGATCACATTATTGACACTTTTTCCTCATTATAAAATTAGAAACAGATCTGTGTGTGATTCAAGAATGAAATAACATTGTCAATAAGGTTAGGTGTAATTGTTTAACTAGTAATGTCACATATTTCTGTAAAAGGAGATGAAAGGATAACACGATTAATCACGTTCTAATAGTGTCCTACACAATCCCAGGATATGAACAGAGGCTTCACATTCGTTCTCTGATTGTAATGAGTACTTCTATAGATGTCCATCAATCTAAGCATTCATCCATTTTCTAACCAGTTTATACACTTCAGGGTCGCAGAGTCCTCCTCACATGCATCCACACTTTCACATATATATGACAGTGGCTTGTGAAAGGACTGGCAGTGCCAACAATAGTTGCAGTAAGCAAACACCGAAGCAAGATTAAAACATACTGTAGTTGCAATTTGGCTTGTCTACACAGGCGATTACATGAGTTGCTCCATTTGTTAATACCAAAGTAAACGTTATTTAGTTTTTCAAGGACCAGGCACATCTCTCTATTAATATTATGTTAACAGCGATGCATTATCATCAAAACACACAGCAGTACAAGCAAAACAGCATACTGTAATTCATTGCTATATGGAACTCTACAAACATTGAATTTCTGTATTTAGTTTGGCTTTTGAGTCAAACTAATATTTATTAGTATAACCTACAGTATAAGTAAAAGCACACATCATATATTTGAATGGTACATTAAAGATGTAATGCTGTCTCACATTTATACATTTATTAAGTACGGTTAACGACAGCCCAAGCAATTTTCGAATTTTGTGTTTGTACACTGGCATAAGCAAAAACAAAATGTAATCACTCACATAAGAAACCTTGAAAACAGAAAACAAAGACTGTTTTACAGAAGTTCTGAAGTAAAGGATTTATATAAAACTTAGAAGTTTAATTTCACAGAAGAACCTTTAAACTTGGTACAAATGTTAAAAAAAAGAAAATTGAAGCACCATGAGTTTCTGACATTTAAAATGTGAACTAATTTGAGTCATCTGTTGTTACTTTTCAATAATATTTAGTAATAACTTTTAACCAGCTAATGATGGTTAAAATAATATAAAATCTTACAATAGCAAATGTTGCAAATTTAACAGACTTTAAAAGTATGTTGTTACAAAAACAGCTATAAAGAGTTTCTTTAAATGGAAATATCCTGAATTATCTTGGAATGCAGTAATTAAACAGTTACTGAACAGAAAATGTCAGAGAGTAAATTTAGGTTATGCACATGCAAAGATAAATTGGGTAGTTAATGATTCTATCATGCTTTATAAACTCGTCCCCCATTTCTTGTTATACCAGGGGGATCCCCATCGGTGCAACACATTAAAATTCAAGCCTTACACTGTATATACCAATATTTTAAAGGTATTTTAAAGGAAATTGTTCACTTCAATAATGGAGGTAACTTTAATAAAAACCATTGAATGGTATTTCTGTTTTTGCTGTGATATTGAAAGATACTGAGTATCGTAAAATTTTACAGGTACTGGTATCCGATACAAGAATTGTGACATCTCTAGTTGCAACTAAAACATCCTAGTTTTAAACATAGTAATAATATTGTTATATAACATAGTTGTGACAGCAACATGATTGTGATGTTCAACAGGGGTTTCAGTCTGGTACTAGGGACTTGTTTTCATCAACAAAATGTTTGTATGCATTTTACAGGAATTTAATAATAAATAACACATTTTACTGACTTTTTATGTTAAAATTTGATGTTATTTTTTTGTGAAATGTAAGTTATTTCATATATTGCCTGCTAATAATCACATACTGCAGGTGAAAATCACATTAAAGTAGCTACTGTCTTTCAGCAATCTGGATTTTGTAAATTTTTCAACCCATTTCATAATTATTGCAATTTATTTAATTTCTTTTTTGATCAACTTATTTTTTCTGCTTTCAGTTTGTAATTAAAATTATAGTTTGTAATAATATTATACATATTATAATCAAAATAATCATATATTTTATTATAGTTGTTCATTTTTATATTTATAACTGATCCTTTTCTGCAGTGGTTTCTCTGATACTCAAATAGCAACCATTAAAAAAACAGCAGATACAGGTTTGAATGACAATGAAAAGCAAAAAAGAACCACTTTAATGTTCTTTCCACAGCTGTGATCAGACCTAATAAGAGAGCCAAATCATGTCATACTTGTAAATTTTCTATAAAAGGTGAATTACTAGACTAACGCAATAAAGATATAAATAGTGAAGCAACAGCATGTTTAATTGAAACAGAAGTCTAGCTAAAAGTAAAAATTATGAATGAAATCTTTCAGCCACTTCTATCCTAAATGACTATGACTGAGCAGCCCTTTTGTAGATGTATTCAAAGTGTATTATCATAATCAGTTTATGTTAATCATAAGCTTGTTTAATCAACAAAATGCAAGATTAGAATACACATTTTATTTGTCAGTTTGAAAATACAAATGAAATAGCACAGTTGGCAAAACATACTACTGCTTTCATATGCTTTTTAAAGAAGTGCCAGATAAACAACTAACAATGTTTATGGGCAGTGAGTTGCCTAAACAATATTTAAAACAAAAAAGCCCATGCTGAAATATAGCTTAAATATACTATGTGATAGCTTTTTTTGTTTTTAGAGCTCTTCAACTGATAAATTTTGGTGACATTTTTGATCAGCTGCTCCATCCATTTAATTGTCCAGTTATCCCGTTTTTCAGACAGTCCATACAGTAGCATCTTCACATATACAGGGTGGGCATCTGCTTAAAGTAGTACTGTATAGTTTAATGGAGTAACTTTTGGCAGTGCTTTCTAGTTCCAGATAAAAGATGATTGAATCAGAGATCTTTTAAGTGTTAACAGATTGATCTGATTTTAAATACCTGCAACTGTAGCCTTGCCATTCAAAACAAAAGTTGCTCAGCTGATGCAAAGCAATTTTATTAAGAATAGAAAATAATTAAATTATTAAGCCACTAGCTAACTATTAAACACTATTATTGCTTACTGCACACATGCCCACATTAATTTTATAAATGATATAGAAAGACACATAATTTTCTCAGTGTTGTAAAATCTAAAGCAATTACATAAAAAGAGGTAGCGTTTTCAGTTTTATGGATTTTTAAGACTATCCGACTGAACTGTATATTGTTTGTGTTTTGTTCCTTCAAAAAAATTTACAATGCCATGTGATAATAAGAAAGAGCCAAATGAAACGGACATTTTTCCAAATCTACTTTTCTGCCTTTTGTTGAAACTAATAGGGACAACTGATAACAAAAACACTAACCATGAGAAGTAATAAAATTAACACATTCTCACACACCCTTAATCCAATGCATGAAGCCCATCCCAACAAAACTATGCCTAAGGCAAGAACCAGCCTAGGGTGGTAAGCCAGTTTATTGCAGGGCCTACATATAGACATACCCCTGCTCACTCTCACACAGGGCAAATTTAAAATTGCGAATTCATTTAAAATGCATGTGTAATATCCAATGAAAGACTCATGTAGACATATGGTGAATGGGCAATCACAAAATTAGAAGACAAAGTAAGTATCTGAATTTCAATAGTGGTGAAATATCATGCTTACAATTTATACAGTTGCTTTCAAAATTATTTTATTCTGTTGTCATTTATTAATTTTGCCTTGAAGATGTAACCAGGAAGTTAAGATCGCTTTTGAGGTAACTTCACCTTATTCTGGCTATTACTATCAGGTGTGAGGCATTCACTGTTTGTGGGCCTAACAGAAATACTATATCACTTTCTACCATAAAGTGATTCTGAAGAATATATTGGTTTAGATGACACCATATAACCATAGTTTAGACTGATTAATCCTGAAAAGACTGTGGAAATATGTGTAATATTAGTTTAATAATAATAATAATAATTCATTTATTTGTTTAGACAGAAACACGGGCGTGTGATTCCTTTGTATATAAAAACATGTCTTTTCGTTAGCAAATAATAATTATTTTTGAATCATTATAAAAAAAAGTAACATTTGACACTTTCCATTACCACTCATTCTGATTGTTTTGATGTTTCAGGCAAGGAACTTTAAATTACCCCATCGGAAAAATTTAGCTATGCCAGTCCCACCACCTCCTCCACCACCACCACCACTCCTTGCCCCTGCCGTTGGTGGACCTCCTCCTCCTCCACCACCACCTGCATTTTCTCAGGTAAGTATTTTTAATATTAATACAATTATGGCTTTAAAACATTTTCCTTCTTTATCACCTGTCTATCCCAAAAAGGATCAGGTGGAATAATTTCCAATCAGAAAACATTCTGTCACCATATATGAAAAGTCTACTCCTTTGGCAAACACTTGGTATACTGTAGCCTGTTTCAGTGTGTCTTTATATTTATTTTTGAAAAAAAGATTTTAAGTACTTGACCAACCTTATATGGTATGTTTTATGATGCATATTATTAAAACAATTTTATTTCTGCTTAATAGGGGGTTCTGCTTTTTTCAGCTTTATGTGTATACAGTAATCCACTTTATTACCTGTACATTAAAATTGTCAGTACATCACTAAATCTAAGTTAAAGGTGAAATCCTAGCCAATACTTTTATTGCATCTGTGTGCATAATTAATATATTCATAATCAGAAATTTTGATTTAAAAAATGGATATTTATTACTGAATAATATGTGCGGTTAAAGGATAGTCACTTCAGTACAATTAGGGGCTGATGAGACAACAATACATGTACCAGATTTCCTTACTAATTATCTACCTATTATATACTTATTACTATTATTTCTATGCTTGTTACTATGTGACACAACAAGTTGCAAGTGCTCTTTTACATGCCCTGTATAAGTCTAGGGAAAGTAATGCATATATAAGATGCAGTTTCTGACATTTTATGTGTTACTTTAGTTTTTAACTGCAATGCAGGTAGTAACAAGAAAGGTAAAAACAGCATAACTATTTTAATTAATAATAAATATCAATCCACTACTTAAACCCTTTTAATTAAATGTGCTAGTGCTTTGCAGGGCACAGTTACTCACACAATTATATTCGCTCCAGGCTGGCTTAGAGTCATCAATTAGCTTAGCTTGAACATTTTGAGTTTTTGAGGAAAAGCCCATGAAGGCAATGAGAGAAGTTTTCATCTCAGCATTGACATTTACTTGGCCAATTTTTGACCCCACTATGAGGCAATATGAGGGATAATGGTAACCGCTGAACCACTATAACAGCTCTTTAAAAATTACAACAGTGAAACTATATTCTGCGGTGGATTGGCACCCTGCCCGGGATTGGTTCCTGCCTTGTGCCCTGTGTTGGCTGGGATTGGCTCCAGCAGACCCCCGTGACCCTGTGTTCGGATTCAGCGGGTTGGAAAATGGATGGATGGATGGATTATTACGTACTGTGATTGCACATTTTTGTATAAATTACCATAGCGTTAACCATAGGTCCAATTCTTATTGGAGGCAGCAGAGCCTCTTATCACATCCTGATGAGAAAGTACTATTTCGGAGAAATTACAAAGGACATACAGTGCCACTATAATACTGTTTCTAATAGAAAACAGAACTCTAGCAGATATTACCTTGATCCCAGAAGCACCAATCTAGCATCACTGTCACAAATTTCTGGAGTGAAATTAAGAGCACCCTTATGTGATAATCATTAACCACAAAAATGTTCACTTTCTTTCACTCTAATGACTGTAGTATAACATTTTCACAGTATAGCTGAATTCATAACTTTTGCATTATGGATATTTAGTATATTCGTCTGCGGTGGGCTGGCGCCCTGCCTGGGGTTTGTTTCCTGCCTTGCGCCCTGTGTTGGCTGGGATTGGCTCCAGCAGACCCCCGTGACCCTGTAGTTTGGATATAGCAGGTTGGATAATGGATGGATGGATGGATGGATAGTATATTCATTAACATTACAGCAGATAAGCTCCTGTGACATTATTTTAATAAATAAACATGATGGGTTTTTGTTGCGGCGGCACGGTGGCGCAGTGGGTAGCTCTGCTGCCTCGCAGTTGGGAGACCTGGGGACCCGGTTTCACTTCCCGGGTCCTCCCTGCGTGGAGTTTGCATGTTCTCCCCGTGTCTGCGTGGGTTTCCTCCGGGCGCTCCGGTTTCCTCCCACAGTCCAAAGACATGCAGGTTAGGTGGATTGGCGATTCTAAATTGGCCCTAGTGTGTGCTTGGTGAGTGGGTGTGTTTGTGTGCGTCCTGCAGTGGGTTGGCACCCTGCCCAGGATTGGTTCCTGCCTTGTGCCCTGTGTTGGCTGGGATTGGCTCCAGCAGACCCCCATGACCCTGTATTCGGATTCAACGGGTTGAAAAATGGATGGATGGGTTTTTGTTGTTTACAGAAAAGTATTTCCAGAAGAGGAGGCACCATGCCCTTTCATTAGTTTTTCAATGATTAATATGTATATAGACTTGGAGTAGGATAGCTTTGAAACATAATCATTGGCTACCAGAATACATTTTTTGATTTAAGTCAGAATCATTAAGTTTTAAAAGTTTTCCATTTTAATGTTCAGGGCACTGCAAAAAAATAAAATAATGAAACAGTTAGGACTGGGCAATATGGCTCAAAATTCATATCATGTTATTTTTAGACCAAATGTTGATATATGACATGCATCAATATTTTGCCTATCCATTTTTAGTCAAAAAGAAGTCACACGGTTATCATGCTCTTATATTTAATTATTTGGATCTAATTGCACAGTAATAACTTTAAATGATTTATTTTATAATAGAGCAAGTATAAACAAAATATACACATTATCCAAAGAAACACAGAAAGCCAACTTTCTGTCGGTACTTAGGTAGTGTAGGAGTTGGTGCTTTAACTACTTTAGTAGATTTGCCATAAAAAAAAAAAAATTAAAAAGAGCATATTGAAACAGTTTTATTTTTATGCTATGTTTTTTAAACGAATAAACTATGGCAAGAACAAACATTCAAGCGACTTCACAAATTTTGTGCAAGAAACACAAGTCTAGCAACTTATTGGTATACAAAACCAAGTTATTCTGCACTATAAAAAAAAAATCAGTAAGAACCGAAAATGAATTGGTAATTATAACAAAAAAATGAGGTACCCTCTCACACGCTGTGTACTCAGAACTAACAAATCCAAACCGTAATCCAATAGAAAAGTCTTAATCCAGGTCTGAAATTTTTAAAGTACAATATTTAATTCAAATAAATCTAGTGCAAAATCTGCTGTTGCTTCTTTACAAGGAGTACTTGATAACAGTGGTTGCAGTGTTGCCTCCAAGAGACGAAGCGCTATGTTGACATTCATTATATTTCTCTGTTTTGTTTTTATCAGTGATAGGGCTGAAAAAGTCATCTCACGCAAATAGCTAGAAGACAATATAACTAACAATTTAATAGCTGTGGCGATAGTTCACTGCCAGGGGCTACAGAGAAACCAAGCTTTAAGTGCTCTAAATGCTTAACAAAGTGTCCTTTTCTTTTTTGGTTTATGTCACACTTTCTGAAGTATCAACACATTTCTTTTTTCACAGTTTCTTTTAAACTTGAAGCTTACTTTTGGTATCGTCCCTTCTTTTCTTCTGACTATTGTTTTCGCTTTTAAAGAAGGTTAAATGGTTTTGTTGCTTTTCTTTCCATTTTGTAAGGTTTAACATATTATATCACAATGACATAAGAAATAATTTGCTTTCGAAAATACTACAAGCATTTGAAAATGATATGCACGTGTTGTCGACAGATGAATTGATGCAATGCTAGAAAAATAGTGTACTATCATCAAAATAATGAACCTGCCTCCTCCATAGCTCCTTGGTGGACAGTATGTATCCTTACACACTGCCACCTATACTCATTGTCCCACACAGCGCTGACCTGCTCCACTCCAGTACATGATCCAGAAGTATAAGCGGAAATAACTCTTTCACGGACCAGCAGGAAATTTCTGCCTCACTGGTGGTTGAAAAACACTGATCTAGATAGAGATTCAAAGCCAGTCTGTCACAGGACAGACGGGGAAGGTAAACAATGGAGCAGAAACACTGGTGTTTATCTGGGAAACCGGGGAACAAAACAACAAGTGGGAGATGATACAGATGTACTGTACATGAAAACTAGGGAATAATCTGCTCAAACATGTTGCGCAAACACTTCACAAAGTGCACAGGTGGCTAGTTATAAAGCTAGTACTTCTGTCAGATTATAAAGTGTGCTATTTAACCAGCTGCAGCTTGTGCTGGTGCTTTTGGCTGCAGCAAGCTATATGCTAGATATAGATTTTGTAATGTTATATTTTAAAGCTGCTTTGTGACAATATTTGTTTAAAGCACTATATAAAATGACATTTAAACAATAAGTAAAGTCAAAATTAATTTCCTCACACACAACAGATCTAAAGTGGTATTTTCAGTCGTGTTTCTCTATCTGAAGCTTCCTAAAGGTTCCTGTAGCCAGATAAGCACAGCAAAATCGGCATGGCATCGACACCCAAGTTTTTATTAGTCATTAAACTTTATCCAGAACCAGGTGAATATGTAGTTAATCTTAATACATAATAACATGAGTTTGATGGACATCTTGCCTTGTAAATAAGCGAATGTCTCTGTCTGAGCTAGCAAAACGGTGAATGGCAAACCACTGCTTCATTCTAAGGGCCTCAATTTGTTTACTCAGCTTGAGGATCTCTTCACTAACAGACTAAAATGTTTTCAAGTGCTAGGTCAACAATTGCTAGATCTGGAGCTAAAGCATAGTCGTGGTCCTCCTCCTCACCCAGTGTGTCATCTTGCATCGGCTGCTTTCTCCTCTCCCATACCACTGGTCTTGAAAGTAGAACAGAGAAATTGTTCCACTCAAATCAAACAACTCAGGAACCCCTCAAAACCAACCCAAATCCCCACCCACCCCCATAGCAGCCGTCGCTCTGTCACAGACCCTAGCTTGTGAAAATCCTCATTTTTAAAATGCCAACTACAAACTTGGGTATGAGGACTAACCGTAAGGCTTTCTCTCCAGGTAGTGACAATCCATTTAGATTGGGTTTCCGTGTCAGAGGGAAATGTATGAAAACTAAGTACCTTGTTGTACTTACTAGAAGCTCAACATAAAGGTACACAACAATGTTCAGCTGTAGAGCTATTTGTATGATGAAACTTAAACTTCTTTTTCTGTGACATTTTTGCCACTAAACAAAAATCACAACGGAAGTGACTAAGCTGGCACAGATTTCATTGGAGATATGTATTGTAGGGAACAGCCCGGACACAGACAGGTAGACATGATGGTTTCACCACACACATGTTTATTATACAATATTTACAATTATTGCAGTGCACAAACCCAGTGCCGCAGCACCAATCACCCCTTAAGTCCTGGCCACACAACACAATGCCTTCTCAGTCTCTGGTCCGCCTCCACTCCTCTCCACTGAGCTTCGTCCTCTTCCACCCGACTCTTGTAATTGAATGGAGGGAGGCGGCCCTTTTTATACACCCCCGGATGGACTCCAGGTGCTTCCCGAGGAGCCTCCGTTGACGCACCCCTGTGTGGCGGAAGCTCTGGCTGTGTACCCGGAAGTCCTCCGGGTGTCCCCAATCCTCTTCCCCCCAGCACTTCCGGGTGTGGTGGAAGTGCTGAGGTCCAGGGCTCCCAAGGCATCGGAGCGCCCCCTGGCGGTGACCACGGGCCCCTACAGGGTTGAGCTTCCAAGCTCTGTACCCGTGGCCCCCAAAGCAACCAGGGCGGTCGCCCCCTCGTGTTCTGGAGAAGGTACAAGCCCTCCTCCGGTCCTCCTGGGCGTCCCGGCCGGGCATGAACCCCAGCCGGGTGCCACAGTATGTCAGCACTACCATGCGCATATAGCCTATTAATATATTGTGATCATTTTATTTTCAAATGATGTATTAAAAAATATCATTCATATCGTGGCATTTATTGCCCAAGCCTACAAACAGTAATAATTCATCCATCCATCCATCCATTGTCTCCCGGTTATCCGAGGTCGGGTCGCGGGGGCAGCAGCTTGAGCAGAGATGCCCAGACTTCCCTCTCCCCGGCCACTTCTTCTAGCTCTTCCGGGAGAATCCTAAGGCGTTCCCAGGCCAGTCGAGAGACATAGTCCCTCCATCGTGTCCTGGGTCTTCCCCGGGGCCTCCTCCCGGTTAGACGTGCCCGGAACACCTCACCAGGGAGGTGTCCAGGAGGCATCCTGATCAGATGCCCGAGCCACCTCATCTGACTCCTCTCGATGTGGAGGAGCAGCGGCTCTACTCTGAGCCCCTCCCGGATGACTGAGCTTCTCACCCTGTCTTTAAGGGAGAGCCCAGACACCCTGCGGAGGAAACTCATTTCAGCCGCTTGTATTCGCGATCTCGTTGTTTTGGTCACTACCCATAGCTCATGACCATAGGTGAGGGTAGGAACATAGATCGACTGGTAAATTGACAGACCGAAAGGAACAGTAATAATTCAATGCATAAAATACATAATTATGAGTACATTTTTTAATATCTACGCAAAGCTTAAAAAAGCAGAGTGAGCAAAATACACAGTCAGCTACCACAGTAATAGGTACACCTTCTTGATAATACAAATATCCTCATCTTTCAAACTGCAACTCAGTATATGTAAAATGCTGTGAAAAAGTATTAGCCTCCTCCTAATATCCTCTGGTTTTGCATATTTCACATAATGAATGGTCTCAGACCTTCAGACAAAAATGCAGTATTAGAAAAAAGGAACCTGAATGAGTGCATCACAGTTTTATAATCATTACCTTCTTTGTTAAAGGAACAAAGTTATCCAAACCATTATCACTCATGTGAAAAAGGAAGTGCCCTCATACTTAAAATATTATTTATTAGAAATAATCACAACTAAACACTTCCTATATTGTTATATGATATCAGTCTTTAACATTTGTGTTGAGAAATTTTAGCCCATTCTTCTTTTCAGAGCTGATTTAATTCAAACACATTGAAAGATTTGCAAGCATACACTGCTTGTTGGCACTTTGATTAGGCCCTTCAAAAAAACTTATATTGTTTTTTCTGAGTGATTCAGATGTAAACTAGCTTTTGTATTTTTGGTTCATTGTCCTGCTGCCTAATCAAATTATTCTATGGCTTCAGATCATGGACTGATAACCGTACAGTCTTCTTAAGAATATTGTGTTGAATTCTTGGCTTGTTCAATAATGGCAAGTTTTTCAGTTCCTGAGGTAGTCAAACATTCCCACACCATTGCACTACCACCCTCATGTTTTAAAAGTGATAAAGTGTGTATGATTTTTCTAATGTTGAACACTGTAGTAGCTTTAGCCAGACATAGAGGAACTTTTGTTGTTCAAAGAGTTGTATTTTTGACTTGTCTGTCCATAGAACATTATTCCAAATGGCTTTTTAATCCTCCAGGAAATTCTTTGCAAATGCGAGATGAGCACAGATGTTATTCTTGGATAACAGAGGTCTCTGCCTTGCTGCTGTCAAATGAATCTTGATTTTACTCAGCCTTTTTCTTATTGTGGAGTCAGTAACATAGACCTTAGCTAAGGCTCAAGAGGCCTGCAGTTGTATGGATATTCTTCTGGAAACCTATGTGGCAACTTGAATGAGTTGTCACTGTGCCCTTGTGGAAACTTTTGCAGTGGAAAGAATAACACTGTTCCAAAATTCTAATTATTACTGTTTGAGTGAGTAGCTAATGGGGCAATTACCTTTTCGCACAGGTAATAGAAGTGTTACATAACTTTATTATTTAAATAGATTAAGTAGCAGTTTGGAAATGGACTTATATGTTTATATGTTCCACATACCTAAAATTACAAACTGCTTGAATATTTAAAGTCATTCATAGTAACAAATTTACAAAAATAAAGGAAATCTGGAAGGGTGCAAATATTTTTCCACAACACTATACAGTACTATGAAGGCTTGAATAAAAGATTTAGTTGTTGTTCAACCTAACACTACAAAAACCTGATCTAACCATGGTATGATTGTTGGTTCCAGAATCATGAGTTTTTTCTCATCCTCCAGTCTCAAGAATTTAGAGCAAATATTGCATAAACAAAAAAAAAAAAACCACATGCAAGCTACAGGTCTGGTGGTGAAAACACATGGATAATAAGGAAGGTGACAAGAGAATGTCTTGTTCAAGCTAATAGCATGGGACACAAAACACACTAATACTTCTTAAAAACAGCAGTATGCAGAAGGGCACAATGCATTTGAACTTTAAATTGGATGAGCTACTGTACAGCAGAAGACCACATCAGTTTCTACTCTTGTCAGGTACAAACAAGAAGATAAGGACACATTGGGCATGTGAGTATCAAAAATTAGTGACTGAAGTTTGAACAGATGTGAATGGGACTGATAAATCTTAATTTCTGCTGCACCGTGTAGAAAGTAGGTTTGAGTCTGTGGATCTATTTTGCCTTTTGTCAGCTGTACAGGCTGGTGTTATTAATGTCATGATGTGAGAAACATTTTTCTTGGCACACATTCAGTCTCGTATTACTAATTGAGCATCATTTGAATGCCACAGGTACACATTGATAATACAAATAACCTCATCTTTCAAACAACCAGTTATGTTGCTGCAACTCAGTATATGTAAAATACTGTGAAAAAGTATGTGCTTCTTCCTAATATTGTCTGGTTTTGCATATTTCACATAATGAATAGTCTCAGATCTTCAAACAAAATGCAATATTAGAAAAAAGGAACCCGAGTGAATGGATCCTAGTTTTGTAATCATTACCTTATTTGTTTAAGGAACAAAGTTATCCAACACCCTTATCACTCATGTGAAAAAGGAAGTGCCCTCATACTTAAAATATTATTTGTTAGAAATAATCACAACTAAATACTTCCACAGAATAAAGTACATAAGCATAATTATTGACTGTGTGCTTTCCTTTATGGCCACAATGTACCCTTTTTCTAATGGATTCTTCCAACAAGACAATGGTTCCTATCACAAGGCATGCATCATCTTAAGTTGCTTCCATGAATATGATAGTGACTTCATTTCACTCCTATGTCCTGAATAGTCTTAAGATCTCAGCTCAGCTGAGCACCTTTAAGTGAGATAGCATATATGAAATATTCCTAAGGAATGAATAATAATAAAGGGTCCAATAAGTGTATACAGGTAGTCGATGACTTACAACCACATTCAGTTCCAATGGACCAGTTGTAAGTCGATCTGGACGTAAGATGGACCAGTATATGCATTCAAACCTGGTCATATGTATAGTACTGTATAATAAGTCCCTTAAGTCATATTGTTTGTTTTGTATCCTTTTTTATCAATATTCTTAACACATAGTGTAGACTTTTTACAATTACTTGAACAATAAAGGGTTCAAGGGTGAAGGACATTCTATAGCCCATCTCAAAGGTAAAGTAATCTGTGAAAATATGCCATTAAATGGGAAAATATTATCAGAGAAGATATCTTGTATAAATGGTTTGTTTGCTCATTTTTAACTGTACAAGGGTCCCAAGCTTCAGATGATCACTTCTGCTTGAAGTTAACAGCCCTCCAAGTTAAAAGGGATGGGGAGGTTTGTTCAACAGTAAGACAGCAGTATAGTGACGCAGACAACTAGACTTTGAGCATTTCAGTTTTCATTGTTGTTTGTGAAATGTTCATTCTATATAAAAGTTTGTTTTGCTGTTATGGACGTTAATACTTCTGGTAACTTCATAGTTAATTGTTTGAAAGTATTCTTTCAGCTATATGTTCTTTAACTTATTTATATAATAAAATAATAAGAATAATTTTGTTTTGTGTCATAATTATGTGGTTTAATAAATAATTTTTAACATTTCCTTGCTACTTTAGGAAAACAATCAGTCCAAGTTACTGTACATGTCTGAAACATATACAGAGAAAATGTGTAAACATATTAGAAATCTGGTCTTTCCTTTTTAAAAAATATGCAGTTTATCTTAATGGTACTTGACCATTAAAAGTTCATTATTTATTCCTTACTGTAGTAATATTTATCCATATTGCTGCATACATTTGCAAGGATATTTGCAGTGACAAGCGCGACTGGAGAAACTTTATATTTACGTACAACTGGATTCAAGTTCAGTAATTTGTCATTGCTGATCACAGCTTATATTACTGTATTAGAATGTAAAGTGTACAATTTCACATACTGCAAAGTGCTGGATGCTGTTTCAGTTATAGGCCACGTCTGTGAAGAGTTTTAGTCACTGGTCAGAAAAACAGGCCTACTGGTTAACTTGATGCCATTGGAACCCCAGGTCAAAAACAGGCAAAATTTAAGTTAACAAAATATTTTTTTTTTAAATTATACATTGAAAACCACACAGAAAATCTTAATAATTATCTGCTTTGATTAACAGATTGGGTTTATTTTTAATTATTGTATGTAGCACCAACCTCCCAAGTTAAGCACATGTGCACAAAAGTACAAAATTATTATCTCGACACAGCAGAATCATTTATAGGGATTTTGCACAATACTAAAAGGTTTTAAGCATTTTATAATGTTAACAACAGTCATGATTTTCATTTTGATTGAGAGATTCACTTTTTTGCCTCCAAAGCCTTTAATTCTGACACAATGACACAAACAATCACAGAGAAAGAGAGGCATCACTCTGAAAGGTGTATTGTTTAGGGATGCCTAAAATCCACTGGAGGCAGAAAATCTCTGACCAACAAATTGTCCTTTGAGAAGTCAAATGGGCAAAATCCATTACTGTCAAAGGCCATAAGATCCTATTCTAAAATTATTACAGGGCTCAGACTGAACATGCTTTTAAAGCAGTGTCCAAGTACTGAAGAAAGTCAAGGATGCCACCATTCAAGCTTTTTTTTTGGATTCTGCCAAAGTCTGCTGAGTACACACAGGCTGGCAGCAGTCCTTCTTAGATCCCCTGGTGGTTTAGAAGGTGATCTATACCTTCCTCTCCACTGGTACCTGGCCCATTTGACTGTTTTGTGTGCTAATGTTATTACAGCCAAGTTCTAATTACTAATGGCTTTGTAATGTTATTTTTTTCTTTGAGGATCTTATGTATGTAAAACAATATGTTGTGGCAAGTAGTCGGGGATTGGGAAATGGTGATGTAAGTTTTTTATCTTGGATCTGCTTCAGGCCATTCTGGTGTAGTGTGGCAAGAAGTGGGTCATGCAGAGATTGTGATGTGGGTTTTCTGGTTCTGTACCTTTCTTGGGCCCCCCTTTGCCCAGGAGTATTTGTCTATTAACTTTTTATTGGGGTTCTATTGGGTTATGGAGGTGGGTATTCAAAAATGATTGTTGATTGATTTTATTGTACTTGTATTGTTCTGTATCCTTGCATTGTTACAATTTTGCATATTAAATTTTTATTCTTTCTTACAGCTTTCTGTTTTTTTTATAGAATAATGGATGTTAACATATTTTAATTGAATGTGCTGTCACTGTCTGTCCCACAGAAGAAATCAAGGGTTAATGATCTTCTGCAGAAAAATAAAGCAGACATTGCTTTCTTTCTCTTCTTACCTAAAAATGGAAAGCGCAGAACTCTCTGAGGGTGAAATTTGTTTGCTTTGTTTTGTTATTTGACATGCTTACCATAATTGACACAGGGATCATCAATATTTTTAGATTCTTTGGTCTGGGGTAGTTGCAGGTGGTCTCTTTGGCCTTATCCTTAGATCTGCTGCCCAAACTCCAATGTTGTTGAACCAGGCTTTGCGAAGGGTGGGTTCTGTACCTGAGATGGTTTCTTTATCTTTAAGCTGTTATTTAATGTTTTACTTGTTGTCTGAATGTAGGCAGAGATAAAAGGTGAGGATATGTGGGGGTGATTTTGGGACATGAATTGTTAGTGGTTCAGATGAAGTTAGGGTCTGGTAGGTGAAGACCTGTACGACATTTTGGTTGTGTGTGGTTCTGGTGGGTAGGAATCATACTATCTTCCTCCTTATCTTTTAGTTTCCCTTCTTTATTGGTTCCTTTCCATATTGCTCAGGCTAATCTTTTGTTTCTTCATGTTGGTGTCAAGCATGCATGTGTCCTTGATAACTTAGGGCAAAAGAGACTTGATGTTGCATTTATTGAGCAATTATTGGCCAAAGCAGTGCCCACATTTGCTAATGAATGATATATAGCAGCAGCCTCTGCATTGACTAACTCTAAGGAACGTGGACTGGTTACCCTCCTTCAGTGCAATTAGAAGCCCAAAATACATGGCGGGAGTTCAGAGAATGTTATTCTGTTATGCATTATTTTATGTTGATGGACTTTAATAGTAGGAAAATAGCCCTCTGTTACATTTATTCACTAACACCTTATGAATCCACATTGCTTTTGCATATAACTTGCCAAATACAAAACTGAAAGATCACGGTATTATTCCCAGTATGGTTGAAAACACCTTTTGGTTACTGTTGTTTTTTTTTAACAACCCCTCTCCCTAAGTTTCAGGTTCGGGAATATGTCTTGCTTTAAGCCCTTAAAATCGTTCTGTGCCATGATTGTCTTTAGGCCAATGCTTATGGATTGGCCTTTTCAATTTAGACCACTCATAATCAAGTTTGTACAGTGAATATTAGCAGAAAGATGAGATACTGGAGGACAGTACCCATCAAGCCCATCTACCAAAATCTGTAAGTCAGCCAGTGGCCTCATTTAAAAAGCTTGCGTACACACAAAAAGAGCCTCGAAGTTCACACACTACTTCCCATGCAAAACACTTGAGATTTATTTTTAAAAAAAATACAGAAACTTGCATATATTTATGGCAATTCTGACCTATGCATCGCAACATTTCTTAGAAACTGGGAAATGAGGACACCTTTGATAAAGAAGGGAAATATAGCAAAATGACTTGAACAAATGATTACTATATAAATACAGTGGTACCTCTGGTCACGACCGTAATTCGTTTCAAACTCTGGACGAGACCCAGTTTGGTTACGACCCGAACGTAATTTCCCTATAAAATTGTTTGTAAATACAATTAATCCGTTCCAGACCATACGAACTGTATGTAAATATATATTTTTTTAAGCACAAAAATAGTTAATTATACCATAGAATGCACAGTGTAATAGTAAACTAAATGTAAAAACATTGAATAACACTGAGAAAACCTTAATAATAATAATAATTCATTCAGTTTGTGCTAGACCCTTACAAACTGCTCGCTGTAAACACTTTTTTTATGAGTTTTAAGCACAGGGAAAAAAAAATTAAATGCCACTTCTCTTGCAAAACTTTTCACACCGTCCTCTACTGGCTTTAAATTCCTCACCTTCGCCACTTGAGGAAGGATTTTTTTTCAGCAAATCGCCATGAATCTTACACCAAAGATAAACATTTATATATTATTTGTATTTTCAAAATATTTTTATCATACTACAGGGTGTTTATATTTGAAAGGATATTTCCCTTTGTGCTCCATAATCTTTGTTTTGTTTTAACACTGGAAATCCTTTTTATATGCTTTAATTAAAAAAAAATGTTTTCATCAGAGCCAAAAACATATGGTGTGGTCTGTGCTGGTTGTCTCAGGTTTTTATTCTTTCTCATTCTGCCCACTGTAGCATTTTCATAGTAATCAGCTTTCATAAGACATTATCTGCCAAATTGTACACGCTGACTAAGCCAGGATTTGAACCCAGTCTCCTGCAGCTATGAAGCAGCACCACCAATGATAACATTACCTCTACAATGTAATTTCAGGCCAAAGAAAATTTAGAATCTCAGAGTATTGCCACAGTTGGTCTGGATTGTGATAGCTTGAGCATTTTTGAAGGAAAATGCCTTTAAAAAATTATGAACTGCTCAGCATTCTCTGGGTCTTCATTCTTCATGAAAAAGTCCAATGAAGTGTGTCTGTTACATATTTTTTAAAACAAATATATATCAGCCCACACTTCATATATTCAATTTCTGTACAGTGGATAATGGCAATACCATAATTTAGGGATCTGTATGAAAAGAAAAAAAAACAGTAAATACTCCAAGCGAACCAAGAATACCACAAAGCTAATCACATGGATATAAGCTGCAACCATAAAATGAAAGGATGACTTTGCATAGGGGAAAAAAAAACCTTGGGAGGCTATAAACATCGAGATGGTGCACTACAACAGTATGTGAAGCCAATGCATTTTTCCCTACAGCAATCTGTAACTAGGCATATTGTGGACTGCTAGATGATTAGATGTAGATGGTTTTGATCAGGT
This sequence comes from Erpetoichthys calabaricus, assembly GCF_900747795.2. Lineage (NCBI taxonomy): Eukaryota > Metazoa > Chordata > Cladistia > Polypteriformes > Polypteridae > Erpetoichthys > Erpetoichthys calabaricus. The sequence goes on along the minus strand of NC_041406.2, from coordinate 48,627,325 downwards.
CAAACTCTTAAGTTTGCAATGTTGGTTTTTCACATCATGAGGAAAGGAGGCAGGCTAGAGTAGGCAGCAATGGATACTATAATAGAAAAAATGAGAATGTAATTCAAAGTTTTAAAAAAACTTTTACCACTCCCGTTAAAAAAGCTGGCAAGCCACAGTTTAAAAAAAACGCATGATACTGAAAACAAAGCAGCTTGTATATTTATTGTACTGATTGGAATTATTACTTTGTATCAGGGTTAAGAAAAATATGATCTGCATTTCTCTTCTGAAAAACAATGGTACCCTGTAAATACACTTTGGAAATGTACCATAGATTTTGCTGTCTTGGAGTTTGCATTTTTGTAAATGTTATGTTATTCAGATCCTGAAAGTAAGAGGACTTCTGGAGATTTCTTTTTTGGAAACACTCACACAGTTCATTGGAAACCATTTAGAATTTTTCTTAAATTTTTTGCTTACAAAGAATACGAAGTAACTGCTTGGGGTATTACATTAAAAATTCATTTGGTGTGTGGAATAATAATTTTTTGTAATGTCCATGGGTATAGCATCATATAAACAAGCTAAATCTATTTATATTGTACAGCAGGGCAGTATTTTATTTTAAATGTAGTATTAAATGCCTGAGTAATGTTGTATGCTATTTATTTTCAGTGCAGTGAACATTTGCCACATAAAACATCATTTCGTCTAGTAATATAGTATAATTTAACTCTATGTAAAAACTACAAAAATGTGATTCAGATGCAACCCGTGTAATGCTGTTATTTTTCAGGGCAGACATGACTACCCCACAAGATAGTAAACTACCTACAACATTGTACTTTAGGCAATCTGAAGTAAATTATATTTGACATAAAGCCTTATTATGTTTCAGCTTTGTTGCTTATTGTTTATGACTTTAGCAATTTAAATGTCCTCTTTATTTCCTTTTCATTTGACCCAGTTTTATTTCCTATGGTGTTTCTACAGAAAATTAAGTATAACATGAATAAAGAATACTACAATGCTATTTTTTTCTAAAGTGTTTCTGTTATTAAACTACAGGGCAACACTGAACAGCCCAAACCTAAGGCAAATGAGCAGAAAGGCCGTACTGCTCTATTGGCAGACATTCAGAAAGGGAAACAACTGAAGAAGGTCACACAAATTAATGACCGCAGTGGCCCGGCGCTTGACAGTAAGTAGATATTGCAACATACAACTTTTGACTTAAGAAAAAAATGTAGTATATTATTGCTTTTATTTATGTATAACTCTCAGAGAGTTTAACTTGCATTATCAGTTTACATTTTTTGGCAATTATAACCTGAAACAATAAACCTTAAAAAATGACATTTCTATAAAGTGCATATAAATAATTATTGAATACTGAAATTAGTAGACTTTTGAAATATCCCTGAGTTAGTTACATAGTACATTACAACGAGATATGTCAAGTTCTAGCTGGTGTGTAGCATAAGAATTTGTAAACTGACAACAGTATATATTGAAATATAGCAGTCATGATAAATATACTGAAGATATGATGATCAAAGAGAAACAATAAAAGTTACTAGGCTCTTTCATATTCTTCATATCTAATTGTGGCACACCATAGAGCAGCCGAAAGAAGAAGGTCAAATTTGTTTCTTAGAATTATAAAGTGATTTAGAGATGGTGATGAATTAAAAAACCTTGGGGATTAAAGAGCAAGAAAAAGATCATTATGATGACAAGTACCTGGGCGCTTAACAGATTAGATGTTGCGAGACAGTGGCAAAGTAAAAACAACTGTTGACAAAATCTCAAATCAAATCATTGTTGTCTTAACACAGTTTAGCTTTTTCTGGACTCTATTATGTTTAGGAGAGGATATATTTATTTATGAATACCTTTAAACTGATTTTATTTACAGACTAGGGACAAAGCTTATACTTAAGCATTTGTAGATCTGAAGATGTTTGACAGAGTGTCACAAAAGTTGGCAAGGTGAACATTGACAAAGTAAGGTATAGTCAAACAGTGTCTGTGTGATTTCAATGCATGAGGAATCATGAATGGTGCTCATGACTGTAGGTGGAGACATTGAAAGTTTTGAGGTGCTGGTGGGGCTGATTAAAGGATCCATTGCTTTTAATGATAGTAATAGAGGTGATGATCAGAGGAATGGGTAAGGAAAGGTCATGGGAATTTTTGTAAGCTAATGATCTTGTATTGAAAGCAAAAAGTGACATGAAACTAAAAAAGAAGACACTGAGATGGAAGGCTTGCTTGGAAGAGAAAGACCTCAAAATAAATACAGGAAAGACTAGGGTCATGGATGGTGGCAAAAGGGCAGGGGGCATGAAAGAGGTGGGTGCATAGTTGTACACTGTGTACAGTAAAAGTGTTGAGAGAAATTCACTCCAATGCAAGGATTGTCAGAAGTAAGTGTAAAATTACATATCAGCAGATTAGTTGTTTTGCTGATAGTAGAGAAGTTCTGCTACTTACAATAGATGAAATGTTGAGTTCAGATGGAGATGTGGGAAAAAAAGGTAAGAGTAAGAGATGCATGAAAAACATTCCGGGAGTCACACCTCATCCTGTCCTTTAAAGAGGTCTCCTTTGAATTGAGGGGAAAAACTTATGAAAGCTATATGAAAAGAAATATGCACTACAGGCTGATGAAGGTACAACATGAAGTGCAACTGAAAAGAGCAGCACATAATCAGGTGGAAAAGAATAGAGTCACAGAGCGAGAGGACAGTGAATGCTGAATGAAATGAAAGACTTGATTTGGAGGCAATAGGCATTGTGCTGAAAGAGAAGCAGACTAAGGTGGTTTTGGCATGTGGAGCAAAAGACAGAGAATGACTGACTGATGTGGATGGGATGAGACTCAGACTGAGGTTGGAAGATGTTGTCTGAGGTGAGGTGGATGAAATGAAAAGAATGGGCCTCACTCTGAAAGAATAACCAGCACTGTGGACAGCAGAGGAAACCGATGTGGGAGGCAACCTGTATAAAGAAGAAAAATGTTCATTAAACCAGTGATAATAATGATAAAGACTAAAATTGAAGATGTATTTGCAAGAAATAACATCAGTTATATTTATTTACTTTATCAGTAGTAACAGAAGTAAAATGTGCTGTGTGATCTAGTCCTCACAGAGGTACATGCCAAAGCGCCTACAGTACATCTGAATGCTTTGAGCTTAGCACTCAAAAGTAGTGACCAAAAGCACTCAGCAAAACATTAGATAATAGAAATTATAAAAAAAAAATAATTGTTTAACTTTAGATAGAAAGATAAACCCACCAAACTGCACAATTAAGATATTTAAGTTGAGAGTGCATTAAATACAGATGTAAAACAATTCTTACAGACACTTGTTTTCAGAAATTTAAATAAGTTAGTATTTGCAAGTACTTTGTTTCAAGTCTGTTTAGAAACTTGTAATCATAGTTTCATTATCTTTTTAATTATGCAAACACAGTTTATTTGCATAATAAGTAACATTTCTGTCAAAAATAATTTTTGGTCCACCATAAAGAGAATACACGGATACTGGGGCGAGTTTACTTTTTTTTTTTTTACTTTATCTTTTTGTTTTATTTTGATTATTATGAACATGAAGTTGACAGCATGGTGATACCAAATGTCAAAAGTGTCCTGGATTCAGATGTTGTCTGTGTAAAGTTTGTACTTTTTCCTTTTGTCTGGGTTTTCCTCCCTCACTTCCGAGGACATGCAGGTTAGGTTAGTTAGCTGCTAGTGACTCTGAATGAGGTTGAGTGTGCTTAGGGAGGCATTGGAATGAACTGGTCTTGTCCTGGGCTGTTTCCTGCCTTGTGCCCCAAGCTGTCAGGACAGGCTCTGATCCTCCCTAGGTCCCTGAATTGGATTAAACAGGTTTGAAAATGTTATGTTAAGAGATGAAATAACAAATGTTAATATTTTATTATACTTTGTTATGAACCAATTAACTATATTCCCCAAACATATAAAAATATAGTTGTAGTTTTGACACAACATTATGAAGTTATAAATTCTGTTTTATATTACAGCACCCAAGTCCCAGAGCCAGGATGCCGGAGTTAGCACATGTAAATCAGGGCCTTCTGCAACCCCTCTGGGTGGACTATTTGCAGGAGGCTTCCCTGTCCTTAAACCTGCTGGTCAAAGAGAAGGCCAAGGTGAGTATATGAATTTAAAATATAGAGGTAATATTTTAAACTAAATGCTATTGTACAGACTTTTTTGGCAAGTAGCTAAGTTATTGACATTATACATTATATCATTTCAATAAAATATTAAAATATTTCAATTCAAAACATTTTAGCGTAAATGTTATCTGTCATATATGAATATTCGAGTTTCCAAAGCTCTTTGTATTTAGTCTCCTTTTTAAAATTTCATCATTGACTCTTTCAGTTACTAGAATTGTGAGGTATTTAAAAGTCAAACACTAAAATGTCTGTTTCAGTACATGTTACAAAGGTGCACATCATTTTCCAGAGGTGTCTCTATTGCTCCGTATGAAACCATTGTAAAAGTGCTTTCTTTTCATTTTAGGATTGAAATCTGCCATTTCACCACCAGGAAGCCAGTGTCAGACACCAAAACTTTCAAACACAGACACTGGTAAAGCAAAATCAGGTGTTATTTCTCCTCCTGTTGCAGAAAACACCAGGGCTTCAAAAATACCAGACTCACAAGCACGTCGATCCAGCCTGCCAGTACCACCACCACCTCCTCCTTCACATGCTAAGCCTATATTTAGCCTTCCTGGTACCCCAAATTCTAGCTCTTCAATGCCACCTCAGGAGAAACCCAGTAAATTATTACCTCCTCCACCTCCTCCTCCACCCTTATTAAACAGTAAACCCACTTGGCATCAAAGCCACCAGTCCTCTCCTTCACCTCCATCACCTCCACTTCCTCCTCCTCCTCCTCCATCTATACCAGCATCTAAACTCCCAGACAGACTATCAGGAAGCTTCCAATTCCCTCCCCCACCTTCCATGCCTGATGGTCATAGTAGAGATAGTTTAGTGACTCCTTCACCAATTCCCACTTTTCCTACTAGTAAGTGTACCCTAACTTCACCACCACCACCCCCACCTCCTCCACCTCCTTCTAAATTAACTGTGTATACATCCAAGTCAGACTTGCACTCTGTGCCGCCTCCACCCCCCCCACCATCTGTCACAGCAAATGCAACCTTGGCACATAGAAGACCACCAGCAGTGCCCAAAGGACAAGGTATGTGCAGTAAATGGTATTTTTATTAGTTAACTAAACTTTATTTTGGAACAGGTGATCAAGTGTGAGATTTTATTGTATGAATTACTTCAGAGTAATTAGGTACTGTTATCTAGAAAAACTGTAAGAAATGTCTACCTTGCAGAATGTCTTTAAAAGTGAAAACACTGTGGACTTAACTATCAAATATTTTTCTTGGTAGAATGCTTCCACAAAAGTATATGTAATTTTTTTTCTTTTGATTGGTAAAGTTCAATAGAATGTTATAAGACCAAAGTATTTTCAGCATCATTGCTGTTTTAAAGTACACCTTTTTTTAATAAGTTACTTACCCCATGTAGTGTTTAGTGATGGCCAAGAAAAATATTTAATCTCATGTCATCATGGAGAACAGAGTTAACAAAGTTTCTGGTAGAATAGGCATGTAGGGAGACCAACACTGGACCACAGCAAACGATGAAAAAAAACTTCTATGGAAAAAAATCTCACGTTACTCATGTCACATATCCACTTGTCTATTCTGTCATATTCTCACAATGGACAAAACGTATGTACAGTATTTTTGCTAAAATATTGCTAAATAAATACATCCAGGAAATCAGAACAGTACAAACAGAAGAGTTTGCATTCACACAAAAATGAACTTTTGAATTGAAGACAGGACTCTTGAGCAGTGAATGAAGGGGAGGGGCGGTACTTTACATCCATTACAGCATGTACCTTATTTTTAGCTTTCTTATTGCAATTCTTTTTTTTGTAATATCACCCATTTTTGAATAGATAGCCACATGTGTTTGTCTTTATTCTTTTATCTTTTCATGTATTGCATTACAGTGACTAACTGATGATCCCTACTTAAACAATGAATAGTTTTTTTTAGTTAAACCAAGAACGTTCTTTATATAACATGACAAAAACTGCTTTATATATAGCATTGAAAAATGTCTTTATATATTAATGAAATGTGAAGTAAAGTAACTTATGTCAGAGATTAACAATTTCTGTTTGAATTCAGCTTTAAGTTATGCAAGTTTACTTTTGTTTTTATTAGGTGGTGGAAGGCTAGCACCCCCAGTGCCACCTGCACGTTCACCATCTACTGAACTCACCAGCAGAAGCCCTGTATCTTCAGTAACGAACTGGCCGCTGCCACCACCACCACCTCCTGTGTTCCATACATCACTGTTTTCTCAGAATGGGCAAAGTTGTGGTAAGTGCTTTAAAATGTCACTCACTAACTTAACATTTTATCTGTATATATTTATTTTCATAAATTCATTATCTTTTACTGATGTAAACCTTAATAGGCAGAATAAACACTCTTAAACACACACGTGGCATCAGATGCTAACTGTACCTTATTTATTGATTCATAATGTCAATCCATTTATTGGGTTGCAAGTTGGTTCAAAATGTGTTTACACACATTGGGTTAAATACCATTTCCTTAATTACTCTGTTATTAGTTTTAATGGGTGTGCTTATTTGCATATAAATTAGGCTGAAAACAATTATCCTCAGCTTTTTGAGTTTAGAATTGCTCCGTTGGTTAGAAAAGTTAAATTACTACAGACACTCTTAGAGTTGCATGAGCCCTGCAATTTCCCATTTGAAAATGCATTGTTTTTCTTGCATGGTGTATTATAGGCAGCAAACCCTACTATTAAGACACTAAATAATTTCCACATTTTAACCAAACTCACAACAAACTAATGAAAAAGAAGTGTTGTACATTTACCAGAAAGTACAAACTGCCTCTTAAAATTAATTTAAATGAGTTTTAAAATTATATACAAAATCATATAATTTTTAGAAGCCCTTCAAAGGCAAGGTTTCCTCTCACTTTCAGAAGACTTCCATGTTCAACCTGTAGCAAGCTGGCATCCTCATTGTTTACTGGTTTGAGCTTGTCTCCTGCTGCTGTCAGGACATCTGCTTCACACTGTAATCCTGTATTGTACTGAGCAGGTTAAGAAACTGGATGGCTTAATGAAGTAGCAAAATTAATATACCGGTACTTATTTAAGGAAGACAAAAAAAAAACATTCTGTAAGACTGACTTTTAATAAAGAAAGGTTGTACTTGGCAGCACAGTGGCTCCAGCTGAAATGTTAGAGTTTGGTTACTTAGGATGATCTAGTTTAGAAGAGGGAAAAGAAATCTGTCACGAAAGACATATTTCATCATATGAAATATTATATTTTAACTTTTCCCACATTTGATTCTTAATAGATGACTTTGAATCAAAGTTCAAATTTCATTCCATGGATGACTTTCCACCTCCAGATGAATTTAAACCATTTCCAAGAATATATCCCAGCAAAGAGTCAAAGGGTAAGTAAGATAAACTGTATGTGTAGCATAATGTACTGTATATACATTTTACAGTAGTTATTTCTGAATGCAAACATCTAAATGTTGAACAGAGCGGGTACTTTGTAGAAGTACTAAATGACTCAATAATTTTCTCCATATTCATATGGGCTTTGTGTGAAGAATTACTCCCTTGAGCCTTTTCTGTTCAAGAATAAAGCAGTTGTCATTAGCTTTCCAGAGTGTGGCCTGTCTGTTATTCCAGAGATGCACTTGGTTGTTCTTTTCTACACGGCTTCTAGTGCCACTATGACTTTTTTGTAGCATGGTAGCCAGAATAGTACACAGTATTCCAGATGCAGTCTTGCCAGTGGCTTACAGAATCTGATACAGCTCCATCTATCTTATATTTATTGTTAATGTTCCTTTTTAAAGATTATATTTAAAATTTCAAAAAGTAGTGTTATATTTCTTATTTGTGATTTCTTAGTATTTATATTTAAACCAACAAAAATAGATTTTTACAAATAGTCTTAACATAATTCATACTTAAAAGAAAATGATTTATAAAAGGATAAAAATAGACATTTATGAAATGAAACTGAAATAGGTGGACCTGAATACTGTTTTTCAGACTGTATTGACACTATGCTTACAGTATGTTTAAAATTTAGCATTGTGCCAAGCTACAAATTGTTACATTGTGTTCATCAACTTATCTAGGCATAGTAAATCATATTTAAGTGCCATGCAGTCAGTCATAAATAGAGTTATCTTAAACAAACTAGTCAATCCACTGAAGTTTAAAATGAGCAGTTTTTCTTGGCTGCGGAGAATTAGTGATTATGACAATAACTGCTACATTTAGGATTTGCCAGCAAAGGATGTTTGTCACTTAGCTTCATCATCCACCAAACTTAACACCAATGATGATGAGTAACACCCAGAATTGCACTAAAAATATTTATCATTAATGTTTTTCTTTTCATTTTCATTGCAGCATCATTAGTAAACCCACATCAAACCATGCACATAAAATTTAGTATTTGTAAAATAAAATATGGTCAACATTAAGAAAAGCTACCATCTTAAAAAAAGGAAATGTTGCTGTCCATTCTCTAACAACGTGCCCAATACATTTATCTCACTTAATTTGAACAGAAGGGCAACACAATCTCTCTTATCTTTGTTGCATTCATAAGGAAGGAAGAACCATCAAATGAAACAATTAAAGCATCCAAGACCAGGCCATGCTTTTCTTCATTATTAAGTAATTAATGAATCAGAATGGTATAATTTACATATATGAGCAGATGCCTACCTAAACAGGACTTGCATGTTGGTACAATGGATCTAAAGTAAAGGAGACAGACTTGTTCATTTTAGTGATGAGTGACAAGCAGCAATGAATAGTGATGTGTGAAATGATACATAACATGGAGTAATATTAACATTTGATAATAAGATAAGTGAAAAACTGTGAAGACCTAGGGTGTACACTGTAGGGACATTTCAGTAATCACTAAACCAACCAAATTTATAGGCAATGGGCAAGCAAATCTCACCAAGGTGTGTCCAAACAGATATTTCCTGCATGTAGTTACATGCTACAGTTAATACTGTCATATGACGGGGTCTGCTTTAAAACTTTTTTAAGGGGTTGCTGTTGCACATAATGTAGCTCTATAAATTGCAAGACACAATTACCCTTTTATTCGCATGGTTTTGTGTTTTTGTCCATTTATGTGTAGTGTTTTCTCCTGACATAACATTTTGTTTTGCTTTTTACTTAGCCTTAAATGTTTAAACATTACTGACTGCACTTGTTACCGTTAACATTTTTCCTGCACACATTTATGACACTTGTTTTTTTCAGTGTGTTTTTGCCATTTGTCAGTGCATTACATACTTTCATTTTTTTTTTTTTGAAAACCAGATCATTACAATGGCAGCTACTCAATCAAACATATTAATAACATAACATAAAAAATAACAAAGAAAATATAATTATTACTATTTAATAATTAAAAATTATTTTTACTTTTAAACCCAATATACCACTTTAATGTAAAAGTGGTATAGGAAACAAACGCATGTTTTCTTGAAGACAGAAAAAGCATAAATAGTAAATCATAAAAAGAATCTCTATAGATTTCTACTACAGTCCAGTTGGAAACTGAATTTTTCATACTGTTATTTTTAATGTTACTGTTGATATTAAAAGGTGAGTCAATATAATACAGCATAATCAAAAGGCATAAGACCATTCTGTGGAAGAAGTTATCTTTCTGATGCAGGTTGTCATTATTCAACAACTAGAACATTGGTTGAATTTTATTTGAGGATACAACATGTGAAATTACATTTTGCAGCATCTGTTGCTACAAATTATTTAGCAAGAAATGCTTAAGCCATAGAAAAGACTTAAGATTTTTTTTATTGTTTTGGCCATATATTTTTTTCCAATTCTACTGTATATTTAAATACACACATTTAAAAATATGTTACTATGGACTAGCTTTAAGGTTTGAGTAGTAGCTCCACTCGTTACTGTCTTTTTTAGAAATAAACACGTGTCTATCATTATAATAACCCATTCTCAGATGAAGGTATGCGATCTCAAAAATTAATACAAAAAGACAAAAAGATGACTATTGTTTCTAACTACTCTTTTCTTTTGTATTTCAGAAAACTCAAAACCGCCTGTCTTAAGGACTCATTTGAGATAAGGAATAGAAAAAGTTCAGAAACCAGACATCCCTGCAGATAAAAGAATTTTGGATTGTTTTAGAGAATACAAAACAAGAAACACAAACTCTGAGACCACTGTGTAAACCATGTGGTTCAGCTTTTAAGGCAGACTACATTTAAAGTGAAGGGCAGTTTTAAAATGATCAGTTTCATTTATATAATACATCAATGTGGCCAAATTGAACTTATAATATATTTATCAATTTAGTGCAACACTGAAATGATATATTGACTTTTATTATAATTATCTACTGACTGCGGTGGGCTGGCGCTCTGCCCGGGGTTTGTTTCCTGCCTTGTGCCCTGTGTTGGCTGGGATTGGCTCCAGCAGACCCCCGTGACCCTGTATTAGGATAAAACGGGTTGGATAATGGATGGATGGATGGATTATCTACTGATAAAGTTGTTAAAAACAGCTGCCTATGTTTGTGAACAATCAAAGGTTCATAGACAGTAAATTCCTGTCCAGATTTATTTGATTTAATTTTGATGTGCTTCTCCTCAATTCTGCCATCTAAATTGTTTTGTTTGAATATAAAAACGAAACATTAAGTAGTGTTTACCTATACCACGTTGAAAGTCATTTTATGTAAAAGTATTAACAGTGTGTAGCACTGCCTGCCTGCCTCTCTGGCCCTTGAATGGTATTTGCTTAGGTAGGCTATGGTGAACAATGCGATGGTGTACTGTCAGACCAGGTGTGTGGCTGTTTCTGCCATCTTGTCTACTTTTGATGTCTGCCTTACACCCTCTGTTCTCAGGATTAGATTTAGATTCCCACGATTTATAGATGGGTGAATAAACTGGATGGCCAGATAATATATTTTGCATATAATAATACTTGTATGAATGAAAAGTATGGCAAGAGATTTTTGTACATAATTTGAAAGAAAGTAAGCTTGCGGAGTTGATCCAAGGTGTTGATCTCAGGTTATGATTCCAATTGTTACCTAAAATATGATTTTAAGATAACACATTTCACAATAATATAAACTCAACCTTCCATCTTAAATAATAAAATGCTTTAAATATTTTAATTGTGTTTGTATCTCAAATGAGTTATACAGAAGGTAATTCACCACACCAATACAGTATGTGGACAGTTACAGGTAGTTTTCACAGCTACACTACATGCTTTGTGATGAGTTCCAAAACATATCAAGGTTCATTAAAAAGGTAAGAGACATTACTGACTCTCACAGTTCAGCAAACAATTGCCACAATCTGATGCTGCTAATCAGTGTAATCTGCTAGAAATGTTTTGTTTTTCTTAAATCTTAACTTCTTGATATAAATTTAAAGGACATATTTGAGGTGAAAGTTTAAAAATCACTAAAATGTAATTACTTCAATTCTTTATGAAGCAGTGATAAACATTCGTAACTTCTTTACAGTATTTTTCCTTAAAAATATTAAACAATTAGTGAAAAGCATACTACATATTTGGAGTAATGCATATTTTGCTCTGTATTCTATGTTTCTGTAAATAGTTTTTTGGGGGGGGGGTATTTATCTGGTGATCTTTATAAAATAATTACTATGATGCTTAAAATTTCAATTTGTTATTGCAAATAAAAACCACTTGTGTTTTCTTGACTGTTTTTTTTCCACTGTTTTTCTGTAATGTTAATTATATAATAAAGACATTTATATTTGGTCAGTTTATTAACTTGAATAAATAAGAAACTTGTCAAAACCACTAAAACAAAAAACATAAGATTTTATTTTCAAGAGTTATTTATTATAGTTTAGTTTGTACTGATGTTTTTGCAGCAAAAAGATTAGTACTTTGGTTTTGTAAAAGATATTTTCAAGTAATATCAAAACAAGTTGTACTCTTTTTGGTTCCCAACTTCTGAAAATGGATACATCCTCTTTATTATGCCTGTATGATACTGAAAACGTTTCTGCAGAATCAGAAAACTTTGAATGATCCTAGCTGAGCCATGAACTTGGACAGCCTATCTACTAGTACAGAAGATTGTAAATGCAAATAAATTTGATGATTTAACTATTATATCAACAGGACAGTGTCATCGAGTGGCATCAAGTGTTACTTAGTAGGCCAAGAAGAATGGTGCCATTTGGATATATAATTTATTTGCAGTTACCATAAAGAATGATAAGATGATACCCACCTTTAAACTAACCATCCTCCTCATCCTCTCTCACCTCCAAATAGTAAGTCACAGTCTTCCATGAGATCATCCGTCCGTCTGTTTAGTCGGCTTTCAGTCTTTTCATTCAGATTCCTGAAGCCTTTTACCACAATTTCAGACATATGGTAAGCTGATGCAGAAGACTACTCACTCACAGAGCAAACCTATCCTGCACACCACTGGACGACCCATAACAAAGCCCACCTGGAAGGCACCACCCTTACTCCAGGACAGCCAGTTAATGTATCAGCCCCACATTTTGTTCTTTCTTTATCATCAAGAGACTGATGTTTCAGTTCCTAGGTTAAGGTAGTTACATTCACTGATCATAGCGCCAGAGACTGGTGATGCAGAATGTCACTGTACTCTTGACAATAGTGACCCTGTAAACACTATAATAAATTGATGTTTGTGTATCTTATAAGAATAATTTACTTGTAATAACAACATTTCTAAGTGACTGCTCAATTTCCTAAATGATTTTCACTACCCTGTTGTCTTAATTGCTTTCTTTAATATTTACATTAGTGACATAAAATACAACAGCTGAACTCTGTAACTCATCTCGTACAATAAACTGTAAATTAGGGCCTAACAGTCATTGCAAAATTAAATTATTTATGAAGCTTTAACGACTGTTTTACAGAAACATACAGATTACAGTAGAATTTACAAGTAAACAAAGTGTCCGACACATTTCTTGTTTTTCTTACAGAGCACCCAAAGGCAAAGATTGGTTTAGGTGTTCATAAGTTTATTTAGCCTTACTGAAGGAAATACAGATGAAACACAACAGATTTGCTTCAATTCAGAATAAGGTGGTTATTAAGCATGTTGATGAATGCCATTATTTTAAGAGACCCAGACAATTAAACCATGACAAGCAGACATAATGAGCAGGTGCCTTGTGCAATGAGAGATAACAGCCATGAAGACGGTGCGTAATTTCACAGACTCTCCAGAAGGCATTTTGTCACATAAGCTCTGCAGAAGCAACACTTCAGTTGATCACACATTCATCGTTATTAGTGGTTTGTAAAGTTAGTGGGAGAATTCCGTTATCTGAGCATTGTGGAAAAAGAGCCATGCTACTCCTGTTGAGGAATTCCACAGCCTTATTAGAACTTGCCTCACGTATCGTATGACTAGCAGAGTGTTGACATTTCTCAAGTTGCCTTTGCCATTTTTACTCTGCTTTCCCTCAGTTCTTTGTTTCACTACCCTACTCTCTTCTATTCATAACATTACACTTGTGTGACTGCAAGCAATAACCCCAAATACGCCATGTACCTCACCAATGTACATTCTATATGTAAAAAAGCAAACACGAGGTAAGAGGCTATGTTCACTATGGTCACTAACATCTTGTTTTAAGTTTCAGAAAGAAAACCTGTGAAGGGGTTACTCCAATGGACCTATACAGTCATGCAGATGTGAATTATTCTTTTTTATTTTCTATTCCCAATTATCTGAATAATAAATTAACAATTTATTTAGTCACCAACATAAAATTATTTAGTTGGAATCTCCATGATCTACAGTATATTCTGTCAATGTGCTGCACTTAACCTTTTTACAGTTGTGTTTTGTTTTATTTTGTTTTCTGTATGAATGAGCAGTGACACTACACGTACTGAACAGTGAAACACACCTCAAGTCTTCCTACATGCACACACTTACCATTCAGCCCATAACTTTTCTTCTAACACAACAAGGAACAGGAACAAATCACAGTCTGATGCAAAAGCAATGGTGAGCTTTTGGTGGGCTTGGCTGAGGAAACTCCAGTCTAAACAGACATGACTGTGTCTCAAAGTCCAGCAAATGCAATGACCACCTCAAACAAGGCTTGGAGGACGAGGAGAAATCATTGTAAAGGCTATCGGTGCTTGTGTCCAGACCCTGAAATGACAAACGATAAGTTACTTTAGCAGACTAACAGGCCAAAACATTCACAGCAGGCTGTTAACCCGTATGACTCTGTAAGATTTGGCGTCTTTGAGCTTGTTAACAGACACAGGATTCTTAAAGGCCAACACAGATTTTTAAAATAAAGAAACTCACTTTGGAGATCCAAGATAATTAAACTTTGTGTCTTCCACATACAATTTGATGTTAGTTATTAGGAAAAGGTCTAAATGATAACAAACCAAAGTCCTGACTCTTGGCGGTTGTAAAAGATCCCCGGGCACCCTTCGAAAAGAGGAGGATGTGCCCGATGTCCTGGCCTAGTTGCCCACCACAGCCTGGTAGTTCTGGCCACCTAATCATCCCTGTCCCTTACTGGCTAACTATCTCTCATCCAGGTGGATGCTTCACATTGGTGGTGGTTGAACTGATCCCAACCCCGTCTATGACTTATTGAGGTGCACTGTGAATGTCTTTGATTTCAACCAAATTTCACAGTGAAGTGGTTTTAAAAGGTGTATTCATGACCCTCTTCACGATCAGACTTTAAAATGAATAGCCCACCCACAGTAGCACATGACTGCAGGTGGTGGCCAAAACTCTTGTTGTCGTCTTTGCATTTTATATCGATAAGCTACTACCATGCGTAAAGGAACCAGCACAGTGGGCAGCTGTGTCTGTCGAGTGAGTTTGGTCACACACACCCACTCATTTCCATGTTGTAAATCCCATTTAGCATTCTGAGGCATTCGTTAACCTCTGTGCAGCCGAGCTCTCTTAATGATGTTTTGAGGGAGAGTTACAGTGGTTACCATACACCAGGCATTTCTGGGGAGCCATATGATTATTATATAAACACAAACACCCCACAAATAGTTTGGGACTCCTTTTTAATGGCAGGCACTATTTACTAGCAACAATTTAATCAGAAACAACCTTAAGCCCTCATCACACTGCAAGTCTTTTCTAGTGATTTTCAGCTGTAGACTTAATTTAAATAATCTTAAGAGAGTTGGGGCGCACTCCCCTGACCACCACTCGAGCAGATGGACACCACCAGTGACATAGCCAGACCAGTTTGTGACCCAGCTTAACAAAATCGAACAGGTCTGACTGTTAAGTCTAACATCATAGGGTCACACGTGTGTATATGTGTGTGTGTGTGTATGTGCGAGAGTTGACAATCAATGAGTGTTAACCCAGAAGTACAAAGCCTGCAATGCAAAAATGAGGAAAAAAAAAAATTTGGTGTTTTAGATCACACAAAAACAAGAAAAGCTGAATGGGAACGTAATTCAGGTCTTCAAAGTCCTCAAAGGCACTGACAAAGTGCATCCAGCAGAATTCTTCCAACTTAAGTGTGCAAATTAACAGGAAGAACATTTTGGAGTGAAGTCAGAAAGCACTTCTTTATACAAAATATTGTGGGAATCTGGAACAAAGTACTGAGGTGTGTAGTTAAAGCAGAAGCCTTGACAACCTTTAAAAAGAACCAGGTTGAGATATTGAGACAGCTTAGCTAAACAAACAAGCCTGGAGGACTGAAAGGTCTCCTCTCATTTGTCAAATTTCTCATGACAGACTGGAAAAGGAAAAAGTCAAGTGGAGACTGTGGCTAAACTCACCATACCTTGAAAACATTTGTGCAGCCACCACTGCTGTCAGGCAGGCCATCCACAGGCTGTCAAAATGTGTCGGCTTGAGATACGGTGAAGTTTAAACTGTGCATGAGAAGTCGGGATGGTGTTGTGTTACGACTCCTAGTCATTTAAGGCCACAAGATCTACCAAACAGGCGTTGATGCTGACATGCTCTCCAACTAAAAGTCATGTTATGTGCAACCAACCTTATAGTTTTGAAAATCTATTACGCCTTGTGTTTTGTGCATGAAAAAGTCTGTGGAATCATCAAAGATTGTCATTAAGTTTAGATAAGCACTTATTTTACCTTTAAAATATCTTGCACAAAGACAGACTTTCTGCATTGCTGACAGCTCCTGACTTATCATCATCACTTTCCTTTCTCTGTTTTGGAACATGTATGGTGGACATGTACAAACACACATATACACTGAATTGAGAAAGTGAAGGTGAGCCACAAACTTGTGAGAGTGCAGCACTGCTCTGTGCAAAATAACGTGGTGGGCTGTGACTGGGCTGCGTAGCACAATATGTATGAAATGGAAACTGTACATGATAAACAAAATGAAAATACAATTTTACAGGGAATGTTAAAGTTAACAGTGCATTCCAGCTGCATTTTCACCTACAAAATAAAATTTCTTCTTTGACTTTATGTACCAATTCAAGAGTCAGGCTCCGTATCAGGCACCATCCGCTTGTACCTGTCTTTGAGGTCCCCAGTCTGCAGACCACCTAGCAAAGTCTACGTAAAACAAAACCCCTTTGCACACGTCTTTGCACTTTGTTTACAGCAAACCCACCTCACAGGATGCCTAGTCCTACTAACAAGGAAGAATTCTTAGTTGGGTTCTTGATGTTTTTGGCACCATTTAATTGTGCTGACACATACTGTCACTAAAATGCTCGACATCTTTGTTGTCACTCGACCTTCTCAACTGCCATCCAGAAAGGAGCAGCACAGAGCGCCACCATCCAAACTATTTGTAGTTTGCAAATTCTACAAACAAATGGCTGCACCGTAGGGTGCTTTCCACACAGCAGGGGCCTCATGTATAACGCTGTCCGTAGAATTCACATTATAACATGGCATACAGACAAAAGCGGAAATGTTCATACGCACAAAAAAATCCAGATGCAAAAATCTGTGCATTCGACAAATTCTTCCGCTACATAAATCCCAATCAGCGTGAAAAGTAACGCACGTGCACGCGCCTGCTGTCCCGCCCCAACTCCTCCCAGAGTTGCGCCTCTTTGAATATGCAAATCAATATAAATAGCCCTTAAGCTCAGCCTTCTGTGAAAGACAATGGCAAAAGCACGGGGGGAAATAGAAGAATTTGGTTTAAACAGTGGTATAAACAACAAAAGGAAGCTGATCGAGTGACAGTGTCAGAGAAAGTCAAACGCTCAAGTTCACAAAGTCGCACAGTGCCTGAAATAAAAAAGAAGTCACATATCAAAGTCACCGTGAAAAGGCGAGTTGTAGCCCACCGTCTGAGTGCCATATGAAAGCTTATTAGGGTACAGAAAAAAAAATAGGCACACAGTGGGAAAAAATCTCGAAATTTCCACTTTAATCACATAGTTTATTTTGTCATTAAAGTAGAACATCATAAACTTCATCTTAAAATCGTTTAATCTACTAGTTTCTCAAATCCCATCTTAACTAAAGTAGCACGTTTAATGCTTTGTTTTGTATGTGATCTTCTATGTGCTCTGTGTGTGTGAATCACTACGTGCTTCCGGGCTTTCTCTTCCTCCGACAGGACACAGAATCCATTACATTCGTAATATTACAGCTCTCTGAATAATTAAAATACTGAAATGTATACGTTATATCATTTTCATGATGATAGGAGTTAAAGCATGTTATTAAACATGGGAATACGGTGGCGTAGTGATTGTTCATGTCTCACGCAAGATGCTTGCTGCGCCATGTAGTTGTAGCAGCACTTTACTGTAGCAGTACTGTCTCTTTCAAACGTACTAACCCCCAATTCCTGTCCTTACTTTTCTATCTCCAAATACCCAATCACCACACAATCAGCTCTGTAATAGACATTAAGCCATCTGTAAGCTTAGAACGCCGATTCTTCAAAACTTTTAAGGAACATTGAAATATCTTCGTAGTATGTGTTTAATTATTCTATCCATCTATCCTTCCAGTGTCACGCCAGCCCCAGCAAGAATACAGCGCAAGGCAGGAACAATACATGAACGGAGCGCCAGATCCTTGCTAGCTCAGCGACACCGTGTCCTCACATGTTTAATTATTAACAATATAGATTATTTAAATGAAGTTAAAGTTTTATCTGTATAATATAATAATCATATTTTGCTGCATTTCATCTTAAAAATGATATCGTTATCATATGTAAATACGCGCTTTATAAAGCGGCTCAGGTTGTGCAGTATTATAACTGTATCGCAAGCTTACAGTGAGGTGATTGTACTTATAAGTTGTGATGGACGGCCGGCAGCTCATCCAGGCTGACACATCCAAGATGCTAGATGGCATCTTCCCTGCAGCATGGAGGTGCCCCGGATTCCCGCAGGGCACCATGGGAGATGGAGTTTGGCTTCACAGCCCTGCTGGGTGCCATGGGTACCATCGTGTGACGCTGCAGGGAGACGCAGGGATTTTTATTTTCCCTATAGCCTGGAAGTACTCCCAAATCACGGGGATGGAAGAACAGAAGTACTGTTCTGAAGGGCTGAAGAAAAATGCAAGTCTTCATTTGACCCTGAAGTGCTATTAAATCACATGGACAGAAGGACAGGAGCACTTCTGGGTCAAGGACTATATAAAGGACTATGGGAGACCCAGTAAGCTGAGTCGGAGTTGGGAGGTTGGGTGACGAAGCTGCTGGGAGTGGATTGATTTATTGGATTGTGATTATTGATTTATTGTTTATTGGGGTGATTGTGGTGTCTACTGTGGCACAATATCGAAAAGAAATTAAAAATATTTCTAGTACTTTTACTTGGTGTCCTGGATATTTGTCTGTGGGGTTTGAGGAGCAACAGCGCCCTCTAGTTTCACAAAGTACAAACAGTTCTACAAGGAGCACTTGATGGACTGATTGAGTGCATTTATAGTTCTTGGGATGAAACTGTTTCTTAACCGCGAGGTCCGTACAGGAAAGGCTCTGAAGCGTTTGCCGTGTGAGAGCAGTTCAAATAGACAGCATGGCTGAGGCAGTGTGTGCTCGATGCTGTATACCGATAATTCTCTTTCTGATCAGCTGCTGTACAGCTGTGATTCACACTCAGATACAGTGATATAAATACTCCGAGTGGTGCAGTGACAGTAATATGGAAAAGGATGATCCACTGTGGCAACCCTTAACGGGAGCAGCTGAAAGAAGAAGAAGAAGTTGCAGTTACAACAACGCTAAAGCAGCTATGGTATTTAGAATAGTTTGACCATTCTGTGGACCATTATATAGTTATAGGTTAACTACAATCAGATGCTTTAAACTAATAAACAATATGCAGGTAGATTCAGTGTATTTATAAAGCCGCGTTTAGGTGTTATACATCGCGATTTGAGCGTGGAAATGTTCGTACACAACATTTTTGTGCATATGCACCGCTTGTACATGAGGCCCCAGGTCTGTTTCAAACTGGTTATTATACAAAACAGCTTAACTGATGCATGCAGGACTATTTTCAAAGGTAGATTTAATTAAGCACAAATATTCTAAACAAAATTCACTGTAAGTTTGGATTATTGGACTGCAGCAAAGTGCTGCTGCTTGTGCTGATCAACACATTTACAAAACAAAAGACACTGAGGGAGAAGGTGTAAACGGATTTAAGGTGGGCCGGGATTACGCGTTTTTTCATAGGCTTCAGGGATTCTAGTGTTAAGGGCAGTTTACATTTAAACTGATTAGTTAAATAATCATGATATTTTAACCACATATGGCGGCCCTCAAAAAGCTAACATTATCCAAAACAAACTGAAACTATCTTACATTTATCCGGAAACAAATTCTCAGAACTTGTTTTCTGGAAGGGCATACCTCACTTGTAGAACTTGATCTCGGTGTCAACACAGTCATAGAAAAGGTCTGCAACTTCAGCAGGATCAACTGGCTCTTTGCTGGCTAGGATGTCCTCCATGGCTTCTAGTCCTTGTTTCTCCAGGTCTAACATAGTTTCCTTCAGCTTCTGCCCATGATCCTTCAAAACAGAGTACCAATGTCAATGCAAACATTGCTTATTAGTCAACAATAAACAGTACAAGCAGTGTAAGCACTCAGTCAGGCAGGCAGAACTCAGTACAATTCATTCACATACTGCATATCCACAGAACCAGCCACATGGTCCTCTCACGTGATCATTTAGTCCTGATGGACAGGAAAGTCTTTCTGGAGAAAACAACAGAGCGATGTTATGATCAAAGGCAGTGTCTGCTGCACCATTAAGGCAAACTGGATGGTTGCCCAGTGTGGCAAAAGTGGGGGTTGGTGGCATTATGTTAAACATTGGACTTACAAACTCGATTCAATTTGAACTCAATTCAAAATTAAGGGGATTCCAGGACCCACCCGCCACCCCTATATGTGATCAGCACATTCGAAACATCAAGGGGGATTACCAGTCACCTCCTGCGTATAAATACTGTACATAAAACACACATATTGTATATATTTAGCACAACACATTAATAAAAGTGTAATATATAATTATAACAGTCTAAAATTATAGACATTGTATGTGAAGGAGCCATGGTGCTACTGATACAGATGTTTAACTTATGCAAAATGATTATTACTTTTTGTTTTATTATTTCTGGAGTAAAAGACAGGGTTTTCATTTAATGTACGACACTAATTCACTCTTGGCAGCAATAAGTACACTGAAGTGCATTCAATTTCTGAAACTGAATTGTAGGCTATAAAATGTAAAAGTATATATGTCATGAGCACAGTGTAATATTTTTATAACAAAAATATGTAAATAGATAAAAAAAACTTGAAAAACTAATTGTTGTACTTACTACAGTTATAAAATCTTAGAAATGGACTGGTCATCTAGCTTGGGGGAATACAGGTGGGCTGAGATGAAAGTCGACTAACAGGCTGGCATAGCGTGGAATGGACGGGTTAGGCTCTGATGCTCTGTCTAGAGTTGCAGATGTAAAACAAAGGAGGAACACTAAGCTACAACACCAGCTCAAACTGACAGTACAGTAAGGGTATGGGATTTGGGACATTCCATTAATTTCTACACAATCAAAGATTATAAAGGGAAAAACAGTGTCACCTTAGGAACCTACCATGACAAAACAATAATTTTCATAGCTTTTCAAATATTGTCAGGGCAATTAATCGATTAAAAATAAACTGACCAAACCCAATAAGATATACACTTTTTGGAAGACATTAATGGCAGTGTTTTTGACAAGTGCCAATAAATGCATTTAATCAAGCTCAGAGAATGACCTCATAATCAGGAAATCATTTTAATTACCCTAATATAAACTGAAAAGCAAAATAAACAGTGAATAACAACAGTAAAAGTTCTAGAAAATAGTCATTTTTCTCTCAGCATACTGTGTTAATTTGTCTGTCATGACTGTGAGTATACGGCTCCATTCTGTTTGATTATTTATTACCTTACCATTATTCCATTGACATTTTGTCATCATCGTGGATGTTTTATTTTTCATGAGTGCCACCACTTTGTGTGTTTCATTTCATGGGCACTGCCATTTTACAGATTTGTTGTTCTGGTCATTATGATGCTACAGAGCTGCTACTTGTGTGATGCACATGCCATACGGTCCATGACATAAAGGCAGCAAACAGAGTTATAGATAGACTTTTTAACAATATAAAAGAAAGACTTTACAAAAATACGTGTTTTTGAAAACTCTTCTTTTTAGGATAAATCTGTTTTTGATTATCAGTCTCTTGTTTTATCCCTTGTTATGCTTGACTGCCTTTTCGTAATTTCCCTTTAAATCTCTGACACTTGATTTAATAAGGTGTCATCAGGACTCACATGGAAAATCATCATTTTCATAGCATACGTTCAGACCAGAAATGATGCATGATTTGCAGACTCATTGGCTGGATTTCACTATGTTTTAACAATGTGTGTTGATTTAGGGGTTGTGAACACTTAAGTTTATACTTGTATTTTTTTGCTATCATTATTTTTCTTTATGTTTTGTCCGCTTTTGTTTATCAAAGCTACCATCACTTTGGCAATTTCAGATCAGGTGGCCATACTGTTTTTGAAAATGCACACCCATTGGTAACTGTGACCCCTGGAAGTTGTCACTAAAGGGATATTTATGATGGCAGTGCACTACACTTGGCGTCCAAGATTTTGGATTGTAACTCAAAAGACTTTTGTATAGCTAGTTACTTTCTTAAGTCACTAGGAGACTAAACTTTTGGTTTTGATATTCATTTCTGGATAATGTTTTGGGCTTAGGTATATCAGTATCTTTTGTCTCCTTGTTTTGACCAATACCCATTTCAGACTTTGATTTTTGTTTTTATTTCCTGATCCTGACTGTTGTAACAAAGGTGCTATATTGCACCTGACCCGACACAGACTGGACACGAAGGCACGTATAAAAAACAAGAAATCTTTTATTTTCTTCAGCTGGAGGGCACGTCTTCCCTGTGTCCCCCAGCCACAACACAGTCCTAATGTAACACAAATGCACCAAAGTAGAACACTCTTCCTCTGTACCACCACTCCTCCCAGGCAACCTTGTCCTCCTCCACCCGACTCTGGACACTGAGTTGTGGTCGCTGGCTGCTTTTATTGGGTACCCGGAAGTGCTCCAGGTGCTTGATTGCCGACATCAGGCTGCACTTCCAGGTGTGGTGAAACCAATGCCCAAAAGGGGCCAGCAGCTCCTGCTGCAGTACCCCCTGGTGGTGCCTGCAGAACCCAACAGGGCTGCACAGAACTCCAACCCCCATGAAGCCCTGGGGGAGTCCGAGGCACCGCTGCAAACCAGGGAGGCTGCCATCTAGCGTCCAGAGGGAGATACTGGGTTTCCCACCCTTGCTCCCCTGGTACATATGGTGCAGGTTGTCCCGGCCAGGCATGGGCCCCGGTCATCCGTCATACTGTCAAACACACTGTAGCAGTCCACACTGTCTCTATCCTTCAGCCTGTGCTTTTCTTGACATAATTTTTATTCCGCCATATTTACAATTGCTGTACCTCTGAATTTGCTCAACTATGTGTCTTGGACAATTGGCAGTGTTTGGAGAGGCTAGCAGAAGTGTGTTTCACATCACAATGATTCAAGAGGGGCACACTATAAACACCTCCCTGTAGGCAGGCAGAGAGAGATGCAGTTACAGATGTCCAAAACACCATCAGGATGGCATTTAGAGAGGCTGTGAGGCTCATATTCGGTGCAATAACTCCATTTTTATTTTCTCTGCACCTCAAGAACACGATTGTTACAAGATTACTGTACTTAGCAACACCAGCAGGGGTAGGAGGAAGTAGCAGCCAGTGGTGGGGTCACTAGGTAATAACTGAATAATTACTGAAAAAAAATATACAAACTCTTGCAATCTAATATTTATAAAGATTATCTTATTATTAATGTAAACATATAAAAGAAAAAAAAATATGTGAATTTCCCCTTGGGATTAATAAAGTATCTATCTATCTATCTATCTATCTATCTATCTATCTATCTATCTATCTATCTATCTATCTATCTATCATAAGGATATGAATGGTTCTGTTTCAGAGTAATCACATTTCTTCCAGCTTTACTTTATGACTTTTGAAATTATGATTTTGAGAGAGGTTCGCTTCCCGGGTCCTCCCTGCGTGGAGTTTGCATGTTCTCCCCGTGTCTGCGTGGGTTTCCTTCGGGTGCTCTGGTTTCCTCCCACAGTCCAAAGACATGCAGGTTAGGTGGATTGCCGATTCTAAATTGGCCCTAGTGTGTGCTTGGTGTGTGGGTGTGTTTGTGTGTGTCCTGCGGTGGGTTGGCACCCTGCCCAGGATTGGTTCCCTGCCTTGTGCCCTGTGTTGGCTGGGATTGGCTCCAGTAGACCCCCGTGACCCTGTGTTCGGATTCAGCGGGTTGGAAAATGGATGGATGGATGGATTTTGAGAGATACAGTAATTCACTGTGATTTTTAAGGAAATAATGTGTATGTCATACTTTTCTGTTTAACTTTTTGCTGCTTTCTGTTTTGAGTCAGTGACATTTTTTTCGATGAAAACACCCATGCGGCTATATGGACCTTGAAGTGAGACACTGCACCCTGATTGTATTTGTGTTCACCTGCCCTTTATGCAGCGAGGCCACTGTTTTGGTTAGCTTTTTGTTTTTAATGTCCTTAAGGAAAAAGAAAATCATGAAGTCAAAAACAACACAAAATTCAGAAACTCCTACCTATAATTCCTGACTCAATTTTCAGTTCTTTTTGAAGAGTAAATGTCTAAATGTATTTTAATTCAACAACTAAAGCAAAACATCACATGTGGCTGATGAAATGCTGAACAAAAACAAGAGTGAGCATCAATCGCTAGTCATAAAACCACAAAAACTCAAATTCAGATTAATTATCACAAACCAGGGGAGAGTAACAAAAATTAAGACATAAGTCTTTATCCTGCCATTGCACAACATTTAAATGAATTGAAATACTTCTACTAGTTAGTGCACATGTTCTTCCAAGAAACATAATTGATTTTATTTTACTGAATTGGAGACATTTCAACCAAAAAGGAAAAACAAATTAAGAATGATGGCATTTTTTTAAATGGGTCTCAAGAATATCATGATTTACAGTTGTATGTCTGTAACTCTGAATTCTGTTATTCTACACTTTCTAGGTTTCTTGTAAGATTAAATGTGCTCCCTCAACCCTTATTTCATCTAACAACAAAAATTGACTACCGAATAAAAGACAACAATCAACTGTGAAATCTAGAACTCAAGATAAATGAAAATAAGAAACATGCAAAAATGAAAGGAATCTATTAAGTAACGTGGGCTTGCCCAATTAGTTAATGGGCGCCCTGGGGGCTCTCTGCATTGGGTTTGCATGTTCTCACTGTCTCTGTATGGATTTTCTCCAGGTGTTCTGGTTTCCTCCCATAGTCCAAAGACATGAAGATTAGGTGGACTGGCAATGCTATACTGGGTGAGTATGTGTGTGTGTGTGTGTGCGTGTGTGTGTGTGTGTGTGTGCGCATGTGTGTGCGTGTGTGTGTGTGTGTGTGTGTGTGTGCGTGTGAGTGTGTGTGTGTGTGTGCTCACCCTGTGATGGGCTGGTGCTCTGTCTGGAGATTGTTCCTGCCTGAGCCACATTCTACAGCTGCCCCACCATGACCCTGCTCTCGATAAGCAGGTTTAGCAAATGGATGGATGGATAATTACCGTACTTAACAAAAAAGCTGATATAAGATGTTTTGGTAGTGTAGTGACTGTAAACTACTGGTGTCACTAGCACATTATACAGTAGACTTTAAGTATCATGTTTCTTGACTTATCTTTATAGCAATTTTTACAAATAACATTTGTATTTGTTAAATTTAACTCTAAATAGTTATCAAGAGGTGTGGAACTTTTTTCCTGAATAACACTCAGATGTACAAGGTAATCATAGCTGAAGTTTTAATCCTTACATAAAGATTCTTGATGTCTTTTTCTAATGCAACACAATCAAAGGGCAAACTGATAATTATCTGACAGTCTTAGAGCACTTCACCAGAAAAGCACTTACTTTTTCTCTCTTGAAATTATTCGGCATATTCTTAAAAGATTACATGTTATTTAAAATATCTTAAAACATCATTTTACATTTTTACAGTACATTTAAAGTTGTTTCCTCTATGTTTCACAGACTGTCATTTTTTTAGGAATCTTACCTCTTCACTATCAATTACTTGTAATGCCCATTCATGAGCTTTGTACAATTCGTGCCGGCGGTCAACTTGGCTCTGAAAGCGAGGTTCTGTCTTAACTGGATCTTCATTCCCATAAGAAGGAGATTGTGCTTTTGAAACAAGTTTCACATCCTCCACGAAAATAAAGGGTTTGAATATAGACCTAAAATGACAAAAGCACCATAAAAAGGTTTAGCACTGTGAGATCAAATCTGCACTCAATGTAAGACTGCTGCCAAGGTAATTTTAATCCATTGTGCTTCCAACTTCAACAGCAGGCATCACAGCATGGGTAAAATCCTCTCATGACACATATTCATAACTCCTTGCCCTCAACTGAAGCTTTTAGAAAAAATTTAAAAAATCCAAAAAACACTATATAAAACTATAATGTTTTGTAAGCACTTTATATATTTGATTACTTTGATGAGAAATTATTGACTAGATAGATAGATAGATAGATAGATAGATAGATAGATAGATAGATAGATAGATAGATAGATAGATAGATAGATAGATAGATAGATAGATAGATAGATAGATAGATAGATAGATAGATAGATAGATACTTTATTAATCCCAAGGGGAAATTCACAAATTTTGGAAAAAAATGTCTTGGCAAAGGAAGACAAGCAGCCCACACAGAAAAGTCTTGTTTTATGTGTACTTAAAGCATCAGTTGTAGAGTTGGCACTGAAGGTCAAACATTTTCCTTTATTAGGCTGTAAAAAGAAAATGCACCTGCACTGTATCTGAAGCAAGCCCTTGGGTTCTACATACAGTACAATATAACAAATAAGCTTAAAAAGTATTTTGTTGTTTAAATTCCTTTCAGAAAGCCTTGGAGTCACAATTCCTCCTAACCCATTAACAGCTGTGTTTGGTGTCCCTCCAGATGGGCTTAAGGTGGAGAAGGACAAACAAACTGTGATCGCCTTTACTTCACTATTGGCCCACAGACTTATCTCGCTCAACTGGAAGAATCCTAACTCACCTCTTTTAAGTCAGCGGGTAACTGATGTTATTTATTATCTGAAATTGGAAAAAATCTAATTCTCACTTGGAGAATCTGTACAAAACTTTTTCAAAGCCTGGTAAGATCTAATCAATAGCATTTTAGAATAAGCAAATTTAAATTGAGGAAGCGGATTCTCTTCCCTTTTTTACTCTATTATTTATTTATTTATTTTTCCTACTATTACAGTTTTGCTCTGTTGACCTAGCTCTCTTTCTCATGGGTGGGGGTTGATTAGTTTTGTAAAACTGGACTTGCTTGTATGGAATATTATTTGATTTTAATAAATGTAATAAAATGTTAAAAAAAAAGAATTTTGTTGCATAAGATTAGATACTTGTACAAATGATGACATTATTTTTGATTTCATTCAATAAAAGACTTTTTGAGGCATCATACCATATAAAACATTTACTTGATTGTCTAAGGGAGGGTGGGACTGTTAAACTCTTTCAAGAAAATTAAGAAGAATACAGTTTGTAATAACTTTCATTATACTGCTTCCTTATTCGCTTGACGAGCATCTTTGTACATTTAGCCACATGCCTTGTAATCCAACACTATCAAACCAATTTAACAGAATTCTTATTGTATTTAATATATTTTTCTGGGTGTAAGAAAGAAGCGTCAAAATTCCACATATTTTGGCACACCATGGGAGATAAAACAGATTTAGCTATGAACAGATGGAGATGCTTGACAAAATTACTTTATATGGCAACTAGAAATCAAAGTGGTACCAAGAAAATGTCTAAATAAGGGTCAAATCGCACATTTGGTTAATCATACGGAGATTGCACAAAATATTTGTTTTATTCCTATGTAAAAAAGGCAGTATACTTCATTCACCTTGATGGATCAGGTGTGGCAGTGAAAAAGTAGACACAAGATGAACTGTTACTTTCAGGTAGGACAGATACCATGCTAGCTGTGGTGAGAAAGAAGTCTGAATCCACAAGAACACCAGATTCTCTGTCTCGCAGGAGTTCAATAGCAGCCTGAGGTGTAATGTTACCTAAACATAACAAGATAATCCCAAAGAGACAAATCAACTGGGAATTCACATATATGCATGACTATTTTACCTTTTCAATTCAGAAAGACCCCACACAACATGTAAGCAACTCACAACAAAAGAATACACTGAATGAACGTAACTGATAATTCAAAAAGATTATATCTTCTTGCGAATATATGTTGAATAAATCTTGATTGTACACAAAGCAAAATGTACAGTAGAATTGAGCCAGCTTATGATCAGTAAGGTTATACTATATAATAATATTTTAAATTCATCAGTGTTTATATTACACACATACATATACATCTACTTTCATGCTAATGAACACAGGTTATTGATATACTGCAAACATACTATGTTAAATTTAAGTAATAAAACTAAAAGATTCTACCTGAATGTTACTGACAATAAATTGTGTTTGAAAATACACTGACATAATAATATGTACTGCACAGAAATCAAAAGCAACATTATTCTGTGTAATAACTAAATGAATATACACTGTATTGTATGATAAAACATACAAGATAGCTTTTTAGTACTTAAAATAGTATGAAATTGAAATTTGTCAGATATTTACCTTAATAAAACACCATTTTACAATTAAATCCTACTGCTGACAAGATTTAATTTACCAGTTTGTGAAGCTATTCAGATCAAATCAACATTAGAAAGATAAAATAAATAAGATATTCAAAAAGTAAATGAAGAAAGTAAAATAATTGCTAAAAAAGTTGAACCTAGTAGCAGTAGCCCAATTTCCATGCTATCTGATATACGAAATGCATAACACGTCTAAGAAGAGTACAAAACCAGAGCATCTTCTTATCTCTCTCTCTTTTTCAGATGTGGCCCACCTACATTACAATATGTTTAGCTTTGGTAAGCTTTTTTTGATGTACTATTATTTTTACAAGTTTTAGAAATGGTCAGATTCATTCAGGTAGAATATATATTGAGGAAAAAAAATAAATGTTAACAATTATTGATAATAAAGTAAACATATTTAACATTTCATTTCAGTGTTCATTAATATTAATCAACAATGTTTGGTAACCTTCATCATTCCTTAAAACATAAACAGCAGGCTCAACACAGAAGCAGAACTGTACATCTATAAAGCAAGCTCTGTCTTTACTTTAACTTTAAGGTATTAACCTCTTTTTCTGATCTTAAGTCATATGTAACTTGTGAGCTATTTTTCTACTTTGTTTTTGAATTCATATGAAAATGTATTATTTTTAAAAATTAAAAGTATGGACATTTAATCTTTTGACTTTTTATTCCATACCAAGACTGACTGCTGTTCCTGGAGAGTTGATCCTTCAGTGGTTCATTATCATTTAAAAAGCGCTGTTCTTTTGTAAGTTCTGATTTTCTGGATTTCTGTATTTATTGACTTTCAGCTTTTCAATTACTATTGCAATTTGTTCGCCATGGGTTGCCTTTTTTTGTCTTCTTTTGTTGTTTTTTTTGTTAAAGGTAAATAAATGTCATTATTAATAAACATCATGTTTTTCGACTTGTTACTCAAGTCTGTGGTTATATGGTTCCCATCCCTTGTGGGGCATTTATGTGCATTTCTGGTATAGTTTTTGAGACATTAAATATATTTTAAATGTTTGAAGTTAAAGCCCCTATTTAGCCCATGTTGACTGAAACCAGCCAGTAAAGTTTTGGGTCTGGCAGCCTTGTTTAAGGCCTTTTCTTGGGCAGACTAGGGAGGCCCTGGCCTGTTTATGGGTCTTTTTCAATGTCTCACACCGTTTTTCTATTTACTGTATTATCCAAATGTAACAACATCTACATAGTAAGATAATATATATTGCAAAACATGAGACAAAACACCTGGCATTAAGAAAATTAACAATAAGGTACAAGTACAAACACCCTAAGGTTACAATTGTCTTGTCTTGACCAGATATATATTTTTTTAATAGCTAATTCTGGGGCCCTCTGGTAGTGATAAGAAGTGTAATAGACATGAAAACATATAATTCACATACCTAGCCAGGCTGATATTCCCATAATAGCCTTAGTGTAAACCAGAACATTGCTTGTGAGTTTAAATACACTTTTGTCAGAGACTGCATACATGGGCATTAACACTTTTAAGTGGGATCAATTGTGCTTACTTTGAAACACAGTTTCATCACTCAAATAGTGGCCCACCATATCAACAAGCTAATTAAAAAGGCAGGCTCAGTCATGGGATGCACTCTTGACCCGCTGGAGGTAGTAGAAAAGGAGAGAATGAAAACAAAACTGTGTCATTATGAACAATACTGCACATCTCCATTTGACACACTATTATTACGTACTTTTAGCTAATGAATTATTCATCAGAAGTGTGTCAAGAAACACAACTGTGGCTCCTTTATACCAATGACAATACGCCTTTATAATGCCTCACTGTGACTGAGACTGATAACTTATTTTTCTGAGCTTCTATAAGAAGATAATATTTTCCCTTTGGAAAAATTCTTTCTTTCTTTCTTTCTTTCTTTCTTTCTTTCTTTCTTTCTTTCTTTCTTTCTTTCTTTCTTTCTTTCTTTCTAATTATACAATCAAAAGATGGGTGTACACTTGAGTTGAAAACATAAGTTTTAAAACAGGCCTTATATGTGAGTAAATGATTGTTTTAGTCAACTTATATTCCCCCTATGGCAGCAACAAAGGGTTTTGTGTGAGTAGTGGTGGTTAAACTTCCCAATCTCCCTCTGGAATGCGGTGAGCACAGCATATTGGGCCTGTAATTAATGCTAATCCTACACTTAATTTTACAGAATGGCTTGATAAAAGGAGGCTATATGAATGAATGTAAAGTATAAACATATTAATCAACAGCCACTTCAAGAAACATGACTCTGTGCCATAGTAAATTTGGACTTGAGTCTTTAGCCAGAGTTAAACAGACCCCATTTCCCCGAATAACCAGTATAGAGTGTACTAGCAGAATGGAATGCAGTGCATCTAGAAATGGATGGCTGACAAGAGCCAGAGACCTTGTAGTTGCTCCCACACACTTGGCTCTGCACTGAAAAGACAATGAGCTTTTCACTGTCTCTGGGAGCAAAGGTTCTGCACTGTGTGCACTGTGCAGTCAGATAGACAGTGGCATCATGCAGGCATCTGTGCCCCACTGAAAGAGTCAAATTGCTGGTTTCAGTTAACCTATTCTTTCATTGCATGTTCCTGCTATCAAGCACTGATAGGGTACTTTTGTTACTCAACAAAGAGAGCAACACATTTTCACAGATAACCTATGGCAAGTTTACAAAAAAAAGTGCACCATTACAGAGAAAGAGTTTAGATACAGTAATTAAACTCCACATGGTAACTGATCAGTGTGTATGAAAAAGTAGATGATTGTGTAATGTTTAAGTTATGAAGTATAGTTATATGACTAAGCAATAAACTTTTATTATGTTGTTAGTTCAAAATTCAAGCGTAAGTAATATTTAACTCTCTGGACTTACCTATTTGATTGCTACATGGACTCAGTGCTACTTCTTCATTAGGCAATGAAAACACTTTTGAAAAATCAAACTCTTGGACATCATTCCACCAGCCCTGATCCTGGGCATATTTCCTAAGATTTGGATGTTCTGCATCAATATGTGTGGTTATAGACAATTTATTGCATAGTTTCACAACTCCTTCTGTGAATAAAACAATTCATTATTTATGAGGAAACCTTTTTTAAGCAAAAACAGTTATGTGAATACATAAACATTTTCTGTACAGTTTATGATCACTATAACACACACAAGCACCTATCAAATAAACTTGAAGCTTCCACAGTTTACTTGAAGAGGAATTGTGAAGATATCCATACAATACGTATCGTTTCTTATGCTGACATCAGCTGTGCACAATGTCAGTATTTCACCTACACTGCTCTGTGGTGATAAACTTAAAGGGAACAAAGGGTTGGGCAGTCTCTAAAACAGAAAGGATAATTTTTCTGTCTTGTTTCTTCTGACATGACTAATCCAGACCTGACTGTGACCACTGGTGCATTAATAAAAACCTCTCCCTGGGTCATTAACAAACAATCTGATGACATGAATGGTGGATGTGATAGACTTCTCGTAGATCAAATTTTCAATATTGACACTATTGTTTTTCTTTATTTACAGTACAATCTAAATAAAATTGACTTGCTCATTCCTAAATAATACATAAGTCTGAATTAAAATATGACAGCACTTTAAAGCAAAAACACATTTTGAGTTTATCTTTAAAATGTAGTTGATCCCTTAATTTTCAGACTACTTCAGTAAATATTTTGTAAGTATTTTGCAGAATTACAAACTTCTACTAATTTTTCCTGTCATCTTGTTGAGGATTGAGGATTCATTTTGTACTCATTCTTTTAATTTACAATGACAGGTTAGTTAATACTGTATAAAATGTATTTTATCAGGCGACTTTCTTGCATGATGACTGCTTACGCACCTGTGATTCTTTTAGCTACCCAATACTTCTCAATAGTCTCTAAAACCCAAGCTTCAGTTCTGTCCACAATCAAGAAAGAACTCTGGAAAGAATGGCATGCACTACCATCTTCATAGTAGTTTCCACCCTGACCATGTTTTTCTAGAAGGGATGTTATTGTGTCTAAAGCCTCTTTGGCTGTTGATCCTCTTTCTAATCCAAGCCTGAAATGAAAAAAATAGTTGAAAATATACATTTTGTTGAACAATACAGCTTTAAAATCTGTCATGTCTTACAGACATTTTAAGGAACATGATAAATGCTGGCCCCTTGAGCAAGGACCTTAACATGAAAATTGCTCCAGGGGCACTGTACAAAGGCTGACTCTGCATTCTGACTCCCAAAGGTCATGCAAAAAGACAATTTCCCCATGGGGATTAATACAGTAATCCAAATCAACAAAATAAATAAATAATACCCTGGAATTAGGCATATCCCACCTGTACTGTCACCAAGTTCAAGCAAAATACTGTATTTGTAAAGAATATGCATAGAAAATAAACTAAAGTTAAATTAATAAAAATACATTACCTTATACATATATAATAAACTGCTAAATAAATCAATATGCAATTTTGTTATAAAGTACTATATAATGCACACAGTATGGCATGGCAGTGAAGGAGTTAATGATCTATTTCTCATCTCCAGGAGACTGGGGTTCAAATTGCAGCTTGAACACATGCTGTGGGGAACTTTGTATGTTCTACTTGTGTCTTTATTTTTTCCCTCTAGGTAATCTAAAGTTCCACTCACATTTCAAACACATGGATGTTAATTTATTTAGTTGTTTTATTATAGTAGGGTACGCCTACTGATTATATAACTAAATCCTTCACATAGAGGGAAATAAGATATGCTGATAAACTAAAGTTGCTTGGGTGGAAATGTTTTCAGCAGTATATCCATGGGTATTATGGTGTGTAGAATAACCAAAAGTCCTTCAAGTTTCTCATACACAATTTATTCCAGCTGCACTACCTTGGTTGTAGCAAATAATCCTTCAAAATCTTTACAACTTGAACAGTTTAGAGTATTTCTCTTGTAGTCCTACAGCCCTAGATTTCAATAACAAACCAATTAACAACCATCCCAGAGAAGGCATAGTTACAGTACGTAGACAGGAATATACTGAGTATGATGTCTATATGCAAAACAGAAATAAATCAAGAAAGAGATAGTGAATAAAACACATATTACAAAACTGATAAACTGTATAAGAAGAATGCCATTAAGACAAAAAAATAAAAAATTGGTCACAGAAGGTTGCTTATGATTAGATTATACTTTTCCCCAAGGTGGAATTCAAAAAACATTTGTCTCCAAGGAGAAATTCTAATTCAATTTTAACACCTGAATTCCAGACACAAGTTCTGAAAGTTCAAGAATGAGAAAGTCAGCATAGCAATTGGTGTCACATCATAATGTCTGCTACCTGAGTATGTAAAATACAAATTGAGATTGTATGAAATTAGGTTGGTTTCAAGATGTGTGCAAACAATTTAAGAACATGGACAAAATAAGCTCTGCTAGTCTCAAGCACCATATTTCAAAGAATAGTCAGCCCATTATACTGTAGATCAACAGATCTATTTACCTGAAATAGCATGGATCAACAGATATTTCAAAACTTGACAGAGTTTTGCAATACCTATGATAACATAAATAAGCAAATAGCCTTCATAAAAACAAGGTGCAAAATGAGCAGTCATACTATTCAATACGCCCTATTTTATGCAAAGATTGAGACATTTTTACCCATACTGTATATGCCACATTTCCACAAGACCTATACTGTATATGCCACCATAAATGTAAAATTGCAAAATCACCATAAAAAAGGTTACAGCAGCCCACAGACTCCTGTAAATTAATCTTCAAATGCAGTATTCCACTTTTGACAATTTTGAGCATATTGTATCATACACATTATAATACACATGAGAATACACACAGTTCCCATTCAACTAGTTGACACCAAACATGTGCATATTACAGACTATTACAGACTAGTAAGACTAGTTACAGACTAGTAAATGCCACCTTCAAGCACGAAGAACAAAATCCACTCACTAAGGTGAACTCAGACTTTGCAGAATGAAACCTAACAGACAGCATACTTGTTGTAACAAACACTTCAGAAAGATTAAGTAAAACAGACTATAACCTGCTTGATATTATAAAAAATACTATTGGCATGTGAATTTTAAATAGCAAAATAAGCCTTACTTTTGTAAACTAAAAGTATAACAGTCTTCTATATTTAACACACCCAGACACTTCACAAGAACATACAGACAAAACGACAGAGCACTACAATATATTTTTCTTTTTTGTTAAGGTACAAAAGACTTTTTACAATGCACTAAAAACACAGAATGCAAAACATCTCAAGCCATCTATTTTCTTAAATGTTCTGTCTTGAACTGGGTTACACTGGTTATGTAACAATTCTATTATTATGCCTACCTACTGATGGAGTTCCATGCAAGCAGGCTCTGGCAGAGACTATGATGTGAATAAAGCTTGAAGGATGTACAGTTTTTAAGACAGGGTTAAAAAGGGTGACAGGGTGACTGTGGAGGCATTCCAATCTGTAAGAATAAATGCAACAGCCCATTTCCAAGCATAGTATTAGTTAATAATTTACTGCAATATAAATGTAATACTTTAATGGAATTAATGTGTTACCGTCTTTTAAACAGACAACTACAGTTTAGAAAATGCTCATTAGATTAATAATCCATTTGTTTCTGGGCTCATCGCCACTAAAAATGCAGATTTTATTAATATATTTCTGTAAGCTAATATACAGTAATTTCTTCCAAATGTTGCAGTGTTTAAATTAAACTGTCTTTACTGCTGTAGCCCCATAACATACAAAAGAAACATTGCAAAAAATAAAATAAAAGACAAAATACACAGTTGACTTGGAGGTGTATAAAAGCCTAGCACTCTGAACATCTTGAACAAAGAGCGAATCTGTTCTAATTTGAAGAGTGTGGCGTTATTTTGCAACATAAGTCATTGTCTAAATTATGAAAAATACATTTATACACACATTTTGTTTATATATTATAAATTCTGTTTTTGTGCACTTTAATTCATTTCAAAATTGAGAAACCCTACTAGAAAGCATGTGCAAACCCTGTCATCATGACCATATCATAAGAAGATCTAATCTGAATATAGAAATATAGTTCAGAAATATAACAGGATAAAAACTTTTGAGATAAATGCCCAAAATAAAATGTATGTGGTAACTTTGCCTATACAGTATTAGACTGATTAAATGCTCTGTATAGTAAGTGCTGGTCTGCTTTAGAACTACTTAATGATACAGCTTGTTTAAGTTGAACTATTCTTATTCTTTGGCATAACTCTACAAAAAGAAAACACATGCATAGGATGTCACCTTCCTGTTGCAGCTGCAGAATTCTGCAATCTGATTGGCTGTTCAGTGGAGCTGCACAAATAGATAGATAGATAGATAGATAGATAGATAGATAGATAGATAGATAGATAGATAGATAGATAGATAGATAGATAGATAGATAGATACTTTATTAATCCCAATGGGAAATTCACATTCTCCAGCAGCAGCATAATGATACAATAAATAATATTAAATTAAAGAATGATAATAATGCAGGTGAAAAACAGCCAATAACTTTGTATAATGTTAAATGCACAGCAAGAGTCAAAGATGCGAGCTGCGATTACTGTTGTGCTAAAATCAGTACAAAATTCAGGAAATCAACTTGGATTATTTACTGAATTCATATTCAGTTTCACTTCTTTTTATCTGATGTACAAACTTCATACAGTTGTAATTATCCTTTCTTTAAAATGTCAGTGATAGACTCACTGCCTTTAAACCTGAATCTGAAAACTACAGTCAATGATACATAAAAAAGATTAACAATGCTCTACGGTTAAGGCTGCCACCGCTCTAACTCTATAAAGAAGGGCACCTCAGGATAAAAATTAGAACTTTGTAGGATAATTTTCCCTATGATGCCACAACACACCTTTACATTCTGTTATGGTCTTTTAGAATTGTCCTTTGGATTAGGCAACAGTTCATGGTAATCTCAAAAGAAAATATGCTTATTGGCAAACTAGTAATAGTCATAGTAATTCTCAAATGTGCTTACTCCAATTCAGAGGAGCACGTAGCTACTTGGCACAGTGCTGGAAAAGGGCTTGAACTGGGGACATGCATATCACAGGAACTACTCACGAGCACACGTTTAATCCTGTACGTTTTCCAAACACTAAAAACTGTGCAAGTTTTAGATGGTGGAAAAAGGTGGTTATTGTGTAGAGGTGCCACAGATAAAAGCGTCTCTATCTTGAAGTGTTTCCTACATTGGTTCCATTTTCTAAGTGAATGAAGGACAATTGGGTAGTTAGTATATTGACAATAACTTGTATTTACTGGGGTACAAAGCAAGAAATATAAAGAAGTACAGCAGGATTTTATTTCTATTGCAGACCAAGCTTGTTTGTGTTCATTTATTTGTGTAAATGTCCAGGTTTTTATAGCTGGTATATTTGCCACCAAGTAACAAAATTCAAAATTGGCTAGAGCCATGCTACCTTCTGCTTTAGGTCACCACAGGATCACCCTTTGGATGCGTGGATGTTTTGAATTCCAAATAAATGAGGTTAAGTTTGAAACCAATTTCTTAAAAAATGTTTTGTTAATGTATATGGAGATGCTTTGAAATAGAAAAAGAAGCTCGGGAAGGATGGTCATCTTAACAATGTTGATTCTCCTTGTTAATGTAAGATGGAGGGTAGAACATCTATTCATGTTTTGTTTAATTTTTTCCATGCAGACAGCAAAATTCTTTTGAAAAAGAGTTTTATATTTTCTTGTCATGTTTACCCTAGGTAATGATAAATGACCCCCTAGGATCTGTAATGATAAAAGGGAAAGTATTCAATCTAATGTTGTGTGCTAGACAGTTCACTGGAAAAGCACACTTTTATTCAAATTGATTTTGATCTTTTTAAATTCTTCTAGTGCAGTTAGGACTGCAGGTACAGACGTTTGTGGGACTGACACATATAGTACCATATCATCTGAATACAGTGATATTTTCTGTTCAAGTCCTTCCCTGATAATCCCCTTTATCTCAGGTGCATTTTGAAAGTAAATAACCAATGGTTCAATGGCAATTGCAAATAGCAGTAGTGACAGGGGGCACCCTTGTCTAGTACCACAATACTTCTAATTTGAAATAGTCTGAAACAATGTTGTTAATACAAACCTAAGCTTCTGAACTGGTATACAGTAGTTTGATCCATGCACATGTGTTCGGGCCAAACCCAAATTTGTGCAATGTAATGAATAGGTAGTCCCATTTGACCATATCAAATGCTTTTTCCGCATTCAACAATAAAAGACCTCCGGGGTGATAGACTTTGTGGGTGAATATATTACATTAAAAAGGCTTTGAAGTTTTGAAACTAAGTGTCTGCCTCTAATAAATCCGGTTTGGTCTTGTGATATTACCAAAGGAAGCACTTTCTCAGTCCTTATAGCTAGAACTTTGGAGAGTATCTTAACATCATCATTATTCAGAAGTGAGATTGGTCTGTATGATGCACATTGTAATAGGTCCTCATTTTAATTAGTAAAGACAGTAATTAATGCTTGGCGAAAAGTGTGAGGTAGAATTATATTGTCTCTGGCTTCTATAAATGCTGCTAATAAAAGGGTAGCCATCAGGGCCTGCTGCTTTCCCATTCTGAAGTGAGATTATAGTGTGACAGAGGTTTATCCAATTCCTGTGCACTGAGAGTATCTAGCTGTGGTATATGAAATGCATCAAAACACATTAGATTTTTTTTGTCTTCTTTAAACTGAGTAGAATATAAGGACTTAATGTAGTCTCCAAATGTGTTCATTATATTTTATGGTCAATGATTTAATCTTTGTGTTGGCAGTTACTGATATTGCACTGCGAACTTCCTGCTTGTGGATTTGTTGATCTAAAATCTTATTAGCCTTCTCTCCGTGTTCACAGTAATGATGTCATAATTTAAAAACTAATTGTTGCGTTTCATTTGTTGTCAAGAGGTTGAGTTCTGATTGCAAACCCTGTCTTTTCCTATAAAGTGCCTCATTTGGAGACATGGTATGTTCTTGATTTACTCTGGTAATTTCACTGATCAACTCTGATGCCTTCTTGGTTTCTGATTTATTTTTGTGGGACAGATATGAAATAGTCTGTTCTCTTAAAAATAATTTTAAAGTTTCACAGAGTATTCCTACTGAGACCTCTGAGGAGGCATTTGCCTCTGAAAAATTATCAATTTCCTTGGATATAAATTCTGTACAGTTCTTGTCAGCTAATATCAGGGGGTTCAGACGCCAGCTGTGAGATGAGTATGTGGGGGTAATGATTTGTGCTTCATAATCAGGGGGGCATGGTCAGAGACAACTAAAGCATCATACTTGTAAGATTTGATCATGGGCAAAAAATTGTTATATATTAAAGAAATAATCAATTCTTAAGTAACAATGAAGTACTGGTGAGAAGGAATAAGCTCTTACATTTGGATTTAGAAATTTCCATGGGTCTGATAAGTTAAGATCAAGTACAAACTGTGCAATTGTTTTTGCAGTGTGAGATGTTATCTCTCTCCTGTAGCTGAAGACCTATCCAGATAGGACACAATTAAAATCTCCGGCTATTATAATTTTATGAGTGTTCACATTAGGAATGGATGCAAATACATTTTGAATGAAGTCTCTATTTCCACATTGGGTGCATAGATATTTATCAAAATCACTTTACAATTAAATAAATTACCCATCACAATCACATATCACCGTTCAGAGTCAGATACTACATCTGATACTACAAATGAAATTGTTCAATGTATTAAGATTCTAACACCTTTTGTTTTCTTTGTACAGCTGGAGTGGAATACTTGGCCAGTCAAATCTCTTTGCAACCAAAACTGATCCTTCCTTAATAAGTGAGACTCCTGTAAAAATACTATCTTTGCGTTTAGACCAGTTAGGTGAAAGAATACTTTCTTCCTCTTTAATTCGTGATTGAGACCTTTGACATTCCAGCTCACAAAGTTCACTGTTTGGTCATAGAGACATTGCTTCTGAACTTTTGTTGACATTTTATTGGCTTAAATTAAAGTAGTACATTATAACATAGCTTTAACCTTAATTTCAAATTTTGACAGGAGTTATGGCTATGAAGCCTATTGTTGTGTTGGCATTTTTAATTGTGGGGGTAAAAAGGATGGATTAGAAAAAGCTTGCTTTCTTCCTTTTCCCAACAACAACCCAACTGCCCCATTTTGCCTCGCCAAGTAACGCAAGAGCACACTTCACAAGGTCCCAGTCCTATGCCAGGAGACAGAGCACA
This sequence comes from Erpetoichthys calabaricus, assembly GCF_900747795.2. Taxonomy (NCBI): domain Eukaryota; kingdom Metazoa; phylum Chordata; class Cladistia; order Polypteriformes; family Polypteridae; genus Erpetoichthys; species Erpetoichthys calabaricus. Next base: position 48,587,479 of record NC_041406.2, on the reverse strand, counting down.
TCCAAAACAAAACAACCCCCCCAGCAGCGGTGAAAAAAGATTAAAGTAGATATAGAGTATCTATTGGCAATGCAGTCCAAATACTATAAAACTAGAATATAACCTTAAACAGTCCCGAAAGAATAAACCCAAGGAATTATGTTAAACAGTACCCATGTAGAAGCAGATAAAGTATGATGGTACAATCCAAATACAATAAGCCAAGGGAATGATGTTAAAACATCCCTTTTGGGAAAAAATGGTTATAATTACAATTGCAATTAAAATGTGAAAGTAGCCAAGAAAGGAATAGAATGTATAATTACAGCAAAAGTCTCATTGCGAATGGACCAAATTGCAGGTAAAATCTTCTTTGCCTTTCTAGGACACAATGTGACTCACAATCATATTTCTTAGCTCTTTTTATGCTTTATCTGGAGAACTAAAAATGTAGAACTTGCCTTGAATATCCACTCTCAATCCACTCTCTGATTTCAGCTTTGCCCAAGTGCAGCTTAATGCTGTAAAATACAACACATTTAGCAGCAGTTGAAGGTGGTAAATCAGGGAAAATTACTAATGCGGTTATTTTCAAATATAATTTCTTACTTCAGTCTGGAAAGTGTCATCAAATCTACTTTAGAATGTACTTTGTTGAAACAAACTATAAGGCTTCTAGGTTTTAAGGCATTGAATAGTCCACATATGCGGTAAGCTGCTGATATCTCGGTGTCTGAATTAAAGTCCTCTCCAATTATTTTAGAGAATAGCTCAGCTTCAGGGTTTGGACTTTCATGGTGTTCAGGGAGACCTTCAATTCTGATATTATTTCTCCTGTATCCATCTTCCAGCACAGTTAGTCTGTCTCGAAGCACTTTGCATTCAGATTTTGTAGCCGTTGCCTTTTTTGTCAGCGGTGGATGCCAATTGTTCAACTATTTCAATACAAGTTGTAAACATTTGTTTAATGTGTTCAAACTGAGCACCTAGTGCTCTAAATTTATTCTCAAATTTACTTGCATTTTCCTGTACTTTTTCCTCAACTTTTTCTAGCCTACCTTTAAAGTTTGCCTCAAAGCGATTACTTAAATGTTCCTCCTGGGCTTTATTATCTTGAAACAGCTTCTTGTTTGTTATGTTTATGCTCTTTATATCTTTCCATATATCATTTGTATCATTTGTAACCTTCTTTATATTACTCTTTAGCTCCTTTATATTACTGTTTAGCGTCATTAAATATACCAAACCAACCCCCCCAGAGAGCAGTAGTTATTGTAGTAGTTATTGCGGTAACCGCTATGGAGATCATTACCTTCACCTCAGACTGTTTGCTTCAGTCTTCTCCACGGGTGGAGTAGCTACCCCGGTTGGAGTCAGTGTCATTGACCTGCGGGGGTAGATGACAGCGTGGATAGTAAGGCCATGCTCAGTTCCAATGAACCTTCTGGAACTGACAAGTTCTCTTGTCCCGACTCATTTGCAGTTTCACTCCCACTTTCACTCTCAGCTGGAGCTGATGATGCTGCATCAAGTCCCTGGAAATCTGTCCTTTTGTCTATGTGTCCCAGGTCAGTCTCTGGCAGGCCATACCTTGAACTTGAATTTGAGGCCTGTTTAGGCTTAGATGAAGCTTCAGCTATATTTTCCATTTCCTTCTGAGCCTTTTTTCCACTGCTCATGCTTGTATATATAGTACTTGCATATATTGTAATTAAAGCCCCTCGGGTTGAGTAAATACAGAATACCTCGGGATGATTGTAAAAAAAAAAAAAGTAAAGTAACACCATCTCCTGTAACTGATGAGATCATTTCTTAAACAACAACATTCACACTTACAGCCTTATACTGAATGCTCAACTATCTTAATGCTGTAGAAAATTATACTCAGACAGAAAAAACAATATAGTATGGATGAAAAAAAATTAAAATATCCTCTTTAATAAAATCCCTGTGTGCGTCCAGGTGTCCGTGTGTGTGTGTCTTCTGGTGAAGTGCGCATGCACGGGGCACGGTGCGACGCACGATATTACTATCAGAGAAAGTTACAGGCATTTTACGGAAATACAAACCAGAATTACTGTGAGAGGAAATTAAAGGTACACAATACAGTGACTCATATTACAGCCACATACAAGCCAGTATTACTGTCAGAGGAGATTAAAGGCATATTACCGATGTGCACGCCTGTATTACCGCCACAGAAAATTAAAGGTATATTACAGACGTACAAGCCAGCGGACATACAAGACAGTATTACTATCACAGAAAATTAAAGACACACAATACATAGCAGCAGCCATGAAGAACGGTCAGCTCAGCAAGTAAACATCAACAAATGAAAGGCTGAAAGAAAGAAAAATATGACCAACAAAAAGAATGAGGTCAAAGTCCCTTGCCATTTAATATAGACTGTTCCTACTAATGTTTATGCACTACTGTTCTAGTGCCCGTTATTGTAACGGGCTAAATGACTAGTATATATATATTTATATATTCTCCCAGCAAAGTTTATTTCACCTTTGGTATATTTTTAGTTTTACTCTATTGATTTAATTTTCATTGACAAGTCTAGCTGTTTTAATACATATCAGTGGAACTTTCTACATGCAAAATTAAACAATTATTTATTTAAAGTTAAAACAGCAGAAAAAGCAGGACTGTGATAACTTTATCGACTCAAAGTTTTATAAACTACTATAAACATTAGAAAGAATAAGGTGTAATATAAAAAAATGAATGAATTATTAACATACCAGTAAACCCCTGATTCTCTAAAGAATCGCAAATGCAAGAATGGCAATCAGTTTCTATTCGCTCCGTTATTTGGAGGAATGACAAATGATGGAGGGTGGGAGCGTCCTGGTAAAGTTTTCATTGAATTAAATACTGTGAAAGATTGAGGCACTGTCGTCCCCTTGAACCCTCAGATCAGACGTCAGACACCAGATAAAAATCCAATTATTATTTATTTTATAATAATAATGTGCACCAAGCACCCTTCTCTCCACAATACTCATAAATAATCAATAACCAATACAATAAACCAATCCTCCGTTCCCAGACGCGTTGCCACCCTTCCACCCAGCTCAGCTCGACGTCTGGGATTTCCCATAGTCCTTTTATAGTCCTTGACCTGAAGTGTTTCGCCCTCTCTGTCCACGTGACTAGGAACACTTCCAGGTCATAATAAAACTCCACTTCTTCACCCCGGAAGCACATCGTTCTTTCCTGTCATGTGTTTATGACGCACTTCCGGGTTATAGGGCACGTAGCACCCTGTGAGCCTCCCTGCAGCGACTCCTGGTGGCCCCAACGTTATCCAGCAGGGCTGTGTATTACAACTCCATAGTCCATGATGCCCTGCTGGAACTCGGGGCATCCCTATGTTGCAGGTAGGGCTCCATCCGGCGGCTTGGAGGTGTTGGCCAGAATATATGGCCGGCAATCCCTCAAAATACATATATTTGTACTAAAATTAATCAATTTATTAAAACAAAAATTGAATTTTAATTGTTACATCATTTAAGTCCAAAATGTCTTTGAGTTGTTGCACTTATAAATACAAACAATATCAGAGTGGAAAGGTTTAAATGAAGTAAATTGGAAACAAAACATTCATAAAATGGTAAATCCAAAATAGTTAATCAGACTCTGGGAAGCCGCTGGGTTTGACTCTGGGGCGCTGAGGCGCTCTGGCGCATGCGCCTCGGTGCATACTGCGTCCGCCGTCCGTGCATATATTAATAGGCGCCTTTGTTCATTGTTTTTATCCATACGGGCTCGGTTTTGTATTTCTAATTGTTGAGCTCTTTGTTTTTGGAGCCATGACTCCTTTGCTTCTGCTGTTTCAGAGGCGCGTTGTAGGCGCCTCCGTTTATTGTTTTTATCCATGTGGTCTCATTTTTGTTTCTCTGTGGCTGTGTCGTTAGGTACAACTCTTACTTTTAATACTGAATTACCGTTATGTGATTCAAATATGCCACACTGACTGCTGGCACAGTGGAATAGAGCAAGTTTAGTTTACAAGTTGTGTTGTTTGGGCGCATCCATGCGGTCTCGTTTTTGTTTCTTTTTATCCAATGCGGTCTCGTTTTTGTTTTTCTGTGGCTGTGTCGTTAGGTAGAAGTTACCGTTATGTGATTCAAATATGCCACACTGACTGCTGGCACAGTGGATTAGAGCAAGTTTAGTTTCCAGGTTGTGTTGTTTGGGCGCATCTATGCAGTCTCGTACAGGTTGTGTTGTTTGGGCGCCACCTACCGACTCTGGGAAGCCACTGGGTTTGACTCTGGGGTGCTGTGGCGCTCTGGCGCATGCACCTTGGTGCGTCCTGCATCCTCCGTCCGTGCATATATTAAACTGTCGTTTAGTAATATTGATGTGTATATTTTAACCGGCGGGTTTTTGATATCGCCCCTCCCCCATACACACTTTCATTCCCACCACAAAGTCTGAAATCCTTCCTTGTGTTAAATTTAAGGAATCCCCCCAGTTTCAAAAATGAATTTCAAGCCCTTGAAGCAAAATATGTAAAAAGAGAATAGCAATTATGGCAGTATGATTTACAGTAAAACATAAAAACTACTCAGAAAATAGGACAACAAATCACTTTCTGCACCCAACACCTGCAATAAGAATGTGTGGAAACAAAGTACAATTCACAAATACTGTATCCCAAGGACTGCAAAGGTCCAGTGGACACATTTGACTATCAGCTGGCGTGTAATAAATATTATCATCATTCTAACGTGAGAGCAAGTTAAACAAATTTTGTTCTCATAAAAACATATTAAACTATAATTATGAATATTGAGTAAAAATGAAAAGATTTAATCTAGCTTTAGATCATATATCTGTTTTCAAGTGAGTTTATCACATGGGTCAGCAACATTGTTATTCACCAGGAAACAGGAGGTAAGCATCCATAAACTGGTTCAGATTTCCATAAGAAAAAAAAAAATACTGTGTAATATCATAGTTTAAAGACAGTGAAATCAAACACTGATTAATGATTGAACAATACAGAGTATAACCTTTTTTGCTTTCCTTATTAATAAAACTTTAGTTGTAGCAAAATGTGATGGTATCTTAGTGTTTTAAGGACAAAACAGACAAATGTAATTTGGAAGGAGATAATCAATGCAGTCAGCAGCAACATTTACTCTAAGATTTACAATATACTGTATTTAGAAACTGAGAAGCCTAAGTTGTCAGTTTCAAGGTTTTTAAATGAGATATGTATGAAAGCAAAGTTGATTGCTTAGATAAATATCTAAACTTTAATTTGTAAATATAATTATTATATACTAGCACTCTACATGATTTCAAAAGTGTTTCATGAATATATAAATAAGTACTTTGGAAAACAAAGAAAATGTCAAAAGCTGGCTGGAATTTTGTTGGGGGCTGTGCATTTTCCAAAATGAAAATAATGTTCAACAGCCCATTCCACCTCATCCCAAAGATGCTCAGTAGGGTGGAAATTTGAGTGCTTTGCCACAGGCTCTAATGTGTGCCAGGAAAACATTCTGTAACCCATCACACTCCCACCACTTCATAACACTGTTGACACATAACAGGATAGCTTCCTGGACTTACAGTACCTGCAGGTTGACTGGACATGCACGTAAGAATTTCACTGTACTCTGAACATGTGACAGTATAACAAATTGTATTACTTCTATACAAATTATGTTCAGGTATGTACAGTAATAATATTGCTTTTTCACATTTGAAATTTTGGTTGAATAAATATGAATAACACTGGAATAACTGTAACAAAAATGCAAAACAAAATGAGGCCCAGGGACAATTGGATCAAAAAATGATATATTGCTTGTATGTGGTATTTAAATCTAATTGGGGGAACACATTAGCCACTGGAATATTTAAGAACCAGTATCTTTACTCTTAAACAATATTTTAGTTAACCAAGAATTATAAAACTCACTTGGAAGTATTGGGCAATTTTTTACCTATTTTTGACATTATAATATATACAACATTATGGATTAGTAGGCCATATGTTATTAGATCTTATCCATTAACATACATTATTTTAAAATATATATATGATTAACAACATTAATACTGGGCTATTATTTCTGATCATATTGCTCACGCACACCTTCCTCAGTGCTTTTATAGAGCTTAAATTAAAGTTTTTGGTTCAACTGAAAGATTATAATTCCCTTTGTAGTAATGCCAAAGCTGCAGAGGTAGCACTGCTGCCTTTCAGTAAGGAGACCTTGGTTCACGTCCCAGGTCCCCTCTGAGTGAAATCTGCATGCTCTCCTCATGTTTGCTTGGGTTTCTTCCAGTCCAAAGACATGCGGTTTAGGTGAATTGCTGATGCTGAATTGGTCCTAGTGTGTGCTTGGTATATGTTTGCCCTGCAACAGACTGGCGCCCTGTGCAGTATTCGCTCCTGCCTTGTGCCCTGTGCCACCTGGGATAGGCTCCAGCACCCCTCCCCCGCAACCCTGGTCTGGATTAAGCATTTTAATAAATGGTATAAACTTATTCTGTTACCATTAATCTTAGTATTTGTTTCTAAAGGCCAGCAATGTCGAAATGTACAAAATGTTAAGTTTAAATGTTATTATTGGTTGCTTGTCTGAATTTGTATTTCCACTGCAGTGTTAGTAGCATCATATATCTTCTTCCTTTTGCAACTAAAATGTTGATCCTGTGCATAAACATCATCATACTACTTTTTCACTGAAAGTAGCTCAAAGGCTATATTATTACTCAGCAGTTCAGGCACAGAGAATTTACTAATGCTAATACCTCCATTGTATTTTTTATTAAAACAAAACACATACAGCATATTTAATGAGAAATAAATTACAAATAAATAACAAACTCTTCTTCACTATTGGCCGGTCTTTGTTTTTATCTAAAGTTGTCTTTTCTCTTCAATTACTTTAAAAAACATTAAAAGTTTATAACTGTAAGACTTCAGATGTCCTACCAGGCTGCATTTCCTTTCAAAAATACTTTGTTTTATATTAGATATATTTTGAGAGAGTAAAAGAAGGTCATATTGACAGCTACTCAAAAGCAATTATCTTGATAATGAAAATACCCTGAATATAATGTTCTTTATAAATCTAAAAATCTGCAAGATTTACTGGTACTACTAAGAAGTTTTTATATTTTATGACATACCTGACATAGTCCATTCCAAGCAAAGCTTCTGTCCTGCCAGCAGGGACTCTGGTATAAACAGCTCCATTTGCAATGCAGACTCCATGATCATTGGCTCCCATTTCTGCCCCCCAAAGCCATGCGGGTCTACTAAGCACAACTGCATTTGTTCTCTTAACTTGATCAATTACTATATAAGTACACTGAAATTAAAAATGAAAAAATATTGAATTATTACATGAAGAAGTACTTCTAGGTTGACTGATGATTCTAAATTGACCAAGTGTGAATGTTGGAATGAGAATGAATATGACCTGGGATGAACTAAAATGCCATGCAGGATTTGTTCCTATACTTTGCCTATTCCTGCTGAGTTATATAACTTAAAAATCATGAAAAAAGCAAAGATTGGACAGTATATATAATAGAAAATAACATTAGCCAGTGAAGGTTCACAAATTTGAAATTGAAACTGATACTTTTTAAAGCTTTATATACAATACAATACAATGCAATTTATTTTGGTATAGCCGAAAACCACACAAGAAGTGCCGCATTGGGCTTTAACAGGCCCTGCCTCTTGACAGCCCCCCAGCCTTGACTCTCTAAGAAGACAAGGAAAAACTCCCAAAAAAAAACCTAGTAGGGAAAAATGGAAGAAACCTTGGGAAAGGCAGTTCAAAGAGAGACCCCTTTCCAGGTAGGTTGGGCGTGCAGTGGGTGTCAAAAGAAGGGGGTCAATACAATACAATACAATATATGCACTTCAGTTCTAGAAATACCCACTTAATTATTTTGATCATGAATGCATTGCCATCCTTACTACTAGATTAATGAGATGTACATGAAAAATGGCTGCGTTTAGAACACATTTGCTTCTTGTGAATGAATGTATATCATGCATACATTTTGTTATGAAGCAATCTCAAATGCAAAATCAGCAGTATAAAAGGTTTAATTTACAGCAGTGTATTGAAAAGTGAACTAACAAATTGTTCACAAAATATGCTAAAGAATATTCAGTTTAATGTTTCAATAAATACAATCAAAGCCCTAAATATGATTAAATGGAATGTCGTACTTGTAATTTTAAGATAACATTTGGAGCCCCTAAAGCAGAATTATATCATTGCATATACATTTTTAATTTGAATGGCTTACAATATTTTTAAAGACCGGTTACAATTAATACAGTGCATCCGGAAAGTATTCACAGCACATCACTTTTTCCACATTTTGTTATGTTACAGCCTTATTCCAAAATGGATTAAATTCATTTTTTTCCTTGGAATTCTACACACAACACCCCATAATGACAATGTGAAAAAAGTTTACTTGAGGTTTTTGCAAATTTATTAAAAATAAAAAAACTGAGAAATCACATGTACATAAGTATTCACAGCCTTTGCTCAATACTTTGTCGATGCACCTTTGGCAGCAATTACAGCCTCAAGTCTTTTTGAATATGATGCCACAATCTTGGCACACCTATCCTTGGCCAGTTTCGCCCATTCCTCTTTGCAGTACCTGTCAAGCTCCATCAGGTTGGATGGGAAGCGTCGGTGCACAGCCATTTTAAGATCTCTCCAGAGATGTTCAATCGGAATCAAAGTCTGGGCTCTGGCTGGGCCACTCAAGGACATTCACAGAGTTGTCCAGAAGCCACTCCTTTGATTTCTTGCCTGTGTGCTTAGGGTCGTTGTCCTGCTGAAAGATGAACCGTCGCCCCAGTCTGAGGTCAAGAGTGCTCTGGAGCAGGTTTTCATCCAGGATGTCTCTGTACATTGCTGCAGTCATCTTTCCCTTTATCCTGACTAGTCTCCCAGTTCCTGCCACTGAAAAACATCCCCACATCCCCAACATGCTTCATTGTAGGGATGGTATTGGCTTGGTGATGAGCGGTGCCTGGTTTCCTCCAAACATGACGCCTGGCATTCACACCAAAGAGTTCAATCTTTGTCTTATCAGACCAGAGAATGTTTTTTCTCATGGTCTGAGAGTTCTTCAGGTGCCTTTTGGCAAACTCCAGGCGGGCTGCCATGTGCCTTTTACTAAGGAGTGGCTTCCGTCTGGCCACTCTACCATACAGGCCTGATTGGTGGATTGCTACAGAGATGGTTGTCCTTCTGGAAGGTTCTCCTCTCTCCACAGTAGGGCCTCTGGAGCTCTGACAGAGTGACCATCAGGTTCTTGGTCACCTCCCTGACTAAGGCCTTTCTCCCCCGATTGCTCAGTTTAGATGGCCGGCCAGCTCTAGGAAGAGTCCTGGTGGTTTCAAACTTCTTCCACTTACGGATGATGGAGGCTACTGTGCTCATTGGGACCTTCAAAGCAGCAGAAATTTTTCTGTAACCTTCCCCAGATTTGTGCCTCGAGACAATTCTTTTCACTTCATGCTTGGTTTGTGCTCTGACATGAACTGTCAACTGTGGGACCTTATATAGACAGGTGTGTGCCTTTCCAAATCATGTCCAATCAACTGAATTTACCACAGGTGGACTCCAATTAAGTTGCAGAAACATCTCAAAGATGATCAGTTGAAACAGGATGCACCTGAGCTCAATTTTGAGCTTCATGGCAAAGGCTGTGAATACTTATGTACATGTGCTTTCTCAATTTTTTTATTTTTAATAAATTTTCAAAAACTTCAAGTAAACTTTTTTCACGTTGTCATTATGGGGTGTTGTGTGGAGAATTCTGAGGAAAAAAATGAATTTAATCCATTTTGGAATAAGGCTGTAACATAACAAAATGTGGAAAAAGTGATGCGCTGTGAATACTTTCCGGATGCACTGTAAATTCTCAATCTGAGCTTCTTTTTATTCATTACTTAATTAGCTGCCTACAGAACCAGATCTAAAACATTCCAGTTTAAATGGTTATATTTAGTACAAAATTAATACATTCAAAATAAAGTTCTCTCAAAAAAGTGATACAAAAAACAGACAGTGCATGACCATTTCTATTTCATTTTTTTACTTTTAAGTACCATAACTTTCATCTCCATTTTAAACAATTTATATGAAAATACTTTTGTTGAATCATCTGAGAAATGTTAATGAGAAAAAAGAAATTTAGACAAAGTGGACAAATGACAGAATAACTCCATGAGAGGGGGAATGAGACTTGTACTAAACATTTGTGTCCAAAAAAAAATAACTACAAGGGGCCTGAGCTGCCTCAAAAACCTTGCATATTGTAATCTGTTCAGTTAGCTAATAAAAGTTGTCATTTAACTCTACTACTCACTGTCCTAAAAAAACTAAATACATACTCAAGTGCTGAGCTGATACATACATAAACCAAAATACACTTTTATAAATCCTTCCCAAGGTGTCTGGGGATCTTGGAGTTACATGATCACCTTGTCATACCATAGGAATAATCAAAGAGATGCATGTCAAATGTAAAGAATCTAACAAACAGAAAATAGTACAGTTTCCAAAAAATGTTCTGTTTTGCCATGTCTGTGCAGCACTACACTGAATCCTTAAACAATTTTTGTTTAATATGTTATATTTATTACTTAATCATGTTTGAATTTTCAACATAAAATAACTTCAGGATGATAAACAATTTAATTGATCTAGTTTACACTTCTCATTTCAGGAACAATGGAAATGGAACAGCGTAGGCTGATTGCAGTCCTGCCTCTTCTTTGACGACTCTTCAACCTTTATCTTCAACACCTTTCGGTTTCACTCTCTCCCCAACCCGGCTCTCTACTCAGCCTCCCTTTTCTACCTATGCCCGCAGGCGTTCCGCCTAACAAAATGCAGAAAATCAATGGGGAATAGCTGAGTTAACTGCACAGAAGTGCAATGGACAATCAATTTGCTGCCCCCACTGAACTCCGTGCAATTGCACAGCAGAGTACCACACCCACAAACCCAAGCCTAGCCACACCATTGTTAATTATTTATTATTTAGAATGGCAAAATCTCCACAGACCCGGATTATACCACACCTCCAGGTACTTGTAGCTCTGCCCCATTTCCACATACTTCCTCTGTATGGTTACTGTTCTCAGGGGCTCCTTAACATGCCAGAAGTCCAACAACAGCTCTTTTGTCTTGCTGATGTTGATTTGCACTTAAAAGAGTAATGCTTCTTTAATTTGTATGTAGCCATGCAGCTATTATTGTTTTACTAAGACAGTGTAATGAATCTGACTTACTTGACAATCTAAACTTTTTCAGTTTTTAAAATTTTTATTTTAATCAGAGAGGTTATGGCAGATTTGGATCAAGAAAATATAGGCTGCAGGCTTCGTCTTGCTTAAAGGTTGAAGTGTTCAGGCTATGTCTGTTTTGGTATCAGTTTCATGCTTTTATAAATCATTAATTTAGATTTTGATTTTGTGACTGCATTTATGCATCTAAGTGCCTTGAGCATGAGAAAGGCACTATATAAATAAAATGTATTATTATTATTATTTATGAATATGCATATCTGTCACATGTCTGTAAGAGAACATGAACTACTATATGTGTACAAGCAAACTGAGGGATGAATTGTGAACTGTACTTTACCAGTTCTTGGAGTAGATTATCTATGCACTCATTTTCCATCGTGCTTATTTATTACACTTTTACTGGGAACCAGTGTTTATCCCTAGAGGACTAGGTACATTAAGGTAACCCACCCTGAAATGTAAGGCATAGTCATGCACACACTGAAGCTCATTCACACCAAGTTCGTTTAGAGCACCAGTCAACTTAACAATCCTACTGCTTTTTTAATTTATTTTTTCACATATGCTGAAAATTGGGACAATATAGGAAAAAATAATGGTTCTGCCTACTCTTTATAAATAATTATAAAGGAAAAATAACAAATCAGAAAAAATCACTTTATTTAAATAACTGTGTATCATCTGGCAAAAAACAGCACACATACGTGTGACTACTTCCCTAAAAATCCCAACAAATAATTGCTACAATATAAAATGGTGGTTATTAATGCTTGATGATTCTTATTATGTTCAAAACTTCAGGTGGCCACTCAAAAATAAGTTACACATATGTAACACTTCTGTATACCTCTTTGTAAACTGAAATTCAATTGGCCAAACACAAATATTTTTATTTTCAAAATTAGGTGATAGTACAAAAGGTTTCCCTCAGGGATCATTACTAGAGTTGATGATCATTTTAACACACATACTGTACATACTGTAAGAATACAAATTGGTTAAATTTGCAGATGATATCAAACTATGTGGAAGAGCATATAATGCAGACTTAGCTAAATTGTTACAAAAGGACCTGGACAGAGTGCAGGCTTGGGTAAATCTGTGAAGGATGAAATTTAATGCAAGTAAATATAATGTATTACACATAAGAAGTAAAGTGTTCGATTTAAATACTTAAAAGGAGGTTTGAAACCTGAAAGTACACCATGCACAGAAGCGATCAAGAAGCCTAATAGTTTTAAGGTTATACAGCAATATGTATGGACAACAGGTTAATGGGGTTTTGCTTAAGCAATATCATGCAGTAGTGCGGTCATGTCAGAAGTACTATGTACAGTTTTGATCTCTGTATTACAATAATAAAAACACTTTTCTGTACTGGAATCCAGTACTTATTGTATCAAGTGATATCTCACAAGAAAATAATGACAGCATCAGAAAGAGAGCAATTAGGCTGATTTTGGGACTGAGATGAATGAGACACGGGGAAAGATTAAAGGAGTTCAATTTTTTTATTTTAAGAAAACAGAGATTAACAGATGATATGGTTGAAGTGAATTAGTACAGTGCATCCTGTTACTTTAAAATAAATTCTTCAACAAGAACATGAGTATACTGTTAGAAAATTATACATGTTAGAAAGTTTTCCTTAATACAAATAAACACAGACATACACTATGGAATAAATTACCTAGAGAGTGGGTTTTAGGGATCTCCAAATCTTGACTTGATGTTAGTTTTTTGAAGAATGTAGGTGAACGGGACTGGCGAGCTTGTTGGCCTTTTTTCGTTTCAATTGTTCTGACATTCTAATGAACTGATTTTGGCCAAAAAGCCACTGAAACTTAAGAAATGCATTTTGATTTTAGTGCTGTTTCCCAGCTCCCGTTACCAAGAAGATGGTTTGAAGAAAATATTATTGAACAAATTAATTTAAGGCATTGGAATTTAAACCTTGGAATATAAAAATATTATTGCCTTTGTTACTCTTTCACAATTCAGGTAGACTTTGCTCACTAATAATAATTTTAATCCTAGTTATCTATAATGCTTGTAATTATAAATGGAAAATTACTACTCTGTTCAGACACACTCTCACACTTTCATTTTATAGTTTACTTCCTTGTTCGGTTTTGATTCATTTTTTGCTCTTAATTCAAAGTACTTTTTTTTGTTTCTCTTGTTAAACATTCATTTATTAACTGCTCAATTTTTGCTGTTTTTTTCCTCAAGGGTTTACATACAAAGCACAAGTACAAAGTACCATTAGAAAATAACTGTTAGTAAAATATTGTGATAGATATTATATTTCTTTAAAACTGGACATAAAGTGCAACACACAAATATGTCAACTGTGTCACAGTATTTTTTTTTAGTAAATTATGGCAATGACAAAAATCTTTCATGAAAAATTCAAATTCAGATAATGGTACAACATATCTTAAATTATTGTAACTAAAGTGTATAGCCTATCTATAAATCATTGTAACTAAATTGTATAGCCTATCTAAAAGAAATCAAAGAAAGCCTCTCATTAAACTTACAAAGTTTCACATATCTCCTTAAATAATAAAATTCACTTTCTAATTAAGTTAGCAATAATAATTAATGCATGCAAAAATAACCATGAGTTTAAAACAACTTTCTTCATTTTCAGTGCATCCACACTTAACATTACCATTAATGTTAACGTTAACATTATTCAAAGTTATTGTCTGTCTGTATACCTGCATTGTTATCACTGTTTAATTTAATATTTTCTTTATTAGTATGCTGCTGCTGGAGTATGTGAATTTCCCCTTGGGATTAATAAAGCATCCATCCATCCATCGATCTATCTATCTATCTATCTATCTATCTATCTATCTATCTATCTATCTATCTATCTATCTATCTATCTATCTATCTATCTATCTATCTATCTATCTATCTATCTATCTATCTATCTATCTATCTATCTATCTATCTATCTATCTATCTATCTATCTATCTATCTATCTATCTATCTATCTATCTATCTATCTATCTATCTATCTATACACATCTCAGAATCTAATGGTAAGGTATAATGCTCTTCAAGAATGACAGTTCCCTGCTGCTGTTCATTAGCAGAATGCTCTCTTTTTGTAAGTATCACATGAAGCAAAAACCTACTCTGGAAGCAATGGATAGAAACTACCAATTAATACAGAACAGATCCACACTTTCATTCTTACTTACAGTGGCGCAATTTAGAATCACTGTTGAACATAGCAAGCTACTTCATCTTCATGTTAATTCATTTTCACCTAATTTGACCAAAATAATAATAACTCATGATGTCAAGGGTTGCACTATAATCCTTTAAACTGCACTGATAGTTAATGGTTTTCATAATAATCAAAATAATAATACATTTTATTTATATAGCACCTTTCCCACACTCAAGACACTTATCTGTTTCTGTCTTTTCACTCAAAAATAAAAAACTCTTTTATTTGAAGAAAATATTATTGAAAAAATGAATTTAAGGCATAATACCATGACATACAAAAACATTATTGCCTTTGTTATTCTTTCACAATTCAGGTAGACTTTACTCACTAATAATAATTTTAGTCCTAGTTATCTATTATGCTTGTAATTGTAAATGGCATAAAACTCATTATTACTCTAGTCCTACAACTTTTAGAGTCAATTTTTACACTGTGTATAAATTAACAGTAAGATGTCCATGGAACTCGCAATAATTCACATTTTTGATCACTAAACTTCCCATTGTAAAATTATGTCTAGTTTCTTTCTGACTAAAGCTAAAATTTCACTTTTGTTCACCTTAAACTTCATTTTTGACTTGTAAATTGTAATCTGAATTCTGTTATGTTAGTATAGTTGTGCTAATCCTTCTACCTTAGTGTTGTCTACAAATGTAGTCAGCCAGTGCGTCTACATACTGTACACTCACATAACCGGGTTAAGGTGAAACCTGATATTTTTTTTAAAATTTGCAATTACATGTACTGGTAATCTGGAGTTCTCCCTGTCAAAATGCTCCAGTGTCATTAAACTGAACAAAAAAGAGTTAAACATCATTATTGGCCATTGTGAATCTAAAAATAAGGATGATTACTGTAACAATTTTCTCCATTTTTTTTATAAATATGTTTTGTCAAACTGATGCTTTATTTATAGGTTTCTGTTACTGAACTGCCCGCAGTACAGTCTTTTCTACTTGGCTGTGCGACTAAGCCTTGCAAAGGACCAGGGGCCTCATGTATAACGCCGTGCGTAGAACTCACACTATAACATGGCGTAAGCACAAAAGCGGGATTGTGCATACGCACAGAAAAATCCAGATGCAAGAATCTGTGCGCACGCATACTTTCACGTTCTTCCACTACATAAATCCCGATTTGCGTGAAAAGTAACGCACGTGCACGCGCCTTCTGTCCCGCCCCAACTCCTCCCAGAATTACGCCTCTTTGAATATGCAAATCAATATAAATAGCCTTCTGTGAAAAGACAATGGGAAAAGCACAGGGGGAAATATAAGAATTTCAGCGAATACCAAGTGGAGGCAAAGGAAAAACGTACTATTTGTTGGTTTAAACAGTGATATAATCAACAAAAGAAAGTTGATCGAGTGACAGAGTGTCGGAAAAACTCGAAAGATCAAATTCACAAAGTCGCACAGTGCCCGAAATAAAAAAGAAATCACATATCAAAGTCGCTGTGAAAAGGCGAGTCGTAGCCCACCGTCTGAGTGTCATATGAAAGCTTATTAGTGTACAAACAAAAAACATAGGCACACAGTGGGAAAAAAGCACGAAATGTCAACTTTAATCTCGAAATTTCCACTTTAATCACGTAGTTTATTTTGCCATTAAAGTAGAGCATCATAAACTTCATCTTAAAATCGTTTATTTTACTAGTTTCTCAAGTAGCATGTTAAAGTCTTTGTTCTGTATTTGATCTTCTATGTGCTCTATGTGTGTGAATCACTACGTGCTTCCGTTCTTTCTCTTTCTCCGACAGGACACAGAATGCATTACATTCGAGATATTACAGCTCTCTGAATAATTAAAATACTGAGATGTATACGTGATATCATTTTCATGATGATAGGAATGAAAGCGTGTTATTAAACATGGGAACACGGTGGCGCAGTGATTGTTCATATCTCACGCAAGAGGCTTGCGGTGCCATGTGCGACCTTCGATGAAATAATTTATTACAGAAGTACTGTCTCTTTCAAACGTACTAACCTCCAATTCTTGTCCATACTTTTCTTTCTCCAATCGCCACACAATCAGCTCTGTAATAGACGTTAAGCCATATGTAAGCTTAGAACGCCGATTCTTCAAAACTTTTAAGGAACATTGAAATATCTTCGTAGTACATGTTTAATTATTCTATTCGTCTATCCTTCCAGTGTCGCGTCAGCACCAGCAAGAATACAGCGCAAGGCAGGAGCTATCCTTGAACTATACGCTGCGGCACCGTGTCCTCACATGTTTAATTATTAACAATACAGATTATTTAAATGAAGTTAAAGTTTTACCTGTATACTATAAGCAACATATTTTGCTGCATTTCATCTTAAAAATGATATTGTCATCATACGCGCTTTATAAAGTAGCGCAGGTTGTGCAATATTGTAACTGTAGTGCAAGTTTACAGTGAGGTGATTGTACTTATAAGTACAAACAGTTCTACAAGGATCACTTGATGGACTGATTGAGTGCGTTTAGAGTTATTGGGATGAAACTGTTTCTGAAACGCGAGGTCCGTACAGGAAAGGCTTTGACGCTTTTTGCCGTGGTTGAGGTACAGTATGTACTTGAAACTGTATACCGATAATTCTCTTTCCGATCATCTGCTGCTGTGATTCACACTCAGATACAGTGATATAAATACTCCGAGTGGTGCAGTGAGAGTAATATGGAAAAAGATGATCCGCAGTGGCAACCCTTAACGGGAACAGCAAAAAGAAGAACAAGATGCAGTAAACGTAAAAACGCTAAAGCAGTTATGGTATTTGGAATACTATGGCTATTCCCTGGCCCATTATATTGCTACAGGTTAATTACAATCAGATGCATTACACTAATAAACAATATGCAGTTAATTTCAGTGTATTTATAAAGCCGCGTCAGGAATGTGGAGCTAAGAAAGAAAGGATGAGCACACGGGAACAGTAGTTTGACCATTCTGTGGACCATTATATTGTTACAGGTTAATTACAATCAGATGCATTAAATTTATGAACGATATGAGGTTAATTTCAGTGTATTTGATAAAGCCGCCGCCGTGGATGTGGATCTAAGAAAGAAAGGGTGGTCACACAGGAACAGTAGCACTGCTTTGACGCTGGGTGCCGCCAGTCTGCAAAACCGAGGGGAGAAATTGCGTACGCCAAGGTATGAGTTACCGTGGAAATGTGCGTGGCTTTACGCCAAGTTTAGGTTTTATACATCGCGATTTGAGCGTGGAAAGGTTCGTACGCAACATTTCTGTGCGTACGCACCGTTTATACATGAGGCCCCAGGAATTTGTTCTTGTTGCCTTACACCCAATGCTGCTGGAATAATAACAACATATGTATATTTACTTCAATAAAATAAGTACTGCATTCAGTTTATTCATTACTTTAAAAATAAATCAGTCTATGTAACTTGTGTTACTTTTAATGTGTTACCCTACTGCTCTCTACTGGTTGCATTGTGTTGAGCACTTTATTCAGCTCATCAACATAAAGTTAGCGATTTCTGAACTATTGAAACAGATTGTTTCAGCCAGGAGATGGAATAATGGAATCTCCCGAACATTTGCCTCTGGAAATGTATTCTGTAGGCGCTTCTTCCCGTGGCTCCTGAAATCATGTACAAATGAAATGCCTGTGCCGGCTGACAGAGTGCAATGGACATGTGCACACTACAAAATCTTTAACAGTAACCCGGTTGAGGGTTTACATGGTCACATAATCAGGTTATTCACTGAGAAATCTAAGTCTGTTAGATTAGACCAATAACCTGATTTCTCTAACTGGAACAAGGGTTTACATGGCATTTAAGAAACCAGGTTTCTGTGAATAGCCAGGTTATTGAGGCTCAAAAAATGTGCCTATTGTTTAAGTTATATTGTGATACAAGTTAAAAAAATAATCTGAGGTTTGAGAATTATGTTGTGTTATGTTAACAGACTCAGTCCTTAATTCTACTTCATAGCTGAACAGACAGACACCATTTGGAGTTTTCCATATACAGTATTTCAATACTTTCATTTTTTACCTTACATTTATTTTTAGTTTCTTTGTAAAGCCCTCTGAAATAGAACATGCCATGAAAGTCACCACATGAAATAAAATAATCAGAATAATGGACTGATTGATAAACATGGATTGTTTTTAACAGGGGGCAGCAGCTATTACACTCAGTAACAAAAAAATATTGAATGTGAACTCAACATTTTGTTAAAATATTTTTTAAATGATTGTTAAAATTATTTTGCTTTATAATTTTGCCAGACGTTACCTCTGTTTTAGATCCTGGGCTGTGGTCAACAGATGGCAAATATACCACCTCCTGCACTTCATCTCTTGGCCTTGCAGAATTTTTTCCAAAGATTACTTGGCCTTGTTCAGTGGCAGGTGGGAAGAACACAAATGTAAAACTCGGTGGAGCAACAGCCATCCTAAAGGTAGTAAAAATGAACAAATAGAATAGATACATGACAAAAAAACATAATTATCTAAAATATAGTTAAAAAATTTTTTTTATAGTACTGTAAAAATGACTACCCTCTTTAAGCATTTTTCACATTTTATTTTGCTATAATACATAATTTTAACATATTCAACTGGGATTTTTAGCATTAATTTTGCCTTAGGACAAATAAAGCACCAACTATCTATCTTATCTAATTGATATGAGAAAATATATATTATATTAAAAATCATTTAAAATATATGCATCTATCCATACAATCATTTTTAAACAAACTGAACCAAAGCATAGAGTCAGAAGGAATGGACCCTACCCTGAAAACAATGGACACAAAACACGAGCTATCACTGCATGTGCTGACAGTTCTTCAAACCTAATTAGAGTATAAAAATGGAACCTGACTTATTACATAAGCACGTACCTATTTGCTGACTAGGCTTTTCTACAGCAAATTGCTTACTGGAAGTCACAAGATGAAATGCAAAAGCACTTGTGATGTCCCATATTTGGTATTTAAATTTTTTATTAAAAATACACAATGAAGACAGATAAAGAATTAATGACATTGAACTGTTGGCCGTAAGTCTGCGTCCCTATTACTTGCCCAGAGAGTTTGGACACGCCATTGTTGTTATTGTGAATTTCCCCTTGGGATTAATAAAGTATCTATCTATCTGTCTATCTATTGTTTACATTCCTCCTCGGGCGGATGTGGAGATAGCAAGTGACATCATCCACTCCGCTGTTGCTAAACTACAAACGCAGCACCCCGAGGCGCTTGTGCTATGCCTTGAAAGCACCCCAAGGGGACGTGGTTGCTCCTCTGAAAACCTCTCTTTAAATAACGGTAATACAATGGGAAACAAATCCAGTTTTTTTTTGTTTTTTTTTACCTCCTCTTTGCTCGATCAGTTGCTGGTTTGCTGCTGCAGCCATGCCACGTGATCTGCACGGCGCACTTGTGTCATATCACCTATGTCCATATATTCAATCTCTTTTCATCAATATTGCATTGACCTTTGATTTCGTTTTTGGAATTACACCGTGACAATGCAACGTATATGTTTGTTTCTCTCTACAAGAAATGTGTCCGACAATAGCATTTACACAAATGAGAAACGATTTCTCTTGCGGGATTTCACTTTCACCAAACAACAAATCTTAATTCTTGCGGATACACCTTTTCATTGGGAACACTTATTTTTCCTGATGGCAACACAAATTGGACGATCTACAAGTCTCCGACTTAAAGTTTAAATCTGAACAATAAATTCGATCTCTTTTCACTGTTATTTCACCGAGTAATAATTTCCGTTTGTTTGAGGTAATGCGATCTTTACTATCCATGTGACGCTGGACAAAATATTACCTGCCTTCTCCCAGTATGTGGATTGTTTCACTCGGGGAAATAGGACTATTGACCTACTGTATGCAAACGTTAAAGACTCATACAGCGCCACCCCGCTGCCTGCGCTTGGGAAAGCAGATCATAACCTGGTTCTGCTTCAGCCTCACTACAACCCAAGAGTGAGGGAGCTACCTACAACCACACGCTCATTCAGGAAGTGGTCCCTTGAGGCAGAGCAGGCTCTGAGAGACTGCTTTGGAACTACGGACTGGGATATCCTGCAGGGGTCTCATAGTGAGAACATTGAGGAGGTTGCAATACAGACTACATCAACTTCTGTATGGACATTGTAGTTCCAGTAAGAACAGTACGCTGCTATACTAACAACAAGCCATGGATTACAAGTGACATCAAGGGCCTTTTGAACCAGAAGAAAAGGGCTTTTAAAGGAGGTGAGCAGCATGAGCTGAAGCATGTGCAGAAGGAACTCTTGAGTCCAACTCAGGGCGGTGACGGAGCAGTACAGGAGAAAGCTGGAGCAGAAGTTGCAGAATAACAGCATGAAGGAAGTGTGGGATGGGATGAAGATCATCACTGGCTGCAGCTCGAAGCAGGGTGCCACCATCAAGAGAGACGTGGAGAGAGCAAACCAGATGAACAACTTCTTTAACAGGTTTGACCATTCTAACCCACTCTCACCTTGGAGTACTGCACCCTTCACCCATCCTTCTGCTGACACCAGCACAGGAGTTTCCCCCCACCCACAATTACAGCAGCCCAGACAAGCAGAGAGCTGAGGAGACTTCGTGCCAGCAAAGCAGTGGGTCCACATGGAGTATCGCTACGACAGCTGAAGGCCTGTGTGTTGGAGCTGGGGAGTCCTCTACAGCAGTGGTCCCCAACCTTTTTGACAGCAAGGACCACTTTATTAGATGCAAATTTTTCCACGGACCGGTCTTTTGGGTGAGTGTGGCAGTTTTATACACAATTTACATAACATTTCTATTATTACTAAGTTATTAAGCAGTTCGCATACGTTTGCAACCTGAGATTTTTCTTCTTTTTTTACATATAACAAAGACATATGCTTTGCATTTGCCATTCCGACAGATTGCACATCACAAACATTAACACTGTTATCGTTTTTTTCGTGTCTGCCGTTTCTATAGGAGGGTGACAATGAGTTAAATTCCAATGGATGTTTTTCAAATGTTGACAAGCAATAAGCAAAAGGTATCACTGAAAACCACAGAAAACAAAAACAGCAAAAAAAAAAACAGTATGAGGAAAGTTCGAAGAAAGAATTTTTTTTACAATGTTTAGAGTTACAATGTTGTAATGAAAGCATCTGCTGAATGTACTTCGTAGTAACGCGATTTCTATAGACTCGTGTCATATGGGGAAACTGTCGGGACCGTAACAATACTTTGTTGTAATAGTCTCTCACCTCGGTCTCTCTCCTCTCTCTGCGCCGCTGCAAAGCCCCGCCCGCCAAGCGTTCTGAAAAGTCTGAATGAGTCTCCGTTGCCGGCAGTTCTCTCACGGCCCGGCTGTCAGACGGCTGCGGCCCGGTAGTGGGTCACGGACCGGTGGTTGGGGACCCCTGCTCTACAGCATATCTTCTAACTGAGCATGGAACAGGGGAGAGTCCCGAGGCTTTGGAAAACATCTTGCATCACCCCAGTCCCAAAGGTATCACATCCTAGTGAGCTGAATGACTTCCGGGCTGTCGCTCCGACGTCACATGTGATGAAGACAATGGAGCGGCTGCTGCTTCACCACCTGAGGCCACAGGTCCGCCACACCCTCGACCCTCTGCAGTTTGCATACCAGGAGAAGGTGGGAGCAGAGGATGCCATCATCTATATGCTACACCGATCACTCTCCCACTTGGACAGAGGCAGGGGTGCTGTAAGAATTATGTTTCTGGACTTCTCTAGTGCCTTCAACACCATCCAACCTCTGCTCCTTAGGAACAAGCGGACAGAGATGGGAGTAGATTCATAACTGGTGGCATGGATCGTGGACTGTCTTACAGACAGACCTCAGTATGTGCATCTCGGGAACTGCAGGTCTGACATTGTGGTCAGCAACACAGAAGTGCCGCAGGGGACTGTACTTTCTCCGGACCTGTTCAGCCTATATACATCGGACTTCCACTACAACTCGGAGTCCTGCCACGTGCGCTGACAACACTGCTATTGTGGGCTGCATCAGGAGTGGGCTGGAGGAGGAGTTTAGGAAACTAATCAAGGACTTTGTTAAATGGTGCGACTCAAACCTCCTACACCTGAACACTAGCAAAACCAAGGAGCTGGTGGTGCATTTTAGGAGGACCAGGCCCCTCATGGACCCCATGATCATCAGAGGTGACTGTGTGCAGAGGGTACAGACCTATAAATACCTGGGAGTGCAGCTGGATGATAAATTGGACTGGACTGCCAATACTGATGCTCTGTGCAAGAGAGGACAGAGCCGACTATACTTCCTTAGAAGGCTGGCGTCTTTCAACATCTACAATAAGATGCTGCAGATGTTCTATCAGACAGTTGTGGCGAGCGCCCTCTTCTACGTGGTGATGTACTGGGGAAGCAGCATAAAGAAGAAGGATGCCTCACGCCTGGACAAACTGGTGAGGAAGGCAGGCTCTATTGTAGGCATACAGCTGGACAGTTTGACATCTGTGGCAGAGCGACAGGCACTGAGCAGGCTCCTGTCGATCATGGAGAATCCACTGCATCCACTAAACAGTATCATCGCCAGACAGAGGAGCAGCTTCAGCGACAGACTGTTGTCACTTTCCTGCTCCACTGACAGATTGAGGAGATCGTTCCTCCCCCAAACTATGCGACTCTTCAATTCCACCCTTCGGGGGGGTAAACATTAACATTATACAAAGTTATTGTCTGTTTTTACCTGCATTATTATCAATCTTTAATTTCATATTGTTTTTTTGTATCAGTATGCTGCTGCTGGAGTATGTGAATTTCCCCTTGGGATTAATAAAGTATCTATCTATCTATCTAGTATCCCAGTCCCTGCCACTGAAAAACAACCCCACAGCATGATGCTGCCACCACCATGCTTCACTGTAGGGATGGTATTGGCCTGGTGATGAGCGGTGCCTGGTTTCCTCCAAACGTGACGCCTGGCATTCACACCAAAGAGTTCAATCTTTGTCTCATCAGACCAGAGAATTTTCTTTCTCATGGTCTGAGACTCCTTCAGGTGCCTTTTGGCAAACTCCAGGTGGGCTGCCATGTGCCTTTTACTAAGGAGTGGCTTCCGTCTGACCACTCTACCATAGAGGCCTGATTGGTGGATTGCTGCAGAGATGGATGTCCTTCTGGAAGGTTCTCCTCTCGCCACAGAGGACCTCTGGAGCTCTGACAGAGTGACCATCAGGTTCTTGGTCACCTCCCTGACTAAGGCCTTTCTCCCCCGATCGCTCAGTTTAAATGGCCGGCCAGCTCTAGGAAGAGTCCTGGTGGTTTCAAACTTCTTCCACTTACGGATGATGAAGGCCACTGTTCTCATTGGGACCTTCAAAGCAGCAGAAATTTTTCTGTAACCTTCCCCAGATTTGTGCCTCGAGACAATCCTGTCTCGGAGGTCTACAGACAATTCCTTTGACTTCATGCTTAGTTTGTGCTCTGACATGAACTGTCAACTGTGGGACCTTATATAGACAGGTGTGTGCCTTTCCAAATCATGTCCAATCAACTGAATTTACCACAGGTGGACTCCAATTAAGCTGCAGAAACATCTCAAGGATGATCAGGGGAAACAGGATGCACCTGAGCTCAATTTTGAGCTTCATGGCAAAGGCTGTGAATACTTATGTACATGTGCTTTCTCAATTTTTTTTATTTTTAAGAAATTTGCAAAAATCTCAAGTAAACATTTTTCACGTTGTCATTATGGGGTGTTGTGTGTAGAATTCTGAGGAAAAAAATGAATTTAATCCACTTTGGAATAAGGCTGTAACATAACAAAATGTGGAAAAAGTGATGCGCTGTGAATACTTTCCGGATGCACTGTATGCAGATACAAACGATGCTCTGAATAAGTCAAAGCTGTGTGCTGAGGAAAAATGCAAAGTGTAAGTCAATGGAGAAATACAATGACTGGAAATCACCAATGAAAACACAAAGGAAAAAAAGGAGTGACTAAGAAGTTTGTTATAAAAAGAAGTGATTAGATTTAAATTTGTTGTGTGACAGATAGTTACAGGAAAATGCTGAAAAGAGCAGGACTCTCCCGATTTTAATAGATGACCAAGTTATAGCAGTAGTGCTTCTCTCTTATTAGATCCTTATTGCATCCTACATTAAAAATAACAATAAAGGGATTTAGTGTTTTGGCACAGGTCCTGAAATGTTATCCAATACTCATTTAAAGCCATACACTGTGACGAAGCAACATAATCACCAGTGCCATCTCATCATTTGAAATGCTAAACTAAGCATTTTGCATGTAATCCTCAGTAATACGATCAACATCTCAGCTGGAAAAATATTCTGAGGAGAGGTGCACAGTTGCTTTTATTAATTGTGTCTAGGTATATAAAACTATTAATACAGAATTTGCCAGTCAAAATTTTCCATTGTAAAGATATGCAACATTTTAAATAGTAAAAGTCGAATCAGTAATAGCATTCAAATATTATTTCATAATATCAAAAAAAAACTAATTTCAATTAACAGCAAATTACTCCTCTACCTTACTGATGCCCTTTTCTTTTTCTTTTTTTTTTATTTATGTGTTTCAGATTCCTAAAATCCTCTTTGCATTAAGTCTGATGGTTACATATTCTCAGAAAAGCTTTTCCCTAAATCTCCTTAACCTACATTTTTCACCACAGTATAAAACCTGGTTGAAGTCATGCCGATAGCTCCAAAATGATGTAATGCTAATCCTTTTCAATTCAGCTCCCCCTGAAAAAGTTAAAAGCTGACTTGCCTTACAGTTCTGTTGCATACACTGTATCTGTATTCCTTTTGTTTGAGAAAATTTAATTTTAAATACTTATAACCAAACAGTATGCAAATCAACACTATTTACAGTTAGGTCCATAAATATTTGAACAGAGACAACTTTTTCTTAATTTTGGTTCTGTACATTACCACAATGAATTTTACATGAAACAACTCAGATGCAGTTGAAGTGCAGACTTTCAGCTTTAATTCAGTGGGGTGAACAAAACGATTGCATAAAAATGTGAGGCAACTAAAGCATTTTTTTAACACAATCCCTTCATTTCAGGGGCTCAAAAGTAATTGGACAAATTAAATAACTGGAAATAAAATGTTCATTTCTAATACTTGGTTGAAAACCCTTTGCTGGCAATGACAGCCTGAAGTCTTGAACTCATGGACATCACCAGATGCTGGGTTTCCTCCTTTTTAATGCTCTGCCAGGCCTTTACTGCAGCGGCTTTCAGTTGCTGTTTGTTTGTGGGCCTTTCTGTCTGAAGTTTAGTCTTCAACAAGTGAAATGCATGCTCAATTGGGATAAGATCAGGTGACTGACTTGGCCATTCAAGAATTTTCCACTGCTTTGCTTTAATAAACTCCTGGGTTGCTTTGGCTGTATGTTTTGGGTCATTGTCCATCTGTATCATGAAACGCCGCCCAATCAATTTGACTGCATTTAGCTGGATTTGAGCAGACAGTATGTGTCTGAACACCTCAGAATTCATTTGGCTGCTTCTGTCCTGTGTCACATCATCAATAAACACTAGTGTCCCAGTGCCACTGGCAGCCATGCACGCCCAAGCCATCACACTGCCTCCATCGTGTTTTACAGATGATGTGGTATGCTTTGGATAATGAGCTGTTCCACGCCTTCTCCATACCTTTTTCTTGCCATTATTCTGGTAGAGGTTGATCTTGGTTTCATCTGTCCAAAGAATGTTTTTCCAGAACTGTGCTGGCTTTTTTAGATGTTCTTTAGCAAAGTCCAATCTAACCTATCTATTCTTGAGGCTTATGAGTGGCTTGCACCTTGCAGTGCATCCCCTGTATTTACTTTCATGCAGTCTTCTCTTTATGGTAGACTTGGATATCGATACGCCTACCCCCTGGAGAGTGTTGCTCACTTGGTTGGCTGTTGTGAAGGGGTTTCTCTTCACCATGGAAATGATTCTGCTATCATCCACCACTGTTGTCTTCCGTGGACGTCCAGGTCCTTTTCCGTTGCCGAGTTCACCAGTGCTTGCTTTCTTTCTCAGGATGTACCAAACTGTAGATTTTGCCACTCATAATATTGTAGCAATTTCTCGGATGGGTTTTTTTCTGTTTTCGTAGCTTAAGGATGGCTTCTTTCACCTGCATGGAGAGCTCCTTTGACCACATGTTGTCTGTTCACAGCAAAATTTCCACATGCAAGCACCACACCTCAAATCAACTCCAGGCCTTTTATCTGCTTAATTGATAATGACATAATGATGGACTTGCCCACACCTGCCCATGAAATAGCCTTTGAGTCAATTGTCCAATTACTTTTGAGCCCCTGAAATGAAGGGATTGTGTTAAAAAAATGCTTTAGTTGCCTCACATTTTTAAGCAATCGTTTTGTTCACCCCACTGAATTAAAGCTGAAAGTCTGCACTTCAACTGCATCTGAGTTGTTTCATGTAAAATTCATTGTGGTAATGTACAGAACCAAAATTAGAAAAAAATTGTCTCTGTCTAAATATTTATGGACCTAAATGTAGCTTAAAAGTGTAATGGTTCACACTTACACGGTTTACTTTATGCCTTCTTCTAAACTTCATGATTAATGCAATAGTTAGATTCACAAACAAAATAAAGTTATGCCTGAATACTTAATTCAGAAGAAAAATGTGTTTATATCTTAAATTGAACACTAATAAATCAAGAAACAAAATGTATGCTTTTGTGGTGTTTTTCTTTTTAAAATGAAAGAATACCTTCTTAGTGCTATCAAACTCAAATTGAACAAAGAAGAATTTAAAGAAAAAGAATAAAAAAACAAATCATTGAAGCAATAGTTAGTCATTACAATTTATGATGAGGATACTTGCTGACAGATAGAGATTGTTAAGAGAAAGTTAGCTTACAAAAAAATACAGACTGGAATAAAATGAAGTAAATGTCATTAGTAACCCAGCAACATCTGTAAACTTTTAAAGATTATTAATGCTTCTGTAAGGCACTATAGATAGTAATCCGGTTTATTTGAGGGTCCAAAAACTAACAGTTACTAAATCAATGGGGAAGAGTATTTGAACATAGCAGACATCTTAAAAACAACTTTTTTTTAATCAATTTTAGTCTCAGAATACTTCAAATAAATAAGTAAAAACTTGAATTTGTTTAATTTTTAGATTTATTGCTAATGTGAGATTTGTGCTTATTTTATATTTCAGTTTCAATATAAGGTGAAGGTGAATAATTTTAGACTAAAAACCTCCTATTCATCTGTACATTAAATCTCTCTATCATGCCTATTAAGAAGACTATAGATTATTTGTCTTCGTGTTAAAATGACTGCAAAAAAATACATGAATGAAATAAAGAATAAAATTATTATCTATTAAATGAGTTTGCAGATAAATAATGACAACCAAACAATGGCGGGAAAAAAGACACTAGCAATATTATAACGTTCACTACAGGTAAAAAAAAAAAAAATTTCAACAAAAGTAATTGAGTGGAAAGATTGGGGCCAGTGGGTGAAACATGTTTGAAAAACTAAGGAGGAGCGTCCATGAGGCAGAACTCTCTACACCTAGAAAATAACCTGGATAATCCATTTAGAAGAGGAGTATAAAGTAAGGCTATAATGGCAAACATCAGATGTATAATCAGGCAACACACAATAGTTTGCTGTACTGCTTAAAAGTGGTTTTGTTAAACTTTATATTTTACATGTGTACTTTCTGTCACATGTTGGTAACTTGTTTTTCATACACCACACTTGATTTGAATTGGGGAAAACATTGCACAGATCTGAATACTTTGTATGGCACTATAAACAGTTTTTATAAATCTGTAAAATATTCAAGATTTTCAAACAACCTGTCAGTCAGATTTCTTTGATTCCACATTCTTTCAATGATGTGGTTTAGCACTGAGGAGATTTTTTTTTATTTTTAACAAACTTCAGGACAGATTTAACAAAAATTCTTTTCATTAATTATTTATAGAAATAACACTGTTTTTGTTTCATTTTGCATATAATGTAGATGTAGCTGATTTTATGTCAAATTTGGTAATATACACTGAGTGACCACTTTTGTAGGTACACACATGTAGTAATTTGTTAAACCCCTTTGCCTCAAGAACTCCCTGAATTTGAATTGTTCAAGGCATTGATTTAATTTTTGTTCAGACATCTACAGACAACATCAGACACTTGCTACATATTTTTCGGTCTAACATTCATGCTGTGGACCTCACATTCCATTCAATTACAAGGGTGCTCTTTAAGACTGACATCTATAGGGTGGTCCAGATCTAATTATGCAATCTTCATTACACTATAACTTATTACGTTTATTACATGGAGAATTCACAGCACCTGCCCTGCACATAGAGATTTCACTTAAAATTCTTTTTGTTGCTGATAGATGGCAGCACCTGCACTGCATTCCAAAATGGCAGGGAAACGGTTGTCAGTCGAACAGTTGCATAATTAGATCTGGACCACCCTCAGTGCTGAGGGAGGAAACACCAGGGACAGGTGTGTCAGTACTAGACACAAGTGTAGGTCAGGAGGTATACTTTGTCAAACCCAAAAACAGAGGTATCCAATACATTCTTGTTTATTATGGCACCAAAAAAACGTGGTGAATGCTGACCGGACATTTGCGTCATAGTGCATTAGCCTGGTGGAAGTATCTATTTGAAAAGCTGATGATTGTAGCAATGAAGGGAAGCACAAGGTCAGCAATAATGGTTAGGTAAACTGTGGCACTAAAATGTGCAACAGGTATTAAGAGACCTAATTTTGACAAAAAAACACTCCTCACCCTTTTATGCTATCTCCAACAAACTGTATGTCTGACAAAAGGCAGAACACATATGTGAATTTATGTTCTTTATGCCAAACTCCAACTCTATCCTACACATGTCACAGCAGAACCTGAGATTTGTCAGACCATGTACACATTTTTCCTATATTCATTCAGTCAGTTTTGGTGATCACATGCCCATTATAACCTGATCTTCCTAACCCAAGGTTCTGATGTGGTGTGAGTTCAGAGATGCCCTTCTACCACTATTATTTGAGTATTTGGGGCCTTTCTGTTAGTTTGAAAGAGCCTGGCCATTGCCCACTGGCTCTCTTATTAGCTGTTCTCCATTAGCTCACTTATAAAGATGTTTTCACTGACAGAACTGCCGCTCATTGGATATTTTTACTTTATCACAACATTTTCTGTAAACACTAGTGAGAGTAGTGCATGAAAAAAAACATACAGTATAAGGCACTCAATCATTGTCAGCCAAGAAATATACTACAATTGTATTTGCTCAGACCTGACAGACTGGGATAAATAACTAGAAAAGCTTAGACAAGATTTCATTAAACACGGATATTCTCCCAAAACAACAGACACTCAAATAAAAGGAGCTACTGCCATATCCAGAGACAACCTTCTGGAGTACAAAAACAAAGACAACAAGAACTGCATCCCCCTTGTTGTCACTTATAACCCACATTTTGAAGCACTTTGAAAAATTATAAAAGAACTTTAGCCAATACTAAATAATGATGATACAAGGGGGCATGTATTCCCAGAACCTCCCCTCCTGGCATGCAGACAACCACCAAACCTGCAGCAACTAATTGTCTGAAGACTTCCTGAGTGAACCAGCAGATAATGGTACATCTCCCTGCCTACAGAAAAGATGTAAAATATGTGCTCACATCTATAATACAGATTGTGTAATTATATCACATTTTCCTGCTGTCATCTAATGCGGTTTACCTAATTCTCTGTATGAAATGTCTCAACACTGCACTTTATGTGGGAGAAACTGTATAAACACACAGGGCGGAGTGGTGGCTCTGAGGCTAAGGAGCTGCGCTGGTATCCCGAAGGTTGCCGGTTCGAATCCCCGTCACTGCCAAAAAAAAGGCCACTGCTCTGCTGGGCCCTTGAGCAAGGCCCTTAACCTGTAATTGCTCCAGGGGCGCTGTACAATGGCTGACCCTGCGCTCTGACCCCAAGGGGTATGCGAAAACTACCAAATTCCTAATACAAGAAATTGTATAAGGCGAAATAAAGAACAAAAAAAAAAAAGAATACATTTGCACAGGTTTCACATTAAGCATGGCAACAGGGATGCTCCTCTAAGAGCTCACTTTAGCAGTGATGCACGATGTGAGAAGGACTTTAAAGTCACAGTGCTTATAGGCTACTTCAAGACACAACAAAAGAGAAAGGAATGGGAAGTTAAACTGATGCTAAAACTTAACACATTACAACATGGTTTAAATAGAGACAAGAGTTTTATAACCAGATATGAGGATTGCTTACATCTCCCTGAATAATCCAGACAGTTTGACTACAGATCCACATTGTATGGGAAAACTCAACAAAAACTTCAAAAGATGGACAGTTATCTTATCAAAAGATCTTATCTATACATTGTTTTCCTCTCCTGCTAAATGAATCTTTGGCTGGAGAGGTAGGTTAATTTTTTACATTGAAGATGACCCACTTAAAGGTTTTCCAATGCTGTCTCTGTCCTGCCCTGTGGTGGGCTGGCGCCCTGCCTGTCAAGTCAAGTCAAGTCAACTTTATTTATAAAGCACTTTACATACAACAGCCGCTGACCAAAGTGCTGAACATAGGCTAAAATAAATTTTAAACAAAAACAAAATAATAAATAAGTAAAATAAAATACAATAAATGAAACTAATTAAAACATAGTAAACACAAGTAAACAGAGTTAATACAGAGTAAAATCAACTGCTCACACAGGATCAAACGCCAAACCAAAGAGGTAAGTATTAAGAGCAGACTTAAAAATGGGCAGTGAGAAGGCCTGTCTAATGTGGATCGGCAGTGAATTCCAGAGCCTTGGAGCCACAACGGAAAAAGCCCTATCCCCCCTGAGCTTTCGCTGAGTCCTAGGCACATCCAGAAGCAGCTGACCAGCTGATCTGAGTGAGCGGGAAGGAGAGTGCATATGCAGCAGCTCAGCGAGGTAGGGCGGAGCAAGCCCATTTAAGGACTTAAAAACAAATAAAAGAATCTTAAAATGAACTCTAAACTGAACAGGCAGCCAGTGCAGTGAGGATAACACAGGTGTAATGTGCTCATTTTTTTGCGTGCCAGTTAAAAGGCGTGCAGCAGCATTTTGCACCAGCTGGAGCCGAGACAGGGTGGACTGGCTAACACCAACATACAACAAATTACAATAGTCCAGCCGGGTTGTAATGAAAGCGTGGATTACTGTTGTAAATTGATCTTTGGAAAGAATGTTTTTTATCTTCGCCAAACGTCTCAGCTGAAAAAAACAAGATTTCACCACCACGCTGATCTGACCGTCCAGTCTAAAATCCTCATCTATCCTAAAACCCAGATTTGTAATGACAGGTGTACCATATTGTGCAAGGGGACCCAAATCCACAGGAGCAGAAGTAGAAATAGACCCACTGGTGCCCCCAGGACCAAAGACTATAACCTCTGTCTTATTTTCATTAAAATTTAAGAAGTTTACTGCCATCCAAGCTTTCACCTCTTCTAGGCACATAACCAAAGTTTGTATGGAGTAAGCATCCTTGCGTTTGAGGGGTACATAAACCTGAGTATCGTCTGCATAACAATGGAAAGCAATTTTATGCTTTCTAAGAATAGAGCCAAGAGGCAGGAGATACAAAGAAAATAGCAGAGGACCAAGTATGGAGCCTTGTGGAACCCCACATGATAGTGAAGCAGAGGAGGATCTAAATTCATCTAGCCTCACTGAAAAAGTTCTTTGAGTCAAGTATGATTTAAACCACGCCAAGGCAGTACCACGAATGCCCACACAATGCTCCAGACGAGATAATAAAATACTATGATCTATAGTATCAAAAGCAGCTGTTAAATCGAGCAGAACTAAAATCACATAATCCCCTGAGTCTGTTGCCAAAAGGATGTCATTAAAAACCTTCAGTAATGCGGTTTCAGTACTGTGAAGCGGCTTAAAACCAGATTGAAACACTTCGAGCACATCACTTTTATCTAAAAAGGCTTTCAATTGAATATACACACTTCTCTCCAAAATTTTGGACAGAAATGGAAGCTTGGAAATCGGTCTAAAATTGGATAGAACAGTGGGATCTAGGCTTGGTTTTTTGATCAATGGTTGCACTATGGCATGTTTAAATAAATTAGGAACTACGCCTGAGGAAAGGCTGCTATTGATAATAGCAAGAACAGATGGCCCTAAAACAGAAATAATCTCTTTAAAAAGAGAAGGTGGGACAACATCAAAAGGAGAACCTGAGGGCTTCGATTGACCAACAATCTCATGTAAACAAGATAGAGTCACCGGCTCAAACTGATAAAAAACAGCCTGGGGTTTGTTTCCTGCCTTGCGCCCTGTGTTGGCTGGGATTGGCTCCAGCAGACCCTCGTGACCCTGTAGTTAGGATATAGCGGGTTGAATAATGGATGGATGGATGGATGTCTCTGTCCTAGTGTCTACATTAACAGAGGGAACTCCAGTTTCTGTATTACAACCTGCCTGAAGAAGGGGCCTCAGTTGCCTCAAAAGCTTGCATTTTGTAATCTGTAACTTCAGTAAGCCAAAAAAGGTGTCATTTTGCTTGATTTCTTGCTGCAGATTATGCAATGGGATACAAACCTGCACAACCAAAATAACTCAATGAATAACATTACCATGAAAACCTAAACTATAGTATACTGGATGTTATAATTTACACGTCTCATTTCAAAATTAAATGCATTTCTTTTAATTCAATAAGCTTATCAGAGACACAAAGAAAAACACTACATAGCCTCCAAAATAAAATCCATCCATCCATCCATCCATTTTCCAACCCGCTGAATCGGAACACAGGGTCACGGGGGTCTGCTGGAGCCAATCCCAGCCAACACAGGGCACAAGGCAGGGAACCAATCCCGGGCAGGGTGCCAACCCACCGCAGGACACACACAAACACACCCACACACCAAGCACACACTAGGGCCAATTTGGAATCACCAATCCACCTAACCTGCATGTCTTTGGACCGTGGGAGGAAACTGGAGCACCCGGAGGAAACCCACGCAGACACGGGGAGAACATGCAAACTCCATGCAGGGTGGACCCGGGAAGCGAACCCGGGTCTCCTAACTGCGAGGCAGCAGCGCTACCACTGCGCCACCGTGCCGCCCCCAAAATAAAATGCATGTTAAAATTATGTACTGCATTAATAAGGTACTTGTGGTATGTTGATTTGACTTCTGTGTTCAACTATATAAAAAAACAGCTACACAACTGTTAGAAAGCAATTTCATTCAGCCAAATACAATTTCCAGAACTGAAAATGAAAAAGCTTAGTTTTTACATCAGTCTAAATCAATTAAAGATAAAAGTTAACCACAGACTAATTTAATCCCTAGCCACTTTATATTATATAGTAAGTTGATTCTTAACCATTTCTGCCACTGGAAGTGTTTACTGATAACTTGGTTTCCTTTACATAAAATGTATGTATCTCTTTTGTTCCTTTGGACCAGATATCTGACCTGTTCTCATGGAAGCTAATCTACATATAAAGTTTGGAGCTGGTTGCCCTGAACTAGCTCTAAGATTTACTCCTTCAAGTTTGATTACCAGTGACTGAGCCCTGTTGGGTAGGAGGCCATACTTCAAGAAGCGAGTTTCAGCACCTACATTTTTGTACTAGAAAGAGTCAAGCTTTTAAATATTAAGTGGCAGAAGACACAGCAAACAGCCTGAGAAAACAACACCACACAATGGAAGCCCAGAATGGTTAAGAGTATACTACATCACTAGCTTAGTCCTCCACTCAAACCCATAGCAATGACACACAATACCATAGAGCACTGAACATCACACTTAAAGGTCAGGTCAGGTCAGGTTGGGGAGCATGCACTGGTACAGCACGTTGCCGCACCCATCACATGACGAAAAAGCTCAGGATCCTGGTTGGCAACTATCCAGACAGACATAAGGTCCAGTCCCACCCTCTGGAAATGACCATCTATCTGCTGCAGCCAGGTGTTACATGAGAGTTCCCTTGGCTTGGTCCACCCACTTGGATCCTCAACAATGAGGATCCTGCGAGCCAGATTACCTTTGGGGAATCGTGCCACATGGCCATAGTGCCATAACTGATGCTCCCTCACAATGCAAGTAATGTGTCTCATTCAAGACTCCGTGAGCAATCACTCATTCGACACAAAGTCAAACCAATAGTACCCAAGGATTCTCCAAGGAGACGCAGTACCAAAGGAGTCTGGTCCTCGTCTCAGGTCACTGGATAGCATCCATGTCTCGCAACCATATAGCAAGACAGGAAGCACCAGGGCTCTAAAGACTTGGACCTTCATCCTTTTGCATACTTATCAGGAGCACCACACACCCCTTTTCAGAGACCTCATGAAACCTCATCCTCTCCCAATCTGTCTACTGACTTCACAGGAAGAGTTACCAGAGACATAAATGTCACTGCCGAGGTAAGTAAACCTCTCGACAAGGTCGACACTCTCTCCGTAGACAGACACACTGCTGATGGCTGTGCCTACGAGGTCATTAAAGGCCTGGATCATAGTTTTTTTATGCAGGACACTCGCAAGCCCAGACACTCAGACTCCTCGATCAGTCTCTCGAGCTCCCCGATCAGAGCCTCCATTGACTCCGCGAAGATCACAGCATCGTCAGAAAAGTCAAGATCCATGAATCTTTCTTTGCCAACAGATGCCCCACAGCCGCTGGACCCCACGACTTTGCCCAACACCCAGTCCATGCAAGCATTGAATAGAGTAGGAGCAAGAACACACTCCTGACAAACCCCAGAATCAACTGGGAAAAACGCAGAGGTTCTGCCTACACTCTACACAGCACTCACAGTACCAGTGTACAGGCCGGCCATGATATCCAGCAACCTTGAGGGGATCCTGTGAACTCTAAGGATGTCCCACAGGGCAGCTCGATCAACTGAGTCGAACGCTTTATAAAAATTGACAAGAGCTGCAACGAAATTCTGCTGATACTCACGTTTGTGCTCCATACGAACCCTCAGTGCCAGGATGCGTTCGATGGTAGACTTCTTAGGCATAAAACCAGACTGCTCCAGTCACTGGTAGGTGAGCAAGTGATGTTATAAAATTGGTTATCCGTACCAAAATAAATTAGATCACTAAGTAGCAAGTACAAACCACTAGCAAAAGAAGTGCTTTCTAATGTTGAATTGTTACTGTTTAACAAGCTCATATTTAACTCTATCAGATAAACATTTAGCTATTAAAAGCTTTTAAACAATTTTTGGAGAGAAAAAGTCTACAGTCACAGGGTAAACATCAAGCCTTGTATGGTGATGGCCATAATGAAAAATGGATATTCAAACAATCTGTTTCTGAACTGTGAATTGAGTCAATTACTGATTAACAAGCAGCTACACAGGCTGCAGATGTTCAAAACAATCTATATTTGAACTGTGATCAAGCTAAACCTTTATATGATATTTTGCTTTTATCAAATTACAGTAGCGCAGACTGCCAGGCAATATATCAAACTCTGAATTTTTATTGATCTGAAGTTTGTATCTTTTACATCATTCTTTTAGAATCCTACAAACAGACTATTAGAAATACTTCTAGAATGTGAAAAAAGCAAAAGTAAAACTTATTATTGATTGATTGTTTGATTAACATAAATTTATCCATTCTTCTACCATATTTTCCTGCAGTAGCCATGTGAACAAATAGCTCAGTGAGGTTTAGTCTGAAAAAGCAACACTGAGAGAGCGTGTGAGTTCACTGCTCACAAGGTGAAGGATGAAGGTAAGAGTGAGACATTTCCAGGCATACTAGACCTTGGCAATGAAAACAGCTCTTGGGACATTAATATAACTTCTATTCACAGCACTTGACCTGGAATTAGACTTTTAGATTCAGGCTAGCTTCGCTTCTACTTACACATTAAAGAGGCCCCAGGTAGGGATTGGGGAATCTCACAAGGTCGTGGCTGGGTTCATTAAAGCTAGAGTTTGATTATCTGCGACTTCATTTAGAGAGAGACATTGACTTACATCTGAATGGCATAACTTGATCTCAAAATGACTGGTGAAATGTTATTAGATTTCTGTGCTAGTCATGGATTGTTTGTCAATAATTAATTACCATGTTTAAACAATAGATTACTCATAAGGATACCTCAAGCAACACATCAGAGATCAACTTTATAGCTGTGTACCTGATCTGAAGCTATATGTTCTTTACAATCAGGGAAAGCGAATGAAATTTCAGAAAAAGTAATGAGGATTTGCAGGAAAAGACTGGCAGTGCCTCTGGGTGGGATGAGATCACTTCTCACCTCCAGAAGAGTTTCTTTTGTACTTTTGTGATTGTGTTCTGTTACACATTCAGCTGAAAAATGCACTAGTGTCACAGTTAAGGTAAATTATCCCTCTATTCTGTTTAATTATCCAAGGTCGAGTTGTGATAAATCAGTTAATTTTTAATAAATTTAAATACTTTTAATAAATTTTATTAAAAAATAAAAAGGTAAAATAAATATGCTCTCCTAATTACAAAATATTTTGATTTTCTGCTCCAAATAAGTCTTGGATGAAGAGGTTGGTTGCTGGAATATTTTCAGTGGTTTTTTTTGAACTACAAAAAAAAAATTAGAATTTGCTTGCATTTATTCTACTTGAAATTGTGTTTCATTTCCATTTTTATTTCCAAATGTATTTCCCATCTATCCTGCTTTATTCTGCAATATGGTTAATGACCAGTATTTTATCTAATAGTGATGTAGCATGTCAATGTATTGGCAGTGACTGTTGTGAATGTTAGAGAGTGCTCTTGAGCCAATTCCAATCCCAGAATATACCGGGAAGAAAAAACAAAAACAAAGTAACACAAAAAAGGGGTGTTTATTAGAAATTAAGCACAAAATGGAGAAATGCAAAGAAGGAGCAACAAAGGTAAAAAAATAAACAAAAGGAAAGCAAAACATTGACTTCTCTCTTATATTTTCTATAATCCAGGACAAAGCCTTTGTCTATACTGTGCCGAGTGGGACTGTGTATGAGACCATGGAAGTAGACAAATGAGCATTGACAAAAGTAAAAATGGATGTTTTAAAGCTGTGATAGTAATAAAAAGACAATTAGAAATATGGTATTTTTCATTGTGCCTAATGAGAAAAGAAACCAATTATTCTATCATAAAACAGGAGTAGAACAAGAATCTCAGATTAAAGAGTGAACCGGAATGAGAATGGGATCAAGAGCAGACTTCATGAGAAGCATTTAAAAATCTGTTCTTAGTACAACTGTACATCGTCCAACAGCAGTGCAGTGAGTTAGATAGATAGATAGATAGATAGATAGATAGATAGATAGATAGATAGATAGATAGATAGATAGATAGATAGATAGATACTTTATTAATCCCGATGGGAAATTCACAAAATTCTCTCCAAAATATGTTGTAAATGGAATATTTCAAAAACAGAACATTGCCCATTTTACTAAAGACTACAGAACCTAAGTATTCAAAATTACAAAAACCCTGATTATGAAATACACAAAAACAGATCTGTAAAATACTGTAGTTTTGAATACATGTATAGAGTAACACAATGCCAAAGGTAGAAGCCATTTTTGCAGAAAGGCAAAAAGTAGAAGAGATTGCAGTATGCAAAAAAACATAAAGCAACCAATGGCAGAAAGCCATGTAGAGCCATGTTTTGAATCATAAAGATTTCAGCATGTTAGATGATCAGTTGCCGAGAGGTACATTGATGTCTGTCTGTAGCCTTCTGTGAAGCATAACAGGAGCTTTATCATTGCCTTGGAGATGCATTTCAGTCAGCTTTGTAGAAAATCTAGACATGCTGCCTGCAGAGAAATATAAACTGATTTTGATTCATCACACTATACCTTCCGGAAAAGGACTTACCGGAAAAAAAAAGTCATCTTTCAATATGATAATGACCCTAAAACAAACTGCAAACATAATCAGTACCTACTGTACCTGAAGTGGAAATCTGCTGGAAGTGGAAACTAATACTATTACATTGCACTCCTTCTAGCCCTGACCTCAGCATAACTGAAGGTGTAGGATTGAGTATAAAAATGCAGTAATGTTAAATCATGCAAGAAGCTTAGAAAAATTTACCACAGGATTGTTATCAAGTTGGGCCAAACAAAATAAAGACTTTTTTAAAGACACATGGAATTATTGTTACTTTTTCTTGTCTCAATGTTTATTTGTGTTTTTAATGTTATATAGTGTTTTCACAAGCAAATGAACAATTATTGCTCAAATGAAAATAATGAACAGTTTTCTAAATGTTGGCACAGTACTGTATATTGGTTGATACCATTATCCAAGTCAGTTTACAAGTTTAGGATACCCTCAGGGCTCATTTATACTTCACGCTCAGAACACATACATGCAGGCATCATGGCTGCCACGCGTTCCCAGTGTTCGTTTGACGCGTCCTCTGAGCAGGTCCTCAGAAATTAACGCAATGCGTGTGTGAGTTACAGTATCAGCAAAAAGTCGGGGGGCACAGTGTGATAAAAGTTGGAATATGACGTCAGAGTCTCTGTTTACTGTCTACATGTGACAGAAAGCCGCTATGCGATCCTACGGGATCGATATGCGTGCTTCAATGTTTGATGAATGGTTCGATGTGGTAAAGCAAAATGCAGACATACAGATGCATTCATGGTGCTTTTATATTCAAGCGTCGCATACTCCTGATCGTAATGACACGATACATTTTAAAAGTCTCACATACCATCTTTTGTGCCATCTTTTTTTTTTTTTGCAACTTCACAACAGCAACATAATGTACAGCACTGTATTTGAGCCACAGAGAAAAAAATTAAGGACATGGTGAAAACGTGTATTTTGTGATTAAAGTGGAAATTTTGGCTTTAATCTCGAAATGTCCACTTTAACCTCGAAGTTTACTTTATCATTAAAGCAGACCGTCGTAAACGTCATCCCAGTTTTTAATTGCTACGGCAAGCAACAATAGATCACCACACAGAACACATTAAATGTATGATATTCCAACTCTCTGTAAATTTAGAACCTTTAGATTTATACTTGATATCACTTTCATGATGAAATGCATTAAAATATGTATGTTACATTTTACAGACAAATCATTAATTTTGTTTAAATAATGAATACTGTTAATAATTACACACATGGGTGTGACACGGTGGCGGAGTGGTAGCACTGCTGTCTCGCAGACAGTCACGTTGCTGGTATTCGCTGCTTGGAGTTTACATGTTTTCCTGCTTGGTTTCCACACTGTGCTCCGGTTTCCTTCCGAAGATATGCAGATTTGGGGATTTGGTGCCGCTAAAATGACTCCAGTGTATGTGTGTGCTTGTATTCACCTTGTGATGAGATGAGGCCCCGTCCAGGGATTATTTCTGCCTCGTGCCCAATGCTAGCTGAAATGGACACATCCCTGGATTAATGGATTTAATCATTAAACATCCTTTTCAGAGATATCGCAGTAAGGTGTCATCGGAATTTAACACAGAGAAGTCGAACCTGTTCTCACCGTGATAATATCTCGCACTGCCACCTGCAGGATTCCACCAGATTTACATAAAGTACGTGCACAAGTATAAACGGTAAAACGCTTGCGTAGCAGGAGCATACGCTGCAGCATGCGTCGCGTGAAGTATAAGCCCGGCCTTAAACTGCTTACTTACGTACTTCTTAAAGTTAGAAGACAAGCAGGTTAACTGAGTGCGGACTGAAACAACCAAACTTAGGATTTAAGGTTCATTGCCTCACTGTCTTACTCTCAATTATTCTAAGTTAAAGAGGCATTTGTTGTCTAGCACATATCCCTCTAATTTGTAAATACAAAAGCACCACACCTCCTCTACAGCATGTCTTTTATGGACTGTATGTGCATTTAAACAACCAAAGGATGGAGAACATAAATGTTAAATATGCATATACTCTAAAATATTATGGTTCCTTGCATATTTGAGATTAGAAACAAACAAAATATGCAGCTGATATTCAACATCACTGCAATGCATCACAAAAAAGGTAGAAGAGGAGTGGCAAGAAATAGTGCAGGAAACAGGTGGGAATAGAGTGCACAACAATCAATCGTTTTTAAAACTGACTCCAACAAGTGTTTATAGCCCTGTTTTCATTTACATTATTGAGGGCTTAAAAGGCGTTCACATTTTGTAAATGTATTTCACTCAACTACTGGCTGTAATCACGTTTAATCAAGCATCTTACTAGAAAACTCAAAATTATCAAAGTTCCATTCAGAAAAATATGAACTGAATTCAGAATTTATTCTGAATAGAGTAAATAGCATTTCAAGTCCTGATAGACTACACTGAAAATCTAAACTGATGTTTAACTAACTTCGTTTTCTTAGCTTCTTTACTCAGCTTGAGTGTAAAAAAACTTCTAGTGTTAAGATGGAAAGATGGAAGTTACTTTTGACATTTTTTATATATTCTTGTGTAGGCCTGAATACACTTCAACTCTAGCTCTATGTCTCCACCTCCCTCCATTGCTTTAGCAATAAAGGGCAGTAGGCATGACAACAAAGACATACACCATTTATTCTGCCTTTAAAGACATTGCTTGTATGCATTTCAAATAAATATATCAGTCTCTACTAACAGACAATGAAAATGAAATCTTGCCTGTAGTTGATTTACATGTATTTCCTAAACAGGAATAAAATATGAGCAGTAAAAGAGAAGACAAAATTTCCAATAAAATTAAAAAAAAACTTAAATAAGTTGTGGTTTCTACTTAAATTTAGGAAGGAATGCTCATCCATTTTGATGGGTTTATGGTTTAAACATAAGAGAAAAGTAATACAAATAAGCAATGGGGTAAGGAATAAACAACATAAATAAGTGTTAATCAGTATTTTCAGTTCAGGGTCTTCTAATTACTGCTATCAGCATAGACAGCATATCTTTCCATTATCACACTTTAACTAATGAGACTACCAAGAACAAGGAACCTAATAACTGATGTATAAATCTGTTGATTACAGATTTGATTCTTATTTTTGAAAGGAAATGTAAGAGAGAGAATGATTTGCTATTAGTCCTTTATGAAAACAACAAATGTGACATGAAACAGCATTTCCCAAATTGCCATCACCCACTCAGATTTTACTATATTCTCATCATCTCTCACTAGGGACTGCACATTTCTTTGCCAAGGGCCCATTATAGCTTGAGAAAACCTGAATAATTTGTCCATGCAAAATAAATGCAAAATGCAAATATAATTTTTCTTAAAACAAGTACGGGCTGGTCTCATGTTACAGTGGTCTCAACCTAGCACATAAGTGAATTTCACTTAATTTCTATGTAACAACTTATATTTTTTATTTATAAAAAAAACAAAGTTTTAAAACAGATGATTACATAGCTGTCGTCGATAATGCTGAGGTGTAGTATAGTTTAGTAATAATTTTGTCACAATTTACTATCTTTTTTTGTACTTTTGTTCACATGTGTCACCAGATATAGCTGGTAGCTCCCAGTCAAACCATAATCTCCATCATAGGTAAGCAGCCAGATCAGCAACTGGTCTTTTAGCTGAGTGGTAGAAGCAGCTGCTTTCAGAAAAGAACCTACAAATTTCTGCCCACATCCAAGTGTGATGAGTCAAGTGCAAAGGTGATGTGGTGAGAGCCTTATACAGACCATTACTGAATTATTCATCAGCGATATGTTGCTGAAGTTAGTGAACAAAGTGCAAGAAGTTGCTTAAGTTTAACATCTACACCCTGGAAGAAGGATTCCGTGGAAGTTAACTGGGACTGGATAAACAAAGTCAACTCACATTGACTGAATATCAGCTGGCTTTGCCAGACCTGCACAGAGCCAACAGGTACCCATTTACACTGCCATGAGCCACAGTAAAGCACAGAGTGGATTCTTAACCTTTGTTTAGGCTCCATTTGCATATTGAATGAAGTTTTAGACCCACTCCCTTTGTAGTTAAGGAGAGCAT
The DNA here is from genome assembly GCF_900747795.2 of Erpetoichthys calabaricus. Classification (NCBI taxonomy): domain Eukaryota; kingdom Metazoa; phylum Chordata; class Cladistia; order Polypteriformes; family Polypteridae; genus Erpetoichthys; species Erpetoichthys calabaricus. Next base: position 48,544,895 of record NC_041406.2, on the reverse strand, counting down.
TTGTACCCAGAGACAAAGACACCCACTAAAAATGCAAAAGGGCAAAATCTGTTATAAAAATTATGTTAAAAATCACAAAATTAAGAGTCATCTATTGCTACTTTGTCTTTGCCCTCAATCACCAACTGTGGATGTAACAGATTGTCAGAGAGCCAAAAACACATAATTTGAAAATCCAAAAAATGAAAAACACTCTCCATGATAGCCTGTAATAAGAACAACAGCCTGAGAGCCCCGACTACACCAGTAACAAAATCTAAATAGGGTGGAGGGAACGTTCATCAGGATAATGTTTTTTTAGATTTCATGCTTTTTTGAGAATGAAGGGCAGGGAACCACATAGCATAAACAGCAACTCATGCAAACACTCCCCTGCAGAGCAGCAGTACACACTCATCCTTGGTCTGTTCATGGCCTTGGCCAGCAGCCATGCCTCCTGAATTTTAAAACAGGTTATCCAACTGAACCTAAGCATGTTTGGGCCCTGTCAGTACTTGGATGGAAGACCATCTAGGTGAAATATGGATTGCTGCTGAAAGAGGTATTGGTGAGGCCAAGAGGAGAGCCTTATCTTGTGGTCTGTGTGTAAATGCCCCAGATCAGTGACGGGGACATTGTGCTGTAAAAAAATTGGTGCCATCCTTTGGATGAGATATGAAACCAAAGTCCTTACTATCTATGGTCATGAAAGATCTCTGGACTTCTTCAAAAACATTATGTTTTTTCCCTGATGTCCTGGCTATACTGCCCACCTCAGCCTGGTCATTCTGGCTCCCTAATCATTCTCTGTGCCTTTTTGGCTAACTATATCTCTCACCCCTTCGTTCAACATGCTAAACTCCTCCTCCAATTTTCTTTTAATTCTTTTCATCTAGTCGGACAGTTTTCCTTGATAAATAGCTTCATCAATATTTGGCATAAGAGCTTTAAAAAAAGTCCAGTCTTTTATAGAAAAATTAATTTCACTCACTCGCTCCTTTATCACATTTTCTTTATCTTCCTCCTCTTCGTGACCGGCCTCGTTATATTCAGGAAGGATAGGCTCCTTCTTGGAAACGGCGATCGTGAGCTGTCCCTCAGCATTTCTTTTTACCTCTACCCGGCACAAAGCACAGTTAGAATCGTACCAGGCAGAGCTGAAGCGTGGTTCCCGTAACTCCCGTAACGTTCTTCTGGACACCCTGTTTGCTTTCAGTTTCTTAGGAGCGTTCACAAGACTGTCCATTCTGTTTGCTTTTGTGTGTCGTGGCGTTTTCACTAAATGACTAGAATTTTATATAAGAACTCTTTCGTCTCCTCCCTCCCACAGTTGGGGGTGAGAGACACGCCTCACCAAAACCCTATAGGCGGATAGAGAGATAAAGGCGTACCTTGGGGGCGTGAGTATTGTTAATGGGGCGTGATAAGTGTCCGGTTTACGAAAGACCCACCCTAAAAGGCGGGGTTTAGAGATGATCAGTTATGACGGTGGTCCAACCCCCAGGGGCGGGGTATAGTTCATATTTTTATAGTTTCATAAATTTTCATATTTTCATATTTTTATATTTTCATATTTTTATATTTTCATATTTAGGGCGGGGCTTAAAGTCATCAATCAATCTAACACCTCCTTTGACAGGTGCTTTCTGTATGTACTACTACTGTAATTATTATTATTTTGTGGCATAATATGAGCAGAACATCAGTTATTTAGCTCATTCCTATCCACCCATCTGCTTCCAATCCTGACACCTCAATCCACTTGCATGCCTGTACCCTGAGCCCTTAGGCTTGATAAAATTCAATTAAACCAACTAAATAGTTATCTTTTTTACAATGAGATACATTAATTCATTCAGCTGTTACTTCTTCATGACATCTTACATTAGTCTATCCAAACATTGTTCAGACATAAGCTGTTGACAGGGAGACAAGGTAACATTAAACAGGAGTTAAAAACTAGACAAGCTCACTTAGGCTCTACAGCCTGCACCTCTCTGCATTTCTTTGTAAAAGAAAAACACCAAGTGAATTAAAATTCTTCAGCTAGAAATAGTAAAACAATTTGGGAGAGTATGCAAAAAATCACAGACCCAGGATAATTAAATGAATGTGTGATGACTGGTAGCTACCCTCTGAGCAACCATGGTAAAAAACAGTGGTTCAAATGACTGGAATAGTTTGCTGCTGTGTACCAGTGTGACTTTAGGAAAGTCTTGGAGGAGTAATTTGCACATGATTCTTTATAATCCTGGAATACATACAGTACTTCTGTTAAGGTAATTTAAGAGGGTGATATCTGCATTATCTTTGCTTTGCCACTAACAAGACAAACGGCAGAGGGAAATGGGTTTGGAATGGACCAATAGATGGATACAAAGGAGGCCAAACATCATGCTATAGTTTATTAACCAGGATAACTGAAAATCTGTCATTAAACCCGAATCACTAAATACACTCCTAGTTTGTTAAAAATACTGTAGGTCACTCAAAACCCATAAATACAATTATATCTTGCACCAAAATCCAATATACAAACTAGAACATCTTTTAAATTTTTGTAGTTGTAACTACTAGATGTTTGAACTGTTGTAAAATAGTAAGAAAAGTTTTTGGCAGTATAGCTAGAATTAACTATGCTAATTTAATAGATGGAAGTTTATAAAACTCTACTGGATGGCAATCTGTGCCTAAGGCTTTCCTGTGTTACAAGAATTTAATAGCATATTGAATTTCTGAAGGCCAAAGACTTCTATCCAGCCCCTCCACACACAATGCAATGAGCTGTGGCATTTGTAGTCTATCAACAAAATCTTCACTAAGTGCCTCAGTTTCGTTGCATTCTGACATATTTAAACTCTGATGGTATTTGTGAATTATGTTAATTATTTATTTGTGTTAACCGTTTCTATTTTCAAATTAATTTTCAAATTCTTTGATTTTGTTCTGAACTCACTGTACATTCTTTTCATATTTTCATTAAGGCAATAGCATATAAAAGAATAAATAATAATAATAAGTCACTATTAAATAAATTCATTTGTATGTGAACCTACAATTATGTTTAGACTGTGTTAAATGGACTGAATTACTATTCTTGTAAGTGTGCTTGGAATTTTTAATTACATTTTAAACACATCAAACTTTAACATGCAAATTAAAATGGATGATGAATGTTGAGATCTGTCACTGAATTTTACAAATCATAGTTGGTTTATTTATGCAGAAAACTGAACACACCTCTAAAAGGTTGCAAAAAAGAAATGACAATAAATATTGGTAAATAAAAAATAAACTAACAAAATCACTACAAGGCCAGTATCCATGATTCTTAACCATCTAAAAATCTTCTAAATTTAAAAATCTAGTTTAAGCCCCACTGTTTTCTTTACATTTCAATTGCACATGAATTCTATTAGATGTTCTGATTACTGATGGAAAATAATGCTATTAGTATTGTGCCATTTAATGGATAAAAAGTGGTTAACATTCAGAACAAAAACCAAGAATACATCATCTCATGTTAAGATTTTTTAAGAAAGAAATAATAACTTGGCTGTGCCATGCTGTCTACCTTAAAATGAGTCCAAAAAGAAAATCTATACAATCAGCATGAAGGCATTAGGTCATCTCTCTCAATTCCTTGACCTTTACACCCACTCCTGCTTCTTTTTATTGATTGTAGCGCTTTCTTTTATTGTTTTTAGCTTATCTATGATTTTCTTGTTGGAAATGTTAAAATAAAGACTGATATTGTAACCTGTCTGGTAATTATTTCATTGGAGCGTGTTCTTTCCAGTAAGCTCCATAATAGTATACCTTAATAGTCAATAAAACCCAATGTCGTTTAATAGATTCTAATCCCCAGCTTCAAGAAAAAATGCTGGATATAAACAAAAAAACATTATACTCAGAAAATCACAATCGAAAAAAAGCTATACTGTACATGAACCTATGACCAGTTTATTGTTCAGGAAAAAACTCTACTAGGTTAGAACGCAGCAAATGCACTAATAACTTTCCTTTCAATAGATACCCGACAGTGACAGGTAATTAAAATCACCAAGAATGATATCTACATTAATTTATTAAAGTAAGAAAGTTACTGCTAAATTAATAGAATTGTAAATCACACTCTGGAAAAATATGTAATTGTAAAATTCTTCAAACATTCCATTCATATTACTCTACATTATGAAAAAAGTTTTGAATCCATCTGAGCCGAAAGTGCTTAAAAACGGTTTGATTCGGGGATTATTAAACATATAAAACAGACAAAAAAACCCCATAAAATTACCAACAGTATGGCTATACTTAGTATGTTTTAATTTAGGTTATTGTACCTTAGGGAAATTCTGCTTTGGGATTATTTCAATACAAGAGTTAAAATAAAATAAATTCTTTAAGGAGTGGTTTTCCTACAAAATGTGATAGTGTCTTTTCAAAATCAGGCCTAGGTTTCTCTGTAAAACTGACTGTTCTGAATTAAGAAGATTACACAGCAATGTAGTGAACAACCTTCATTATTTATTGTGAATATTAGTGTGTCACTGATGCTGGACACACCCAAATCTACACATATCCATAACTCATATTTTAATATAGTATTATTAAATTTGGCTATTCCTCATGGGATATTTGAACGTGTAAGCAGATGTAAACTGTTTGTGCAACTCCTAATAAAGACCACAACATTGGTAAACATCAAAACAGAATATGTGCATTCCAAAAAAAAAAAAAATAAATAGTTTTTTTTAATACTGCTTTTTTGGCCAAGAATAAAATAATAAAAATCCACAATAACCATAATCCAAGAAGGTGTATTCTTTGCTGCTGAAAGATTCATTTGATCAGTGAACTGTGTCCATTCAAAAACAAAAGGTAACTTCAACAAAACGCTATTAGAATTTCCCACCACATTTTCTATACAGATTTTGCTGATGAAAACAGGGTTAATAGGATAAGTAGGGTATTATTTTTCCTCTCCTGCTACATCCAGGATCTCCCAATTCTTTACGGAATAATTCTTCCAGCATATCCTGTGTCCGGGTTCAAAGGGAGGTACACAGTAGGTATCCTTACTAGATGCGTTCTTGACTAGACATAATAGCAGTTCTTCTTCAAACTAGACTGAATTGCCAAGGTCATCTCCACATTCTAATTTTGTAAGCAATCCTTGTTGAGTAGATAACAAAGGCATCAGACTTTAAACCACGCATTTCCTGTTTTGCCCCTCATTTGCCCCTGCTTTCACACCACTGTTATAACTCACTTAACATAACTGTGCCCTATGCACCACTCACACAACTTCCAGCACAGTTCTTAGAAAACAGGGACCAAAGATTCCTACTGTCAATGCAGAGATATTGTTCCCACCTTTCACATAATATTGAAGAACCATATTTGCCTTTAAGATTAGCTTAACAACATTTAGACCCTTTGGCATTTCCACAAAGATCTCATTTATTCCTATAAATATGATACTGCAGTAAATCTAAGCAGAACATAAAGGTAAACATTATTGTGTCACTGACACAATAAAAAATAATACAGTAAATAAGAGTATGTCTAATTAAAAGCAAGTCTTTTTTTAGAACAAAACATTGTGCCCATTACAATGCTCTATGGATTGACTTCAGCAGCTAGGAGCTTGTACTGGGGCATTTTCCCCAACACAACTTTGAAGCAGAAAAATTGGGAGTGGTCTCCCCTAGACTTTCTCATATACTGTACTCAGATATGGGGATAGATATTTGAGGAGTAAACTGCAAGTCGTTGATTATATTTTTATATTATGTACATTAAAGAACCATCAACAGTAAATCAAATCAAATTAATAATATATTGGACGATTACAATACTTTCCCTATTCCTCATATAAATGAGAAAGTAAAAAACAACGAACAGATACCTAGCAAATGCTCTTCAGGTGAGTTATCATTTTCCTAGGAGAGCTAGAAAAAGCTTTTTAAGGCTAAATACCCTTCTAGTAAAGTGAGCTGTATGGCGGCAAGTGGCAATTTTCAAATGGCAAAATCAGTTATTGGCCAGCCTACTCTGCTGATTCAGGCAACATGCTGCATTAGCTAGGGCTCTGCACCTTCAACTACAAGGTTGTTAGATTAATTCTGTCTTGATCTTATAAGTTGCTTTCGATAAAGGGGTCAGCTAAATGTACAGTAGTAATCACAGCTTCAGTGGGTTTATCATAACTTGGATGTATGAGACACCTGATCAAGATAAATGAGCATTTTGGTTAATTTTGTTGATTGACTATCATCACAACGTAGTACTAGAAGTTTAATCTAATGCTGTCCAAAAAGCCATCATGGGAAATTTTACATTTCCTTGAAGAGTTTGAAGGCTATTTTTCTTCCAAAAAAAAGATCAGACTATACTACACTATTTTTAAGGAAAAATTCACAACAACCCCAATGTTGCTATCTCTCTTTGATTTTCTCACTTCTGCTGCTGATGAGGAGGGTGTGTTTCCTCTTGGGCTTTTCATTGCACTAAAATGGGTAAAGCAATGATGCTATCGTGATGTATTTTATTTTAATTTTAATCAATTTCAAAAGTAGGCAGGGTCTGAAATTATTATAACACTTGTTATGTTACATTTCCACTGTTGAACATTATAAAAAAGATTCAAGAATAGATTTTTTCTTTTAATAGTGGTTTATTCGTGGATATTTGGATGCTTGCCAAACTTTAGATGGATCTTTTATCTGATATATCTAATATAGATAAGTGTAGCTTGGGTGCATAGTAGTTCTTACACTATTCAAAGATCATGATCCAAAGAGGTGTTTATTAGCATTTTAGAAAAAAAAACCAGCAGATCAGCAATCAGGTGTAAATTTGTCCACATACATCAATAACAGTAACATGAAATATATCTAAACCAATTGCCAGATTCATAGTTCTTTGGCTTACTTTTTAAATGATTGGATACATTAAACTAACGTTGAGACAGTGGATTGCCCATTTTAGCACAATATACTTTTATTCTACCCCTTTACATGTGTGTTTGAACATATATTTTGCCTAAACTTTTATGATTATCATAATAATCCATTTAACTGAGCAATTCCTTTTCTTTTTCTTCTTTTTGTCTTAGTGCAGTGTTTTGGTGTATTGGATCTCATCTCACAGTGGATGTAAGAAAAGGCATCACCAATAAATGATTCCAGGATCATAACATCATAAGATACTATGGCATTCAAGGACCCGTGCCTGCACTCAAATGCATGGTGGATCATCAAAGGATGGCCAGGGAAGCAAGATGGCATGGGTCCACCAGAATTGGATATTATCCATGGGTGCAATTGAATCTTGAAAAATTGAGCAGTATGATGATATTTCATTGGCTGGAGTTGTCAAACTGATTTTCATTGATTTCACAATCAATCCTCAATTCTGCCTACATGTACTTCAAAACTATGGTATTACATTTCCTAAGGCATGGGAATAAACATCAAATAACTACGGTACTTTTATAATTAAAACTGATTGTGCTGCTTGATTTTAGGAATAAACATTTAACATTTTGAGAGTAATTTCTATGAGATTCATTATGAAATTTGTAAATTGAACCATGGAATAGTTTATATACTTGCATAAACCTGCTCACCTCTTCAGTGAAAAGGATTATGTTACTTTTATGATCATTCACTGAAAAATGGAACATTCTTTAAAGGAACTGAAGAATGAAATCACAGCTGTTGACAACAAAATGTATTAAAGGCCATTATTTTTGTATGATGAACATTTGCAAATAAGCTACAAATTTAAATTGATTTGCTTTCTGCAGGTATACTACTTTCTATCCATCCATCCATTAAACAACCCGCTAAATCCTAACTACAGGGTCACGGGGGTCTGCTGGAGCCAATCCCAGCCAACACAGAGCGCAAGGCAGGAAACAAACCCCGTGGCAGGGCGCCAGCCCACAGCAGAAAAACTCATCCATATATTTTGAAAAATTCTTATTACGTTTATGGATGCAAGAGACCAGAGCATACCCCATCAGCAGTGGGCTCAAGGCATTGAACAAGAGGTCAGATCATTATACCTCTGAAGATATGATGGAGTATACTCGGAATTTTGAATGCTTACAGAGTTCTTCCTGCTGTTAATCTATAACAAAGTGAAATCTCATTACAGTATTACTGCATGTGCCCTCCCCTTACTGTATTATTAAATACGATTCCACAATGTTTAATCAATTACTTAAACATAAAATAATTAACAGTTTATTTTTTTTATAATATTTAGTTTATTTCTGTCATATGACAAAATAGCATAACATGCCATTCTCAAATCTACTTAACCCAATTCAGAGCAAATGAGAGCTACAGCTTATCCTGGCAGAATTGTGCACAAGGCAGGAACGAATCCAAAAAGAAGAGTCAGCCCACCATAGGACTCACTCTCACATACAACAGAGACGAATTTAGAGTCACAAATCAACCTAAAACATATATCTTGAAGGATTTGGGAGGAAAGCCAGAGTGCTCAAAGAAAAAAAACGTGCAGACAAATATGAAAAAAACTGCAAATTAATATTGAAATTTATCTGAATTTAGTGATACTTCCTCTGATTTATGTTTTCTTAATTGTATTACTCTAACTTTAAAGGCCTAAATGTAATATTGTTTAACTAGTTATGAATGATACCTTACATGAATTTAAACATACAAATATATACTGTATAGCATTTTTGAAACAGGACAGAAATACAAAATGTAAAGAGCAATATGTTGCCTTTTTAAAAGGTAAATGCCAAACCAAAAAGCATTTCCTTGCTGTACTTGTAAGGTCTGCTGGTGCCATATTGTCAGTATTCCCTTTTGTAACACATCTTACAAATTTTCCTTAAAAAATGCATTACTTGAACATCATTTTTTTAGACACTGGTTCTGCCATACACTGTCACTCTGTCCCAGTTTGGTTTCTAACTTGCTGCTGGGGATAGTCTCCATCCCCATGCCCTCAGTGGTCCTGAAGTTCAGCAGGTTTGAGAATATTAAAATAAAACTATTTCTTTCTCCTAGCTCCAGAGTTTTGGCTTCAAATCCAAATGTGGATATTTCTCATGTTTTCTTTTATTCTATATGTTACTTCTAAGTACTGTATTCTGCCTGTGAAGATTAAATTAACTGGTGCCTTTTACTGGCCTAATGAGGATGTATCAACTATACGAAAGATTAGTTCCTGCCTTGTGCCTGATGCTACCAGGAGCAGGCCAAGCAAGACCAAGTATTAAAATATGCAGGTATGAATACAAGTAAGAACCTGTAAATATAATATGGCTTTGTTATGTCCTTGTATATCCTGAATATCATTATTACTTGAACGTTTGATAAAACTTGAACTCTTTAGTCTATTAATCTAATTATTTGTTAATAATTTGTCTTCTTATGATAATAGTATTAATATTTTCAAACTTGACAATCAATATATAATGCTTTATAAAATTCCATCCTAAAACATGCCATATGATAATAAAATGGGATTTAACTGACTGGACAGGAAGTAACAGTATGGTACAAGTATTGTCTAACTTACAACTAGATCAACAGTGTTCAGTTATTGCAAACGGGTAAATGCTGAGTAAATAGGAGAAAGGTGATATTGGTTATCTTGACGTCATCTGCAAATGAACCACACATACTAGTAATGAGGAACGATAAAAGGAGATACATGCACAATATGTATATATATATATATATAAAATGTGTGTGTGTGCAGTACTAGATGAATATGTGTGTATATAACCGTCACTACAGAAACCACTACAAAAACTGTTGCTTGTTCGGATGTCAAAGAAACATCATCTTAAATTACATCTTAAGAAACATTCTGTGCATCTAAAGTTAAAGTTGGAAGAATGTGTAAAATTATATATGAAAAAAATTACATTAAAGCTTTATGCGGACATAACCACTACAGTCATTTAACTCGAGTGACGGCGTGGCTCTAATGTCACAATCCAGACAGAAGAAATATTACGACTGCAAAGCTGCAAAAACCCAAATAAAGCAAAGTCAGACATTGTCTTCGCTTAGCAAGGCTGTGCCGATTATGGAAAATCTATACGAACAGCGTTGCTTCCCCGATTTCTGTATCTCTTATTCTTCTCGACCCAGCCCTTTGCAACCTCCGAGGCAGGCAACACGGGGAGAAGCCTCGGCGTCCCCCACCCACATCCATCCGGCGGCTTTAAAAGCTCGCTCGCGGTTTCACCTTTCGTCCGTTCGTTTGATGTCCAATTTACAGCCGTTCGAATGGCCATGTTTTTGTTAATTAGTTTATGTATTACCCCATTCCCTGCCCCCAACTTCTCCAAAACAGAAAAAAACGAGGACGCCTCACCTGACAGCTGCAGCCTCGCTCCTTGCCTGTCTCGCCGTAGCTCTAGGTAGCAGCTGGCACTGGACCACGTGACGACAGCCTAGCGCCGGGCTGCGCATCCCACACTGCGCTCTTGCTGTCTTGAATGGGATTTGCTACCCGCTTATTTTTTCCTTGTCATTAGTTAAAATATGTACTCAAAATACAATTCTTATTTTTATTACTCCACATAATATATAATAAAGTTTTAACTTTTTTCTATTTATAAAGTGGAACACACCTTGACTATAGTAACGGGATGCATTAATAAATGCCCACCCACTTAACATTTATCGTTAACATGAAGTCGAATAATTAGAACATATCTTATAACTGATAAACAGAAAAAAAAATACCATAAAATAAATACCCAGCACTGTAAGTTTATAAGCGGATTACAAGCAGACAGAATTGGCTACCTACGTTTTGGAGTGAAACGGCAGTAATAGTCACACAAGAATATCAGCTCTTTCTTTGACCCAATAAAAGTGCAAAATAATGAATAAATGGCTTTATTTGGCTTATTCAATGAATAAGATAAAACGGATTTACATAGTATATTCGAATGACGACGGTTACTGTGCAGATGAAAGCCGGACAGCCAAAGCAGAACAGTAGACTGCGCGTTGTCGGAAAGCGCAAACTCTGACTACGTGACTAGTATGCGCAGGCGCATCGGATTCCGTTATGTCGTGAAAGCGTACAGGACCAGGGCGCACTCTTTGAAAACAAGAACAGCTAGGAAAGACGTTTCTATAGAGTAAGATTTTCAGAAGCAAGCGTGACTTTTCAGAAGCGCAAGCGTAATTCACACGTGTGAAATGTAAATTTGTCGTAAATTATTAAGTTATTTTTGATAGCGATCTTATTCCATATGTTTCTCTGAAGAAAGTCTATTTGTTTTTGAAAATCAAAATGGAAACTGCAGATATTCAGGTAAATTATGTCTTGTTAATAGGTAGATTAAAATTACAAGACTTAATTAAAAGACTTAATACATATCCAATGTATGGATATGTATGACGCTTGGCAGCAACACGTCATAACAGCAAAGATGGTTTGATGAAGTTTAACATTCCACAAGCCTTTTAATCTCTTTACCTATTATTCTTAAAAAATTGCATGTGCAGTTAGAAAACATACATTGCTAAATCAATATAGGGTCAAGGGGGGTATCTATATACAGTAGTCAGTAATGACAGGACGGTGTGAACGATCTCTTAATGGGTTGTCCATTGCAGGGCACACTCAAGCCTGTCATCTTGGATATGAATTTGCATGTCTTTGGGATGGCATAGGAAAGCTGGAATATCAAGAGAGACTTTGCAGTCTCCGCAGTGAGGACGCCCATAACTTAAACCTCTTCTCCCAGACTGTGAAACAGCAGTCCAAACCATAGCTACACCATGCAACCCTGCTCTCCCAATGATTGCTTTAGATTTATCTCTTAACTATTTTATTTAGCATATGCTGTAAGAGTCTGCAGTTCTGAACTACAGTGTTTTTAACAAGATACTTTTTTATTTCACATTATCAGATGCTGTGTATTGATGCAAATATGTATCTATATTTTAGGGAAGTATTTCTCTAAATATTTAATTATACTTGAATTTGCTCATATAACCATTTCATTATCTACTTACCTGCAAAGTTCTAAACCTAAAGGTTTAAACACTATTATTTCTTTATGTCTGACTAGCTTAAACTACCAGGCATTGCCCGGGCTTCTTATATCTAAAATATCAGCATTTGTGGAAATATGAAAACGAAACAATGATATATTTATAACATTTTGTTCTTCCATACTCTACCTTGTCTATAATACTGTATCTATACTATTGCAATATGACCAATTAATCAATCTAATATTTTGTGATATACAATATTTTTAGTTTTTCCCCCTCTGGTGTGTAAATACATAAATGTTGTGGTGTGCCCACCCTGGAGCAAGCAACATATAGTTGACCATGGGAAAAGCATGGACATTTTAATCCTTTATTGAGGATTTGTTCTGTTCTGTGTATCGTATTGTATTGACCCCCTTCTTTTGACACCCACTGCACGCCGCACCTACTTGGAAAGGGGTCTGTCTTTGAACTGCCTTTCCCAAGGTTTCTTCCATTTTTCCCTACTAGGTTTTTTGGGAGTTTTTCCTTGTCTTCTTACAGAGTCAAGGCTGGGGGGCTGTCAAGAGGCAGGGCCTGTTAAAGCTCATTGCGGCACTTCCTGTGTGATTTTGGGCTATACAAAAATAAACTGTATTGTATTGTATTTTAAGTTAATGCCCGCTACCCTTAGTGACTCTCCTTGAACTTTCTTAATAGTCATAGCAAATGTAATTGACATGGATATTGCAGCTGCTAAATTCAAAAGGCATATCAGTGGGTATCATAGAGAGAGAGAGAGAGAGAGAGAGAGAGGTTAGGAGCACACACTGATACAGCACATTGCTGCACCCACCACATGACAAACCACCTCAGGATCCCAGATTAGGACCCAAGTGCATCCATGCAATGGGTGACACCTCAGCACCACACAAGTTCAGATGGAATGGAACCAATGTGAGGTTTTTATGGTGGCTGGAGTGCAAATCCTGCCACCAACCCCCAGGTTTTCCCTGCAGGTCGGAGGGCCTACATGCAGGGCTGGGCATCATGCATGAAATAAATACATCTTCTCTTTTATAGAACTGCCAGTTAAAATCAGCATGAGGTTCTTCACGCATAGCCTGTCCCATTCATAAAAACTATAACATGTTTAACTACTAAACACAGTTGTTGCAGATTGCTGTTCTCAGTTGCATGTCTCTTGATGAGCTATGAACTCTGAAATGTGAAGTAAACCGGACTATGCTCTGGTGTTAGGAGATGGCTTATATACTCTGGCCTCTGAGCACCCTGAAGCTTTCAGCCTCTTCTGAGTGGTGGAGAGGGGTGCAGCACAGTGGGACCTCAGGGAAAAGGCGGTCAGAACCATTAAATACAAAAGCATCAATGACCTGAATCTCATCTATGTTTGGATGCATTGCAAACAATGGTGCAAAGTGGGTGGTATAGTGAAGAGACCCCAACAGACATGTAAAATAAGTTTTTAATATTTTTTAGGGTAGTATTAAAGAAACAATTGACAAATTAAATTTTACTTAAATAGTGATCAAATTTTAAAAAAAGCAAATACCTTCAATACAATACAGTTTAACATCTGTGGCAGAGCGAAGGGCGCTCAGCAGGCTCCTATCAATTATGGAGAATCCACTGCATCCACTTAATAGTATCATCTCCAGACAGAAGAGCAGCTTCAGCGACAGACTGCTGTCACTGTCCTGCTCCACTGACAGATTGAGGAGATCATTCCTCCCCCAAACTATGCGACTGTTTAATTCCATCCGGGGGGGGGGGGGGGGGGGGGGGGGGGGGGGGTAAACGTTAACATTTAACATTATACATAGTTTTTGTCTGTTTTTCACCTGCATTATTATCATTCTTTAATATTATTTATTGTATCAGTATGCTGCTGCTGAAGAATGTGAATTTCCCATTGGGATTAATAAAGTATCTATCTATCTATCTATCTATCTATCTATCTATCTACAATACCTACATTATGAAAAATATTGGTCTGCCATATTTGATCCACCATTTTGAATTTCCAAAAAACAATTTCAGATTTGTAATCTGTAACCCAGAACCCCACCAGGTACCAATTTTGGTCAAAACTGGTTAATAAAGAAACAGTTTTTACATTTTTCATGTGTCAAGGGATTGTTGGTGGGGTGTCCAGGTTTCATTGTAGCCCATCTTGTCTGTTTGGTCCTAGAGAGTAAGTATGCAAAATTTGGTTCAGATAATCTAATGATAATTTTAATATTAATTGTGTTAATAATAGTATCAGTGTAAAAACTATATGAAGTAACAGAAATTTTCAAAATAACTAGCAATATACTACTACCTTCTTTAACAAATACAGTAAGTGCTTACCTGCAAAAGCTTTTGCTTGCACCCCCTCATCCTACTATATCTCATGGATGTGGAGCAGTGACCGTGAAATCTCACTAAGGCCCTCTGTAGCTGGTCTTTATCTGCCTAGGAGCTCCTTCTCCTCGATCCAATCTTTCCCTGTCAACCACTGCCAAAAATCTTTCCTCTACACTTTTCCAATTGCTTGCTTCCTAAACTCAACTTTAACACACCAATTCATTCTGTACTGTACATTCTGGGGAAAGCATACTGTTCATTTATCAACAAAGCCTCTATACAGCCTACTTCAGCAGGATTGTTAAAAGATGTCCAGTTGCTATCAGTTTATTCAGCTGCCCATTCAGAGTAGTCTCTTTCTCTATATATTAAGCTTTGACGTTTTCCTTCAATAGTTTCACTCTGACAGGAGTACAGCTTTGCTCTCCTCTGACCAAACCATGACCAAGCCACAATCAAAGCAAACCACTACATCCGCAAGCTGATGATGACCCTTGGTTATTAGAACTGTCTGAAAAGGTCTGTCATCTTTGAAACGTATTGATGCTTGCTCATCTCTGTCTCGATTTTTCCCAAAAGACATAATGTTCATGTTGGATTTTATGTTTGTATTTTATACCCTGCTAACCTCTTACAGAGCTAGTTGTAACACCTCCTATATGAATTCTGATACTTATATAAAGTTCACTGGTCAGACCCATTTCTAGAAGTGCTATGCACAAAGTAAGATTTTCTAAGTAGACCTGGTCAAGATTCCAATTTATGCGTGCAAATTTTCCATAACCATATGTCGCAGCTTTAACCTACAATCTGCCCTTCCTAGGTTTGATTTGTTACCTTTTCTCACTTCCTAGTTTATTAACAGGCTCCTGAATTTCCAAAATATGTGTTATGATTCTGAATTTCTAAGTTATTTCTTTTAGCATAATAATTTTTTTCTGATAACTGTATTTTTTAATGTTTAGAGATATCAAAATTCCAGTCTTGTAATCATTTCATTTTCTTATTATTTCTGAATTGACTTTTTATTAATATTTTGTTTATTTTTACTTTTATGATGCTGGTCTGGGTTGGCCATTGTGATGTCATAATGTTTTTTGACATCACTTTCCTTTTAGTATAAATACTGCAGCGATGACCGTGTTCAGTATCCTTTGGTGGGTACATCTCTATTAAAAAGTCTCTACGAGTAGTCAGTGCTGCAAGAAGATATTCTAATTAGTTTCTGGTCTCCACCCTGCTTTTGTCCATGATTTTTCAACAAAACTGTGTCCAATTTTTCACTTGTGACATTCTATGTGTGTTTTGTTTTTGTGAACAACTTTTTACTAAGTAAAGACAAATTGACAGGATATTTCTTTGACAATTCTCTTGCCTTGCTACTTAAAAATCATCTCCTGGTCATTCTTCTCTGACACTCACAATAATCCTTGGAGGTTCACATGCCCTTAATAGCTGGAGCCTCGTGCTAGACCAGGAGTTCAGGTCAGCCATTCTTTTTAGCATTCTAGCTGCACACACAACTGAAAATTAAAATGAATAAGTCTGTATGTGTTCAATAACCATCTGTCATCTTCAGAGTATTCCATATGTGGTGCAGAATGTTACACAGAATATGCCAAAACACATTTACCAAATACCTATGATAATTCCATGACTATACTATTGAAATTTAGGTATAACTGATAGAAACATTTCTGCTAAAACTGCTCATTTTTATTGGTGGCTAAAACAGACATAATTTTAAAGACCACTGTCAGTATGAATCTTGCATGTAGTTAATGAAAATCTGCATTTAGGATTTTATTGAATCCCAAAAGTAAAATAACATCTGTTTTTATAATAAACTCTAACAATCTGACACAGCTGTTTTGATTGGATGAATGCCTCAGTAAAAAAGATGCATTGTGATAACTCAATAAGCACAAATATACTTTACTTGCATAAACTCACATGTCAATAGTACATGATTCATGTAGCACAGTAGTTAGTGCCACCCAGCTCGAAGAGCCCATGCCAGCCATTGTCTGTGTGAAGTCTGCATGTTCTCTCAGTGATTGGGGGACAGAACATGGATGTATGTGTGAATGCACACTATAATGAACTGGGCCCATCCCAGGGTTGGCCCCTGCCTTATTGCAGACTTTAATGGAATTGGTTCTGTTGACCTTCCAGAGCCCCGTAATTGGACTAAATAGAATTGAATATGGATGAGTGGGTAGACATTACTTTCCTCTGTGACACATATTTCAACTGCACACCTGCACTCAGTTTTTACTTGGTACAATGTACTGCTTCAAAACTCCCTTCAGGTAATCCAGAATCCAGGGCAGTGACATTTTCAAAATGTGACACAGCATGATGCTCTGTTTTGCTGTAACAGCACTAATTGCACTGCATTACATCCACAAGCAAGCATTCGTTCCACAATTTACACCAAGGTCAATAATAATAGGTACAGCAAAAGGATTGCATACAGTATGTGTTTGGTGTTGAAGCAGAATATACTGTATGTAATAAGGTTTTGGATTTTGTTTCTTCTCCGACTTATTTTTTAAAATGATCATATCTATATTTATTAATATTCGTTTTAAAATAAAACATTTTAATCTGTATACTCTATTTTCCAATGTAAATGTATAATAAAAATGCAATTTAATGTATAACAAAACAATCTTAAGACTTTTGGAAAACTCTGCTATATTTTAAATATCTAAATCTTCTAACCCCTTTTCCAGTTCTTGATTGGTTTATTTTCCTTGCCTTTACTGTGGGAAGGTTTTCCAAATCTTAGACTTGTATCAAAGTAACTGAAGCATGCTTGTTTTAAAAAAAAAAAATGAAATGTATAGATGTCAGGTAATTGAAAGGAAGTACAGTAATCTGGACATCTCTCTCCTAGGAAGTTTCATTTTGCCGACATGTTCACATTGCTTGTGCATTAGCGGTGGGAGGAAAAGTAAAAGGGATACTGTTATGCTGATATTAGCAGCTAAGCGACTTTGTCTTTCTTCTGAGGTTTCATTTTGCTGACATGCTGGCCTCGCTTATGTTATTAGCAGCTTAGCAAGTTTTCTGTTTCCTCAGAGGTGGAGCCCTCACCCCGACTCCTTCTCTCACTTCCAAACTGGACAGACACACACACTTCCATGTGTAGACATTTATATATAAGATATATATTGTCAAAACACAAAGGGAGCGCAGAAAAAGATTTGAGGATCCGCCCCATATATTGTAGCACACAATACAGAAATAAATAGCTCCAGAGCATTCTCTGGTTCCACATTCTTATAGAAGCAGGGGAGGAAGAAGAGGGTCCAAATTCAAAGAGCAGGAGGTGATGTCGATGGGAGGGTGTGGCTAGAAAAGGGGTACAAGAACTGGAGGAAGCTTTTTAGGCTGATTTCACCCGGGTGATCTGCAGAAGAGGAAGAAGAAAGGTTACTGCACTTCGTCAAAACCTGCTGTCATATCCTGCCCTCGGTTAAGCCCTTAGCCTGCCTCCCAAGCACACGTGTGTGACACGGCCCCCGAGCCCAGACCTATCGCCATTAATACAGGTTATACTGGTCTTTTCTTTCAACCACTGTTGCAACAAGACAAGCCAGCAGGTAACAATTGAAATGTTACTGCCAGAGTCAAACTAAGTAACAACCTGATGCCCATTGACAATTGCCACTTCTGTGTGGGAAAGAGACAGGGTATTAATGAGTGCACTGTACCTTGCTCCCAGGTCCAGTCCACACTCCATTGGATCGCTTAGCAAGGGACATGCCATCACAATGTGTCCAGGTTCCCCACACTTGAAACAGCGGGGAAGCACCGGAGTCTTCTGCTTGGATCTAGTGGTAGGCTTGAAGGGTCATCTGTTTCTATATGGTTGCTGCCAGACTGGCTGGGTGAGACAGTCAGGTAACCCATTGATTAAGGCATCGCAGGCAAGTTGTTCAGTGATATTCCGGGCGTCATTTACCTCTGCTCTTAGCCAACGCCTGGTTTTGTAACATATCTTGAATGCCTGCATGCATGTAAACCTCTCAGGGTCGAAGCAGCAGTTGTGCCAATGTCTCGCCTGCTGATCTGCCAAATCTCTTGATGACCTTGGCTTTGAGCTTTGAACAGTCCATGGCGTCTTCCTCCGTCTTAATACTCCCTTTGTGCCTCGCCCTTCAGGAACGGCACCAAGATGTTGCCCCACTCAGCCCATGGCCACCCCTGGCGATTTGCTGTTGTTTCGAAAAGTGTAAAATAAGTTTCAATGTTATTGGAACAATTATCTGTGAGGGATTTTGCGGCTGGTCCTGCTGGAAAGCCAAATGAGCTTCAATGCGAGCCTCTGATTCTGCCACTTGTACCTTGACCCTCAAGGGCTCAGTTGCCAGGTTTGTGAGAATGCTGTTAAGGTCCTGCTCCTCAAACATCACGAAGCAGAATCCTGACGACTATTCCACTCTCAAAACACAAAGGGAGAGCAGAAAAAGACTTGGGGATCCATCCTATATATTGTAGCACACAATACAGAAATAAATGGCTACAGAGCACTATCTGGTTCAACATCCAAAAAAAGGACAAACTAAGGAGGGAAGGAACTGAGTTCTTACAAAGGCTGGGGAGTAAGTTTCTATTCAAACAGACAGTTGCAAGTTTTTAATCTTTTAGAGAGCTACATATACAACACTTGTATACTGTACTACAATTCCTGTCAGCACCATTTTCATTGATGGATGCTATATAGTATAAAGAATATTATTAGCTACAATTTAATGTATACACAACTGTACACTTCACGTACATATACTATACAAATGTTAAGTATCTTGTTTCCTTGATAAGCACATAAAAATTCAAAACACCTGTAAAGTTTAATCACCCTTTCAACAAATGAAGCAGGAAGTATTGGACAGTGAATAAAGGAATAAAATATATTAATTTTTTAAGGTTATATAGTATTTGTACAGTTTAAATTTCTTAAAATATTCTGTACATGAACAATTATCAAAGCCTTTTTTTGATTCTTCCCGAGATCCTTTGCAAGCTACTTATTTATATACTGTAAATAGTAATTAACTTTAATCCAGGTACTGTGTTTATTGCAATAATCTGTCTGGATCTCCACCAGGTCACTTTTTGAACAAATTGCTTTTGGGTGAGAAAAAATGCAGAAGTTTCAACATACGATTTACATTTTCCTAGTTAAGTGGTGACATGTTACATGTTACTTAGACATGCAAGTAAGAATTTCACTGTACATTGTAGACAACAATAAACTTAAATGAAAAATAATCTATACACATTATACATTTGAATTAAATGGGGCTGAAAAAAATGACCAGGTAAGAACTCCACTCATAGAGCTGTATAAAATTTAAAAGGGACCTGCTGCTTCATGGGTTGATCTGTTAAAAAGGCCTGTTCATTTTAGAGTTCTATCTCATGTCATCTTAAGAAATAGCAGGTAATACAGTAGAAACATCAAAAACTTCCTAGGACCATTCTTTAAGTGATAGCAAAGACTGAGTGGTTTCCTTTTTTGGTTTTGAGCTCTCTACCTTCAATATCCATAATTTTTTAAACAACTGAAGAACTTAATATAAAACAGGATCCATTAAGTCAAAGTCACATTCAAATGTTACACTTCGTTTATCAACCACACATGCACTGGAGCTGACTGAAGGCCCAGTCATTAGATAACAAGCCTCACTGATTTTAGTTAACACATGTGACAGCAATTTTATGAACATAACATCAAATGACACCTTACAGGTGCCCTTTGTGACAAGTGCACTCCTTCAAACTGCCTGTCAAAGAAAGTAAAGAAAACAACACATTCATTGAGTTTATCATTGTAATATTCATTAACAAGATATAAGTCAATAAATATTTTTTGTTCACTGGTGTTGGTAATGTAACATCAAGAAAAACAAAATAATAATAAATGAAAATTATACACAAGAAAATAATTACCATCATCTTAAATAAACTGCTCATTTAGTTCACTTCTGTTTATTTCAACTTTCGGTTGTGTGTATTTGGAGCCACTGGCAGCTACAAAAGGATTAAGGTAAGGACTTAATCTGAATGATGTCAGTCCATTACAAAAACACTCGTACCCATTTTTAAATATCAGAAAATATTAGTTGTGCCAGTTGTAGTAATAAACCAGGGCACCTAAAAACCCACCAGGACATGGGAAGAATATGAGAAGTTCACACAGAGTGTTCAGAGCAAGATTGGAACCTAAGAATTTAGAGATATAAGGCAGCACATTTGACTACTGAGCATCCATGTTTACCTAGGCTATTATCTTGAGGTAAATGGAAAATAATGTAAGAAGTAGTATTGGTTACCCCTACTACTTTACATCTCCTGGTATTTTGTTTGCTGTTTGTGTGGAAATCTGCTTGTCTGTGTCCATGTAGGTTTACTCCAACATCTCAAAGGGTTACAAATTAGGTTTATTGTCATGTGTATGGAGTACAGTGATATACTTACCTGCACGTGCTAATCAACATGTAACATGTGTCCACTTTCAGGTTTTCAAATCTGTCTTATATCAGTGTGGCTGTATACCAGACTTTCTCCTGTGATGGATCAGTGACTCCATCAGGGTTAGTTTCTGTCTATTGATTGATGATCTTCACAACTCTGCTTCACAAAAATCAGGTTTAGAAAATCTATGAGTAAAGCCATAAAAACATAATACAACTCAGGACAATTATTTTGTGAAAAATTAGGAAAAGCTTAATTCAAATCATTTTCAACAACATCAAGATAATAAGTGTTTTTTTGCAAACTAAATGATGAAAATTTACCAAACCTGAGTTATCATTTTGCCACCTACTGGTGTATCCTTGCAATTATTGAGACTCCGACAATTGTCCTGAGAGAGGCTTTTATTGTTGTTGCTTTTTTAAGTTTAAATGTCACAGCCTGTAAATTTAGTCCCAGCAGACACATTAAACATTAGTACAACAAATGCAAATTTCAGATCTAATTATTTGTGTGAATAAATGTCTCCTGTGCCATTTGACAAAAATCAGCAGTACGCTAAGTGACAACAAAAGGAAACATTTTATTTTCTTTACCTAATTTGGTGTGAGAAATGTATTAATCATTTTGATTGCCAATTGTTTTTAATGAGAGCACATTATAATCAAGCACAGAAAAGGTGCAGATTTTCTGTCTTTGCATTTATTATAAAAATAGTTACACTGAGACAATTCAGTTGCCATAGAGACAGAGCTTTCAACTTTGGTTAAAAATATGAACAATTGTTTTTCTTTTCTGCTTTGGAATTAAGAACTGCAGACTTTATTTTCTTGTACCTGTGGGTTTCTCTTAGACTAAATCTGGTGCACTTTATCTTAAAAATATAGTTAAAAGTACATTATTGTTCTTTGCCCCTAAGAATCTCACTAAATTAAGGTTACTAACAAATAAACAAAACCAAAAGAAAACACTTAAAATCAGTCCCAAAATCATATATAGGCTTTCTTGTTTGGGCAATCTTCTTTAAATAGATCATAAAGAATACAGTTCAAGGGCACTTATCAGTACAAAAACTACACAAATCCTACTGCCACAATTTATTTAACTTTTAATGTCTAAAATAAGGAAAGCTAATCACCATTCACTTATATTTAGCTTTTTTTAAACTGGCAACCGATTAGAATTTCATTGAAAATGTTACAGACATACGTTTGTTTAAACCCTAATGACACTTTCTCCATGACAATAAATATTCCTAGAAACAAATATTGTATATTTACAAAAATGTGCAAGATAGTTTTTAAACAGGTTGTTTGTATTGGTACTTAAAAAATATTATTTGTTTGATGTTTACAATTATACATCCACTTTGTTTGAAAGCTTGTTTTCATTAAAAGGGTCATGGGGAGCAGAAATCTATCCTGGCCAGCATGGGATATCCAAAAACATGTTGATTCAAAATAACCCTTAACATACAATATTTAACACTTTTGTCAGTAAAAATAAGATAAATTTAAGAAATCTAACTTAATTATTTAAAATGTATACAAAGAAATACACAGAAATAAAATGTCTCATTTTACCTCATATTTAATCTTTTCATATGTACTAAAAATGTAATTTGTCTATATTAAACAAGTTAGATGATGTACACATGGTGTAATATTAATGAGCATTCAGGGACTAAGTTAACTGATAAAAAAGTTGGGCCATTTCACATTTTTTTTACTTACTTCATCCAAGAATCAGTTATTACATCTATTACAGTATATTAAAAAATCTTGGGATGAGATGAGACTTTTTCAGAGAGACAAGACATGACTTTCTCAGAGAGACACTTTCACGTCCCAAGAGACGCGACTTTATGCCAAGAGATTTAACCGCACCCGGGGCCAGAAATAAAAGACAAAGAGTAGATGACAAAGTAGAATGTTGTAAAGAATTCAAAAATGTTGGCGCAATACACATGCAGAGCAGGTTAGAGATAATGGAAGTACGAAAATGATAGTAAAGATCGCATTAGCACAAACAAATGTAAAGTATTACTCTGTTAAATAACAGAACAGCGAAAAGAGATTGAATATATTGTTCGGATTTAAACTTTAAGTCAGAGACTTGTAGATCGTCGAATTCGTGTTGCCATCGTGTTTCTTCCCAAAGAAGAGGCGTACCCGCGAGAATGAAAAGATTTGTTGTTTGGTGAAAGTGAAATCCACATACACTGTCACGCTTAGGTCACAGAGTTGCACAGATACACAAGAGATTTTAGAGACAGAAACGTAATTCAAACACTTCAAACAAACAGAAGTCTCTTTCAGGAGTGAATCAAGCTCCGTGTGTAGTCAGAGGGGACAGTTCCGTCACTCATTTAAAACAATAGAAAATCTTCCTCTTCATAGGGGCGCACCTCAGGAGTGGGTCCCCCCAACAGGAGCAGAGGAT
The DNA here is from genome assembly GCF_900747795.2 of Erpetoichthys calabaricus. NCBI lineage: Eukaryota > Metazoa > Chordata > Cladistia > Polypteriformes > Polypteridae > Erpetoichthys > Erpetoichthys calabaricus. The sequence goes on along the minus strand of NC_041406.2, from coordinate 48,521,616 downwards.
GTCTGGGGGAGAAGAGAGACAAAAGGACAGCTGCTGTACAGGCTTTGAAATGTTTGAAGCGCCGCGCGAGATGCATTGAAGTATTGGCGAGCAAAGTGAGCAGGGGACGAAGCCCCCTAGTTTTTGTATATTAGTTTTGTAACAATAGGTCATAATCAGAATAGTGATAATGGAATGCAATGCTTTATTAATGTTTTACTAAACTACATTAAATATGTGCTTTTTAACAATACTTTACCATGGAGTTCAAAACAGAGCACAAATAGGCTTCTGGTGGCTCAATACCTTTCATACACAGCAGCGTCCAATTTAAGTGATGTAAAAATGGCATCGATTAATGAGCATTAGCGGTTGAGGGTCTGTGACTAATTGTTGTTCAATTTTCTTAAATATAGTATTTTTGGAAGTTTACCTAATAGAGCAGTATCCAATAATTAGCATTTGAAAAATATCTATTAATTAAAAATTACCCTTACTAGCATAACATTATTATCAATATCAACCTTTGAAAAGGAGAAAAAAAGAACTGAAATAAGTTCCTTCTCTAGCTACTGTATTAATATTAGTTAACATCCCATAATTCATTAAAATTACATAAATAAGTAAGAACTTGGAAAGGAACTGATTTATTGCATAACAGGAATATGAATGGTACATGATGTGCAAGAAGATCAGGGGCTTGCCACAATTGTTCATGCATATTGGGGCTGAAAGATCAGGGCTTAAGCCACTGAAGCATCACACCTCCCAACACCACTGTCCATTTTTAAACTTGTCCTGTGTTTATATCAGGGAGGGTAGCTATACCTTTCTCGTGTTATTAATTAGTTCAAATAGAAATTGGCTGCAGGTTGATAAAATTTGTTCATTATAATAATAATGTGCATATAATATTGTTCAATCAATTTAGTCTTATAGATGCTTATATAAATGCTGTCCCCTTTCATTGATTTTCTGAGAAGTGATTTTTTTTGTCCTCTATTAATTAACTTACCTAAAGCAGCAGGATGCAGGCTCTGCTATGTCAGCTGTTTGCACATGTGCACTCTGCCCAGCCTTTGACTCACTTACATTGGGCACCCAAGCGGCTGTCAGATGAGCGATAGGGGAAAATTTACAAGTTCAAGTAACCACTCTCAAGGGAAAACTGAAACAGTAAACAAATTTCTGTCTCCACAAATTTCTTTGAAGAATAAATCTGCCATATCTCAACAAAATTGGTCCACAGGGGGCCGAGTTCTTTCATACAAACAGACAGATGGACTGACAGGCAGACACAGGGGTTTTTGCAATAGGTGCTTTGCACATTACATGCGATTGCACCAAAATAAATAAATAAAAAATACCATTTTACCTTTACTGATCCAGTGTTCTTTCCAATTTATTTGGAAAGTTACAAAAAAAAATGACAATTATAAACATAAATTAAACAATATAAATACAACTAAAAACTAGTCTACATTCCAAGTAAAAATTCTCTTTATCTAAGTCTTACATGATAATTTAATCCTACTAAAAAACTTCAGTTCATAAAACCACTAAGCAAGTCTCTCTATTATAAAAAAAAATCCTGTGGGAGGGAATGACTAGGAGACGATACGTGATCTTCACGTTAAGATCACGGAAGACAAATAAAAGACCCGTGAGACGGCCAGCAAAAATAATCAGTAGTGTAAAGGCACACAGCACACACAGATACAGGGGTCTCAGTGCATATAAAGTGTATACAGGACAATACGTTATAATTGAAACGTCGACGAATAAAAGATCACATTAGCGCAAACAAAAGGAAATTAATCATCAGGAACAGGTGTAATTGAAAAAATAGCAGGACAAAGAGAGGTCAGAAATAAAAGGCAAAAAGCAGAAAACAAAGTCTTTTCGCATTCGCAACATTCAATGCACAAAACGTGGATTTACACAATAATAGAATATAAGCTATGAGAATCTGTGGTCCCACAACAGTTAAAGCAACGACAAGTTTAATTTAAAAGAAAACACAATTTGGTCAAGTATATATTTAGGATCACGGAGAAGCGATCACAACGCAAGCAGCAGAGACACAAAGTGGCAAAAAGGACAGCGGCTATACAGGCTTTAAAATGATTGAAGGGCAGCACGAAAGCAGCTGTACCCCCCCCTCTTTGACAACGCGCACAGCGTTATACGTCCTGCAAGAATGAGATTTAACCACGCCGGGGCCGGAAATAAAGGACAATTATTGTTTTTACAACGTCACGCAAGACAAGGCAGTGAGCCATCATTTAAAAGTCCACAGACATCTAAGCTAGCAGTTGTTGGATTGCTTTTGGCAGACAAGCATCATGTGCTCCCAACTCTTAAAACAACGACATGCAACAAGCAGAACAGGCAGCTCACAAGCAGCAAAAAGAGACCAGATGATCCAATAACATGTCCTTAGCGTGCGTTCAGGCCCCCCCAAACTTCACAATGCAAGCAGCATTATACGTCTGGCTAGAAAGAGATATAACCACGCATGGGGCTGGAAATAAAGGACAAGTATTGTTTTTACAAAAGTTTTTAAAGTAAAAGTGAAAATAATGCATATGTAACAATTCCCATGAAAATACAAATCTCTTTAAATTGTATATCCCGTAAACCAAACACGGGGATGGGCGAGCGAAGCGAGCCCCCTAGTCTTTAATATTTTTAAAGAATCCCCTAGAGTTCTCATTGGACTTCATTTTAAAATCTGAAAAAGAATGTGTGTGTCACTATAAAATAAATACAAAACATTGCTGTAATTTTCTTTGTATTCTCAACTTGTATCCATTTATTTATTAGGCAAAACAACTTGTGACATACAGTATATGGAGTTGCAAAATGTTGTCCAAAATATTTCAATAGTTCTTTGAGTACCAGTTTCTTACAAATAATTAGTGCAACAGTATTCAAAATGATTATTACTTTTTTATTTAAAATGGTATAAAATTGTACACCCAGGCTTTTAAAGTCAAAAAGTCAGCAGTCAAATTCAATTTTTGAACAGCAGAGTGTCTTTCCATAATTATGATATTCCTTTACAGTTCATCATGTTTGTATGTGAACTCTCTTGCAGATATGAAGCCATCACTGTCCTCATCTTCTTTCTTGAAAATGTCTTCAACCATAAATTCATTTTGGGTGTCATTTGCAGTATAGCCATGCCTTTCAAATTCTTTCCTTAGATACTCTTTCACCTGGCATACAGACAAGAAACACATTGAATCACTATTAGTACAATTGGATTATTTAGTCTATGGTGTGTATAGTATGCATATAATAGAGAATTAGTAGTGTAGTATTTGCAATTACATACAGGTAGTTAGATTACTTTTATGATAAAAAACATACAACCACACATTGTCATCCACAAAAACAATTGTCAATAACCAGTAAAAATCAAAACAGCTGCACCAAAAATGTATCCATGTTGGGATATTTCATTTTCAATTATAATTTAATGTTTATCAAATTAATTCTTAATTCTACAGTTTCATTAATCACTTTCTCATTAATCTCATAAAATGCATGGAAATATCTAGAACAGTCATGGGAAATCCTTCAGCTTTGTATACTGTATCTTGGTTAAAACCCACATTTTGCACATATAGATTAAATTCTTAAAGTAAATAAATCTTTTTAGCTGTTAACAGACATTAGATATTTTCTTGGCTTTAAATCATGGATATTAGTCTTACAAGTTTGGAAGGTTAAGGGATATATGATAGGGAGTAACAATTTATCAGCATATGATTGATATTAAGCCTGAGAGGAACAGTATTCATATTAATGGAAATGCACTCCTTCAAATATAGTTTGTATAGCATTATTTGTTAAGATAAAAACCAACAGATTGTATTTCAGAATGAAATTTTAAGTGAAAATAAGAAAAACCTTTAGACTATAAACTTTTTTACAGTAACAGTGTGTTAACCAGATGAATTCAAAACAAAAGCAAATTTCCACATACTGCTCTGAACAATTGATTGGTTAGCTGAAGATATGATTCAGTATGTGGGCTTGTTAACTACATTCCAGGCTGTAAACTTGTACTTCTTGTTGTTTGTGTAAGAATTTAACTGAGGACTATGACAACAGCCCCTTTATTACATACCTCAAATGCAACGTAGTCGATGTAGTTTTTTACTTATACTGAAAAGTGAAAGTCAAGATTAAAGTATAAACACAGTCTCACCCTTGCTTACTGATAAAAGTAATATCAAAAACGTTCCGTGCAATCTTAATTTCAGACAGAAAGCAGTCTCTCATTCAAGAATAGTTAGGGACCTGATTTTTTCCAATTTTCTAATGTATTTTCTTGTTCTCCCCGGTTCTATGTAAGCTTTACATGGATACATCTGGGCTTCTTCAAGTCCAAATACATATTAAGCTAATTATACATTGACAAATTATGAGTGATGATGATGAAAAGTACATCATCCAGGGGCTGTTCCTGTCTTACATCTAATGTTGCTTGGATTGGCTCCTGCTCACCCACAACCATAGATAGAAAATGTAGGTTTAAAAATTTATGGATGCTCCTGACACACTGTTAAGCAAATACACCTTTTCACAGATCAGTAGTTGACTGAACTGAATGGATTCAAAGGCAGCTATATGTCATTTGTATAGTTATTTTAGACAATCACAGCACAATAAAGGCAATATCTTGGGTATTTTTTGCTCTAAATTGCATTCCAGTTTGTGCAACTATTGTTTTGACTTCAAGAACTTAAATGTCTTTTATGCTGTTTGGGTCTTGTATTATGGAGATACAGTACACAGTATCATAGAAAAATAACTGGTTTTGCCCTGGTTTTAACTGTAATCCTCTGGTATCTTCGAAGTAAAGAGGCTGGATAAACTGTAAGTGAGCCTGGGAATTCTTATTTCTTATTTAACAAATTAAATATTCATTAAAGATTTTAAGCTTGTGTAGTTCTGCCAATCTTATCATTGGAAATTCATAAAAGTCACAATATATCATCTAAAAATGGAATTATCCAAATTGTAATTTTTAAAATAAAATTCACCCTGGCAAGGACATTGATGTCCACCAATAATTTATTATTAACTACAATGAGGTCAGTTCAGAGGTCAATTGGTTTATTTGCCAAAAAAAGTTCAGTCAGGGTGTTTGACCAAAAAAAAAAAAAAAAACAGTACTATAGTGTGAATAATTAAACTAAGGGTGAAAAAATATACAGTAGCTGCTTATTTATTGCATAGTCATTTACAGACAATACTTTATGGTCAAACTGCATCAGTAATATTTACTAATGACACTGCCATTACAAGGACGTCACCAATAATAAGACCATTTGCAAAGCAGATTTGTCTTCTAACTCGGTGATGCAAGGAGAACAATCTTTCATAACATTAGAACCACCAAAGACCTGGTCGTAGACACAGGAAGCAAGAGACGGGCCACACTGCCTTCTACATGGGAGAGGATGCTGTTGAGATGGTCAGCAGCTTTAAACTTCTTCAAGTCACTGTCACCAATAGTGTTGATCAGCGAATTTTGTCAAAGTGTTATTCACAGTGAATTTGCTGCATTTGCGTTCACCTTTGTTTGTCATATTATTTACTGATAATTTGGCCGGTTTAGAAGAACTTTTTTTTTTCAGCATCTCATAAAGTTTTGCAAGGCCAGAGTGACATCCCCGGGAGCTGTAGCAGACAACACTGGATAGGACCACCCCGGGTATATAATGCTGATCATTTGCATTACAGGCTGGTTATGAAGTGTGAGCATCTCACACTATATTCTTTATTGTTTGATCTCACAGAGTAACGGTCACACAGTGGTTGGCAGCACAGGATCGCGTTCACAGTACTGTTAGTCTACTGGCCGCCACACAACAGATTTAAACACTGAGTGAAAGTCGGGGACAGCAGAGAAAACTCATGCAGATATAAACAGAACATGCAGACTTCATGGAAACCAAAGATGCTAAGGCAGCTGAGAAACTACAATAGTATCAGTATTCACACCAGTTTTTTACATTTTTCATAAAAACAAGAGGCTGTAAAATGTAAAGCCATAAAGCACATTAATACTGTATATAACAGGTGAAATCAATTTAATCAGCTTAACAGATAAGTAAATGATGCAGGTTCTCAAATTTTATTTTTATGAAACATATAGAGCATAAATAACGAATCATCTCTGGATGACATCTCTGGATGACATTTGAAGTCATCTCCAAATGTTCTTGTCTTTGAGTTCCATATCAATATAAGAGAAGGGGCCCTATGCATATGTAATTAGCCACGTGGAGAATGAAAACAAACCATGAAACAGCCTGACACCACCCCTCCCCCCTCCAAACAGAGGAGACTCTGAAATAATAATAACAAAAGATTTATTACTATTTACAAGACTTTTTTTATCTTTTTGAAAGAAGAAAAAGTGCAAAGCATCAGCACAGACAGTTTGGAGAGCCCAACTTCAAAAAACAGAACGAGTCAGAGGCTTGAATCATGACACACCACTTTGAATTTTCTGCCTTTAACTCTTTTAGGGCTGTTTTTTTTTCCCCTTTTCTCCCAGGGCTGAAAATTTTTCCAAAAAAATGAGTTTTTTGAAAAGCACATAAAGCAATAATTTCTCACATAAAATCAACATAAAACGACTTATGCACTTTTTCTGACTACTGACTACGATTTTGGCATTTCCACTTTGTTTTGATGAAATACACATTTGCGTGTCTCTGACTGTATTCTTTCTACTTTGATCTCATGGTGGCACAGTGGTGCAGTCATTGGCACTGCTGCTGCACAGCTCAGGTCACCCTTTTGTTCACAATAATCGGTCCAGTATAGTTGGCAGATATTTCCCTAGCCCTCAGGAACACTTTAAAGATGATTGTAACCATTATAACTCAGTCGGATTTAGTTCAGTGAGCTTGTTCCCATGCATTTCACTGAGTTCTGTGATATTTGCAAACACTTCCATGATTTCTTGTGGCAAAGCAAACACCGCAGAGTTCGCTCAACACTAGTCACCAACAACCTGAAGTGGACCCAGCACACCCCTTTATTTGGTCAGATATCTAAGCAAAGATTAGATATCTCTATTCATGATCACCAAATTCTTCAACTGGACAATGGAGTTCTTGCTCACTGACAGCATTACATCCTGTTGTCAGCTCAAGACCACTAAAAACTACAGAGTGTGGTGAAGTCAGTAGAGAATATTTCTGTTAAGAAGAACGCCTCTGCTCAGGATATACAACACATGCTGTCTAAGTAAGGTGAACAGTATTATTGCAGAACTCCTACAGAGTCACTTTTTCTCCCTCTTCCCTTCTGGCAAACAGTATAAGACCATAAGCACTCATACCATTAGACTCAAGAATGTTTTTTATTTACAGGACATTAGACTACTCAACAGCTACTTCTACTGATGTGGCATTTAATGTACTATACCACTGTCACTAGTCTACAAGAGAAACGAAAGAATTTCATTGTAATATGTAAACATTAACAATAAACCTGAACTAAAACATAACTGAATTTTATAATACTGTGATGTTAATACAATTAAAAATATACATAATTTTCACTAGTACTTGGGTGATGTACCGTGTTAGCCATTATGAATGTAGTGAAAAGTCAAGCAAAATGACACCTTTTATTGGCTAACTAAAAAGATTATAAACATCTTGTCTGAAGAAGGGGCCTGAGTTGCCTCGAAAGTTTGCATATTGTAATCTTTTTAGTTGGCCAATAAAAGATGTCATTTTACTTGACTTTTCACACAATCATTTTCACTGAAATACTAAACACTGTCTAAATTACACTGAATGGAATTATTATGGTTAACGAAAAAGTAAGCACACCTGAATAAAATGAAAATGTCTATTTTAATATGTCTGTTTTGATGCATATATAGATTGCAACATAAAAAAAATCCTAAAGGGTTTACGCAATAGTGACAGTTGTTAAGAGTATATTTAATATAATGCAATGATGAAACCTTCTAAAATTTTTAGATAATAAATGGTGATTCAGAAATGTGAGAAAAGAAAAATAATATATGCAGAGTCTCAGTTCATAATGTGACTCTTACACTTAAATAAAAAACCCTACACACCTCCTGCTTGGAAAGTTTCCAGTCATCATTAAGATCCATTTCTTGAAAAGATTCATGAGATCTAGGTCCATTTCGAATTTCCAGCACTTCAATTTCAAATATAAGATTACTTTCTGGTGGTACTTTCCCTAAAAAGAGAGATTAAATTAACACATTTCTCCAGCTCCACATCCTTTTATTTATTTTTTTCTTAAAAACTCCTACATAATTTAAGTTAAAATTCATGACAGGATTTTACAATAAGGAAGTTGCACATACTTTGAAAAGGAAATTAAAGTCAAATTAAGATTGTAAGTGTGCAATTATCAGCAGTCTGATCCAGAACTCATTTGTAAATTAAGGTATGTATTGCAACAGGTTTATAACTAGAAAAACAATATAAAAAATTATTTACAATAATATACCAAACTGTACTTAACTGTAACAAGATTCATGAAAGATTCAGAAATTAAATTAGTTCAGTTGTTCAGATGGATTATGCATGCTTGTTTTCTTCTGTTGTCTTGCTGATCAGCAATAAATATTCATGTAGCTCTCAGTGAACATACAATATTTTAATATTGTGAAAAAGTTAAAAATAAAAAATACTGTCCATGGTTTGAATCCCAACATGAACACTGCCTGTGTGAGGTCTACACATTTCACTCATGTCTGTGTAGGATTATCTTTGGAAACTCTGATGCATAAAAACCGCTTACTTACAGGTGTACTAAAAAAATACACCTATAACGACAATTACAAGACCACCAGAATGCTACATGGTAGGGCTACTGAAGATCTGTAGACCACTAATAATAGATGCTATCTCTTGGGTAAAGCATGCAAGCTGGGTATATATAATTTGGAGACAAGTCTTTAAGGGAGACAAACACCTGAGTGGAGCAAAGGCACTTGGGGCTCCTACATTGATTTGACTGATTCCAGACCAAGTGCAGAATTCAGGGGTTGAGAGAGAGAGTGAGAGAGAAGGAGACTGGAGGTGAGAATGGGAGTGCTTTGGTAGGTATTATGGTGGGTAAAGGTCAAACCACGACCATAAACCATAAAGACCTTTTGATTTTTTCCTGTTTTTTTATTTTTATAATTTCTCCTGTTTTCCTTTTTACTCTAAATTTCCATTTACCTTTTTGTGTATCCCTGCCTTTAGTGATTATGTCAAGAACAGTGTAATGTTTCACTTATTTCTGGGCTGCTTGTGGTATTTGAAGATACTGAGGATTGGAGCAGACCCCACCAGCATAACAAATGCACAGTATCCAGCTTTTCTTTGGTTTCTCCTTAAAATATAGTATCAATCTGAACCATTTTAACCTCCTTTGTGCTATGTTTACTTCATGAAAAACAAGCCAACAAGTAAAAGTGTTATTACAGGTAACAAAAACCTGAAAAAAAACAAAAAAACACATCGTCAACATAAGCACAGTAGGAAAAGTACAGTATGTCTAGTGTCCACTGTGTACTGATGCAGATTTAGTACATACCCTTCATATAATAGGTTTTGAAGCTGTCCAAATACACAGCTTGATGTCACAATTAGGACAACAGAATCATGATTCTTTGCACACTTTATATAGTTGCTAGCACATGGTAGGGAAGAATGTCTGATCTGCTCAATGGACATGCCAAGTTTGTTTCTGTAGGTAATCCCAGCACAAGGCTTACTGACTTCCACATTTCCCTGGACATAAGCATTGACAGCTGTTGCATTAGAAACAGTGCTCAGGGGGCTAACGTCTTTCTTGCCCTTCCACTTGATCACAATAATTTTACTTTTTTGCAACAACGCTTCTTGCAACGCAGTGAACTTCATGGGACCGAATTCACCAAGCATGGCAGTTCAGTTGCAGAGTGCTGTATGCATCAGTTTCATTATCTGTGTCAATGTCTGATGACCAACTCACATTGTCATCACGATCACTTCTCATGTACCCGTCACTGAGTGTTTTGGTTGAAGGCTCTGCCCTATTCATGAATATTGATGAGTTATCAAAGAGTGGCAAAACGCATAGAAATATTCATGATTGTTTTGCAGCATGATGTTATTTTATCCAATCGATGGCAACAGCTTAACCCAAGAGACACTTTGGCTTAATTAACACCTAGGAGGTTAATATCATATATTCTTCTGGTCCTATAAGCTCCAACAAAAAAATAATTAAAAAAAAAGACACCACAACACATCTGCTTGTGAACACTTGAATTAAACACACTCAAACTTCCTCTGTTTCAAAGGAAATAAAGCAGCCCACACTTAGGTTATATAAAATAATTTTATAAGCCTTTGACACAGTGTGAAATTAGAACTCTGTCAGGTTGCCTTAACCTGTTAGATAATGTTGTAGGCAACATTTATATTTAAAAAAAAATATATATACTAGCCAACCCGTGGCGTAACATACGCCGCACTAATTATGTATTGATGGGTGAACACTTGCTGAACGACACAGTTGTCCAAATGGAGTGGGTTTGTGGATACCACTGTGAATGAATGAAAAGATTGACCTCTGGAGAGAGCAACATACAATTGTCCGTGACTGAAAGCAGGATCGTCTGTGACGATGGAGACCACGCTGGTGAAAGTTACTTCGTCGGTAGGGATAAGTTTCAGCACTTGTTCATTAAGGTGTAGCGAGTCTTCGTTGTTGACGCTTAATATAGCTTGCGTAATGAGTTGTTCCGGAGTCACAGTTCAGAAACACTTTTTTAATGTCTTTTAAGCACAGGGAAAAAAATTAACATGTGAAACATCCGTAATGTAATAAGCCACCAAGAAAAGTAACATTGCAACAATGCACGCTATGATCCGATCGCTGTAAACAGAAGTGAAAACAAAATCGAGGCCGGTGCATTCTTTAACTGCCTTGTAGCGCAATGGTAGTGCTACTGTTTTGCAGTAAGGAGACTGTGGAAGATTTTGGGTTCGCTTCCCGGTTTCTCCCTGTGTGGATAGCGCTTTGAATACTGAAAACACTGGTATATCAATGTAATGAAGTATTATTATTCTTATGCGTCCAGCGCTCTCTCTCTCGCGCGCCTGTATGCGTGCGTGTGTGTGTGTGTGTGTGTGTCGCTCGCTCGCTGCACGTGTTCCTGCAGGCATACCAGTAAGTGAATGAAAAGATGGAACTCTGGAGAGAGCAACATACAACTGTCCGTGACTGAAAACTGGTTTTGGCAGATACATGCACATCTTTTTGAAAGTTTGGCCCTGTGCCTTATCAACTGTCATCGCAAAGGCAAATCTAACAGGAAATTGTCTTCATGTTAAAGTAAAAGGCAAATTATCCGCGACAAACAAACTGTTTTACACACTGCATACCAACCCGCAGCGTAGTATATGCCGCATAATCATGTTTTTTAAGCAGAGGGAAAAAATGAACATTTGCAAAATCTGTAACTTCGCTTTCAGTAAGTATAATGCACACGCGTTTAATTTGTCAGCCACTTTTTGCCAGCCGTCTTTTCTGGTTTGGGCTGCTTTTGCAGGGTTACCGCTTGTGCATATTAAATCTTGAAATCCGTCGAGTAACTAATTAACTAACTAACACCCACCCACCCAGCTTGTGAGAAAAAAAATGTGCCCGTTCTTTCATCATTTTGTTGCAGCCTATCAAAGACTTGCTGATCATGTTTTCTAGAGTCAATATACAGTGGAACCTCGGTTCACGACCATAATTCGTTCCAAACCTCTGGTCGTAAACCGATTCGGTCGTGAACCGAAGCAATTTCCCCCATAGGATTGTATGTAAATACAATTAATCCATTCCAGACCATACAAACTGTATGTAAATATATTTTTAGGATTGTATGTAAATACAATTAATCCATTCCAGACCATACAAACTGTATGTAAATATATTTTTTTAAAGATTTTTAAGCACAAATATAGTTAATCATTACACCATAAAATGCACAGTGTTATAGTAAAAACATTGAATAACACTGACACAAACACCCAGGCTCCCTGCTCAGCTGCATTCTCTCTCTCAGCAGCATGCGACCCTCCCCAGACCCCCCCCCCCCCCTCTCTCTCTCTCTCAGCAGCACGCGAGCCCCCTCCCCCTCTGTCTCTCAGAAGCACATGAGCCCTCCCCAGCCCCCCCCCCTCTCTCTCTCAGCAGCACGCGAGCCCCCTCCCCCTCTGTCTCTCAGAAGCACGTGAGCCCTCTCTCTCTCTCTCTCTCTCTCTCTCTCTGTAACATTGCAGCAGTTGTATAAACACTTTTTTTTTTAAATGAGTTTTAAGCACAGGGGAAAAAAACCCAGCCTGCCTGCTCAGCTGCATGCCCGAGGCTCTCTCTCTCTCAGCAGCACCCGAGCCTCCCCAGCCCCCCTCTCTCTCGCGCCCCTCCCCCTCTGTCTCTCAGAGGCACGTGCGCCCTCCCTCTCTGTAACATTGCAGCAGTTGTATAAACACTTTTTTTTAAAATGAGTTTTAAGCACAGGGGGAAAAAAGGAACATTTGAACAAATCCGAACTTTATTTAAAAGCCAACCAAGATAGTAACATTGCAGGAGTTCACCATTTTTAATCAGGCGACTGACAGTAGTGGAGTCAGGCACAGAGAAGGTCAGCTGCTGAGAAAGCGTCTCGACTGTTGCAGGGTGGTGAAGCAGGTGAGACGCTAATGAAAAAGAGGCACAGGGCTTATTGGTTTTTAAAGACTGCTTCCTTCATTGTGTTTTAACCTCAGTTTTAAAGGATTGCGCGGCTCTCTCTGTCGCGCTGCCTGTGTGTGCCTCTGTCTCTCTGTGGCGCTGCCTGTGTGTGCGCGGCTCTCTCTCGGGCTGCCTGTCTGTGCCTCTGTCTCTCTGTCACGCTGCCTGTGTGTGCGTGGCTCTCTCTCGCGCTGCCTGTGTGTGCCTCTGTCTCTCTCTCGCGCTGCCTGTGTGTGCCTCTGTCTCTCTCTCGCGCTGCCTGTGTGTGCCTCTGTCTCTCTCTGGCGCTGCCTCTGTGTGAACCAAGGTTCCACTGAGGTTGACTAATGAAAAGTTAACGTGGCTCAGAGCTGCATGTGGACTGTGGCACAGACAAACAGAAATGACGGCATGTTTTCCGAGGCGTCGCGTCCAAGTTGGTGGGCGTGGCTCTGCGAGTTGTCATCGTATCCAATGGTCTTAGAGTTGGTGGGCGTGGCTCCTTCCTGCGTACGCCATGGGTGTCTTACTTGTCGGCGGCTTAGTGAATCCACGCCCCTTCCAGCGTGCTTTCCATGGGTGGCTACTTGTCTTCAGGCTTAGTGAATTATATATATAGATATTATATATATATATATTATATATATATATAATATATATATTTTTAAATATAAATATAAATAATTTAAATATAAATATATATATATTTAAAGCATGTTATATTTACTGTTCATGCTTTTATACGATAGATAGATAGATAGATAGATAGATAGATAGATAGATAGATAGATAGATAGATAGATAGATAGATAGATAGATAGATAGATAGATAGAAATACTTTATTAATCCCAAGGGGAAATTCACATACTCCAGCAGCAGCATACTGATACAAAAAACAATATTAAAATTAAAGAGTAATACAAATGCAGGTAAAAATAGACAATAACTTTGAATAATTCATATTGATAATATTTTGAAATATTCATGTTGCTTAAAGAATGTTAAGAATATGCATTTTTGCCTATGCAGGAATCTACTCTGTGCTACTAGTGAAGGATAAAAGACACAAATAGCAGAAGTAGAACATGTAAAAGAATCATGCTCTATGCCATCCATTTAAAAGTTTACAACATGTAAAGCAGAATGTTATGACTTTACACGGTACAGCAGTTGTTAGTAGCAAAAATGGCATAGCTTATTAAATCCTAAAATACAGAAATGTAATGTTATTCAGTTAGGTGAATAAGTGAATATGTTACACATGCAGTTACCTTTATATAAGTACCAGTAGAAAGTAAAACATTAGAATGAAAGTTTTTTCAACTTTTCTTGAAACTTCTCTCCTTATAGATACATGCAGCCACTACCAACAATGCAACTACGTGCTATTAAAAGAAAGAAAGATGTTTTTAGTAACAGCAAAATGATAATGCACATTAAAAAAAAAAATCTAAAAATAATGAAGTCAGTTAACTACAGCCTACTCCTTTGCTACTGTGTATGATAAGTTTTTTTGTTCTGCCTATGAGAATGAAAAGATTCTGCCTCGTTTTATTAGATTTTATAGTAACATAATAATATTAACAGTATGTGTCTGTTTTTACAGTTTAGAAAGTGAGCCAATGATGAAGTATGTACAGTACCATGAAATGTGTAGAAGACTACATTTATAATGGGTAAACTCTAAAAAGTGAGTCAAGTAAAAGTAAAAAGTTTTGTTTTTAAGATATTGTAGCAATAACTTTTAATTGTAAGTTAATGTAAATTTTAATATTATTTATTTAGATCTGGGATAACCTGAATTTACCTTTGCCCTCTTTTCCATAACCAAGCGCTGAAGGGACTGTTAGTTTTCTTTTTTCTCCACTGCACATGTTCTTCATTCCTTTATCCCAACCTTTGATCACTTCTCCAATACCAAGAGTGAACCAAACTGGTTGGCCATTGGCATGTTTTCGACTGGGATTAAAAAAAATACAACATAAGAAGCAACTAAAAACTCAATTCAGTAAGCAGATAATTACAAAGACAACACCTGACAAGAGTTACAATGAATAATTTAATCAACTATTTTCAATGCTGATTTATCTTTCCTTTTCCTTTCAATACATTAGAAACATGCACAGTCAAGGTTTTCAGTAATAGGTTTCCGACTCTAACAGGGGAGTTGGGTTTTAGTTTTACTGTCACCTAGGCACACATACAAGTAGATATCTTGAAAAATGCCAAATATGAGCAACTACAGGCATCTCAGAACCAAACAATTGTTTTAATTGGTAAATATGACTCAGCTTCAATATTAGACAGAGTGACAGACATGCAGACAAACAATACTTTATTGGTCCCACAGGGTAATTTAGCTATTTACTAAATGTTGTAATCTCAAGGAATATAATAAACACCAGGAACCTTCTCCCTGAAAATATATGCAAGAATTACAAAAAAAGAACAAAAACATTTCAACTTTGCTAAAGCTAAGAGATCAATCACAGAAAGGCATTGTAAAAGGGTATTATCATAGGTATAAAGGAGCTCCAGTGGCACTGAATAATGTGTAAAGGTACTCAGTGATAATGCGTCACAGAGTGGATGTCAGTTTTTTCTTCAGTTTCTCCTCCACTACTACATAAGCAGATCGAGAATGCATCCCTGAACTGTGCTTGTCTTCATAATCAGCTTGTCTATTCGGTAGACCTCTCCTGAAGTGATGTTACCAGCCCACTGCAACATAGAAAAATCACACTGGCTACCACAGAATTATACAATATGTAAAGGATGTCACTACCAAGGTTAAAGAAATACTGTGCCCTGAGATTCCTTATATAGTACCTGTGTGTCACTAGACCAGTCAAGCCTGTCATTGATGTGGGCTGATCTGTAGCAGTGCACCATGTCCACATTGCAGATGCTGAGCTTGCACCTTACCTTATTCTCAATAGACACTATTAATGCAGAATCTTCAAAGTGGTGATAGATAGATAGATAGATAGATAGATAGATAGATAGATAGATAGATAGATAGATAGATAGATAGATAGATAGATAGATAGATAGATAGATAGATTTCTCTTCTTACAGAAAAACATAAATAGGTAGAGAAGTAAATAAATAAATATACACACACACTTTGGTCTGAACACACACCAGTATGACAACCAAGCAAGAAAATTAAAACTTGTGATAAAATGATTAGTAAAGTCTGGGTTTAAATTTTGCACCAGGTCATTCTCTACGTGAAGTTAACACATTCTCAAAGTTTGTGTGCTTTTTTTCTAACACATCTCCAAAAATGTGTGTGTTAAATTGATTAGCAATTCAACACTGACTCTATGTATGGCTGCATGTAAGAGTGGATCCTGGGCTAGTTCCTAACTTGTTCCAAAATGTTTTTGCTAAGAAAGGCTCCAACCTTCAGTGACCCTGAATTGAATTAGGCAGGTCTGTGAATCTAATGTTATAATTTGTACCCAGCAGATTTCTTGCTCCACACACATACAAACACTATTCTAAATTGGTCTTGATTGAAAGCATGTGAGATCTGATAAGTTCTGGAAACTCAAAAAACATTTAAGTAGCGGCAACCTAACTAAACCTACCCGCACTTGTGGGTTTCTTATAGAAAAATATATAGGGGAGAAAAAGAAGAGCTGTGTCATCAGCTGAGCATCAAATAAATCACAGAGGCTGATGACATGACCAAGAACACAATAACAGGAAGAAGAGGAGGAAAACTTAGTGTCAAAAATATAAAGAAAAGGGAAAAACCAATGACATCTAGTAAGCGTCAAGCAAATCGCTGAGGCCAACGACGTGACAAAGAACACCAAAAAAGGCATGCGAGTATGAACAGTGCCATCTGATGAGTGTTAAGTGTGGGATGCACAAGAATGACAAAGTGTAGTGCATGCAACTGGAAGTCTGCATTTCCTTAGATACTTTATTTATTTGTCACATACATAGTTATACAGGACAACACGCAGTGAAATGCATCTTTTCGCATACCCCTTGGGGTCAGAGCGCAGGGTCAGCCATGTTTCACTAGTCAGCAAAAAATATGCATGGGAACACGTTTGAAAAGTGTGAATTGCACTAACTGTATTAAAGATCATTTTTTCCCCCTAAACACGGAAACGAGTAAAATAATTTTTAAAAATCTGCTTAGATTGAAGCAACCCATTTAAGTAAAAATACCTGTCTAGTTGTCAATGACGCTAGATGGAAGGGCTGTTCGTAAGATTCCCATTTTTTAAATGATATAAAGCTTTTTTGGGGTAAAGGTACAATAGTAAATTTACATCCAATATAAAATGGGTAAGAACGAATATCAACGGAGAGTGTTATCCCCCAAGATAATGAGATCCCTTATTTAAATTATTTTTCAAGTAAATAAAAACAAAATTGTGAAAGAAAATAAATTGAAAACACATACATTGGGTCTCTATACAGTAGAATAGCTTGTGTATTTTAAGATCATTGTAAATGATCAACAAATACTTTGACATGACACGTGGCAAGCTACAAGGTGCAGCACAGTTGAGTTTACTTTGCTTACATTTGACAAACCGCTGCCATTCGTGTTTATCTTAACACCTTCATTCAACGGTTGCTTTTTGAATCAGTTCTTTACAAGGGAATGCATAAAATGTAATACATCGATTTTATTCCAATTTAACATTGCTACCGTAATTTAAAAACAGTCATCTTGGTGACTATTCTAGCATTACACGATGGAGCCTCATGGTCTCTGTAACTTACAAACGGTTTTGCTCTAATAGGCTTCGTTACAGATTCCTTTATGCCTCGTATTCCAGACCGATGTCTAGTAAAATAATGTAAGATCATCTTATGAATACTTTTAATTTCAATAAGACCGACATTTCGGAACATTCAATACAGTTACAAAGGCAATTAACACGTCAATATTATGTAAAATAACCGAGTTAGTACAGCCGACTTTTACCTTGAGTGAAAAAGCGTGCCGTTACTTTCCAAATAGCCATCATAATGAACTAAAAGCATGTCTCCATACTTGGATTTCCTCGGGCATACAAACGGTTTTTTCAGGACCTCTATTTTAACCTCGGGGTCGGGCAGTTTTGCCCCGCTTGAATACCCCAGCAGTAAAGAACAGAACGCGTTCAGTAATACGAGAAACATTTATGCACAGTAATCCTTAGATCCAGACGGGATGAAAATGCATCTGCTATAGTCTTCCTCCTTTAAACATTACAACTGAGTTGACGTGGCAACCTAAAATCGGCATCTATAGCTACGCTTTAGCACACCGCCCAGTACGATCATAAGGCGGTACTAAGGAAGGATATGGGGCGGGGAGAAGGGGCGGAAGTTTGAGTTATATTAACATAGGGGCGGACTATTCCATGTATGGGAAGCCGTTAGGCTCAAACCTGTTTTTGGCCTGCTCTAGCCATTTAGATATATACATTCGTTTTAGTATATAGTTGCACAATTAAAAGATATTACTTTGATGCATTCATACAATAACATGCCAGGTAAGCATCATACGATAAAAGTCAAAGACGAATGCCTTGAGACTAATAGAAACCAGACATCCTTCTGTAGTTTACAACTCCGAGTTTGACTCATGTATGACCCAAACGGCTGTCCATAGAGTTGCCTACTATGACTTGAGAGAGGCGTTCCCGGCGATGACGTAGTCACAACATGCTCACTCTACCCACTCTAACCGCCGTGGGTGAGGGTCAAAGAGGTTTTGTTCCCTGCTGCAGGACTGTCCGTCAGGCATAATCCGCCCCTTCCATTGGTGTTAAAACTGGTGACGTATGTGTCCAAGTGTGAAAAACGCTGAACAATATGTAATATTAGTCTCTTGCTTTAAGCATGTCCCGTAACGGGAGATAAAGGAGCACCATGGAAGGAATGTTGTACAAATGGACCAACTACTTAAGTGGTATGTATAACGAGGGGTGGCTGGCACTACAACGCCCCTTTTCGATTCGCGAGTAGACATGCTGCCGTGACCTATCTTTCATCAATTTAGTTTATTACGGTTTTTAATGTTCGTTCTTTATAACCTGTGTAGTGGTTGTTTACGTTGTTGTCTCATTATTACGTGCTCTGTGTATCACAGCTATACAACGAATTTACCTGCGGAGTTTCCATTTGACCCATTCGCATACCGTGCTTCTTCCTTGTCACTGGTTGACGTGACAACGTTAAAATTACCAGATGAGAGTGCTAGAGTGATTTGGGTCAAACAGCGACTTCAGTTGGACATATGACTTTCCTGGCATTCTCAAAGTTCACTCAACCCAAAAAACAATTATAAGAGTAGCGGCACGTATATTTAACGGTTTTAGGATTAATTAAATTCAAATAAACCGCGGGATTACTCTTGGGATATGTCAATATATCCCTAAGGTGTTTGGCAGCCCTTCAGATTCGCCCAAACTTGTTTTTCGGACATACCACAATTAAGTTTTCAGTTGTACTGTCGGTGAAATTTGATTTCTACCGTCCACATAGTGTGTATTTAATGACATTCAGGATCATAGTCTTAGAAACCGAGCATTGATATACAACATAATGTAGCAAATAAGGCGATTAACTGCTGAAGCATTTTCATTCCATCTATTTTCATAATCTGATTTTCTTGGTCAGACAGGTCGCCAGACTGAGCCAGTCTGGATTATGAGATAGTTCAATGTGTGATGCCCACATACATTGTAGTCCAGCATGGTACAACCTAGAATAAACTTAAAGAAAATAAAAATGAGAACAGGGTTGACCTTCGTGTATTTTTTGTGTTTTTTGTATTATATTCCACTTTATGTCCAGCCTGATGTACAGTAATTTTTATCATAATTATAAAAACATATTCCTTTACATACTAGACCAGTGTTCCTTAAACTTTTTGAGACTGCTAAACCCTTACAGAAAAATGTATCTTTCTGAGTACCCCATTGAAGGAAAAAAAAAAATTAAAAAAGGTGAAAAAATGAAACAATAAAATATGTATGCATAATGTAAAAATATGTTTTACGTTTCAAACAAGATAAATGTAAATGCACAGTCTTAAGAAGAAGGATGCACTGGCATGGATTGACATAAATCATCATTATGTAGTGTAAGGTTAATATTTAGTGAAAGGTTTTATTGAAGATAACCTTAATTTAAGTGTCATGTTCAGTCAAATGCAATGTTTTGTTTATGTTGTAGTGACAGTCAAAAATCCACTTTTGCATAAGTACATAGAAGGAAAATGGAGTAGGATTCTAAATGCCTTTTCACTTGTTTTTCCACATTCATAATTCTTACCCCAGATTTATCAAGAGGTAAATTACAGTTCAAATTTTTCAACATAATGTCTGAGTAAAGATCAGCCAACTGTGGACAGAGCATTCTTTACTTGTTCATTGACACTAAATATTTCCAGAACCCACAAAACCCTTTCTTGGGTCCTGACTGGAAAGAAAATAGATTTCAAATTTAAATTTCTTTGGAGAATTGTGCAAGGTCATGGTTTTTGTTTGAGAGAAATATAATTATTTCTGTTCTCAGGTCACTAATACTTTTTAATAACATTTTATGAGGGGAGCCCGTTTTCATCACAAAACATTGCAAAAAGCCTAGAATTTAAATTACTAGACTTTATAAAATGGACAGCCTTAACAGCTATTTTAATACTTCATTCAACTCAGCACTTATGCTTTTGCTTGCTAGCATTGTCTTAGGTATCATACAATGTGAGCTTTTTAGATTTGCAGCTAATTATTAAAAATCTGAGACTAATCATATACTTATGTTTACCAACAATATTAGCCACAACATTGTACAAACTGAAATACAGTCTACAAATTATAAATCGGCACTTAAGAAGTACTCAGACAAATCTAGAAAATGTATACCTTTTAGAGTTGTATGATTTTTTTAATTTGCAGCAGTTCAAAAATTTTTCTTTAATGTAATTTTTATCCCAGTCTACATACCTAGCATAGATAAGTAACAACTATTTTTCATAAATATCAGTCAACTCATCTAACTGAATGGCATAAGGCATTTTAATTTAATTAATAAGTTGCTGATGAATATCTTCGCTCATCATAAATTGTATTATTGTATTGCTTTTAATTTGTCGGAAATTTTATCTTTAAACATTGTCTGGCAGACATCCAGCATGAAAGGGATAATTATGTCTTCTCCTATGATAAAATTATTTTTGATTTTGCAAAACATAATTATATCATAAACTTAGTTTTAAGAGCTAACTCATTTCCTATACCAGTAGATGTACATTCTGTCATAGTTTTTTGAGATTTAAATTCATTTTCTTTCCCTTTAAAAAACTCGGCTGACATTTTCTATTATTATTGGTATTATTGGTGTTTTGTATACAAATTCCTTTTAAGTTTTGCCAAAACCATTGCCCTGTTAGACAAAGCCTCTAAACAAACAACTTATTGAGGACAGTCATCTATATGTGTGAAGCCAAATGCTATATGTGAAAGAGATGTGCTAGTAGTACACCTTTGAAAATTGGAATGCTCATGTTTAAGTCACTTGTGGATGGTGTGTATTCCTCCATACTTTCAGCTGCATAATCCTCACTTACATTGAATTTCACCAGTTGACAATATTTGCTCCTCTGCATTGCTATCTGAAGTATGTTTTCTTAGATTTAAATCACTTGATGACAATGTTGTTTCCTCCGGACTGTCAGCAGTAGCACCACTAACTTGTACTGTTGTAGGAAAATAAATCTAACATGCATTGTCTACTCATATCAGTAAAAAAAAAATCAAAACATAATCAAAACATGATACTTTGATGAATGCAACTAGATGCATGATGATGAATGCTATGCTGCAGGAGTTAAGCTACAGAAATGTTTAGTAACTGTCAGATGCAGAAGCTCTGCTTTCTGGATTGGGTGAACTCAGATCAGTGCTATGAAAGACACAATCAATGTTTTGTTGACTTCAGGCTCTTTGCTGCTCATTTTTTCAGCAGCAGCAACTGAAACAAAGTACTGTATAATGACTGATGGCTTGCAGAACTCTGATCATTTTTTATACAGCTCTGGGGTTCAAAGAACACAGTTTAAGAACCCCTGTACTAAATAAAGCAATTTTAGATGGATGAATAATTAAAATCCAGCACTGTTAATTTCAGCACAAGGAGCATATGAACAGCTTTGTAACATCACAGCTTAGGTAACGTTTGGATTTGAATAACTACTATGCAACAAGTTGTGTAAAAAGCGTGTATTAGGTGTATAAGTAGCCAAACAAAACCACAGAAGTAATATCTGTAAATATGAGGTAGGTATTTATATAATTATATAAAATATGTAAACAGCGAGAGAGTATACAATCCCAAAACTTAAAATTGATAGCTATCATAGCATAACACAAGAACATCAAATAATCCCTCAGCAGTGACAGTACGCCATGTCAAATGTTAAAATAAAGAGAGCATGAGAGAGTGAAACATTTCAGTTGTTAAGGTAAAAGGAAAGAAAAGCTGAAAACAAAAAATGAATACAAATGTGAAAAAATAAAAACATATTAGCGGGTTTTGTTCTTCACCAATTTGCAGACTCTAGGCACATTTGTCAAGCTACCAATAATCTTCACACATATTGTTTAGTAGAGATTATCACCAGCTCATTAATTTAACATAAATGACTCAACAACAACATAGTGTTCAGAAATGAAAACTGTACTGTATATCTCTACTATGTAAAGTGACAGGTAAGTTATTGTCAACAAAATGCAAACACCTGAGAATTTAGTTGAAATGTTTTTCACTTATGATCCACTATCCATAAGGTTTTTTTATGTAAAGATTTAGTTGATCAGTACATTTCAACTTTAAGCTTTTAAACTAGACCTTGTAATTGACAACAGACCACGTGTGCATTCTAACACTGGGTTTTAGTGTGTGCTCCTGGATTAGTTGCTGTGCACTTTTGCTTGGCTTAGACACAATTACATTTAACATGCCATCACTTGTATCACTTTGATCGTCTGTATCCAATATATCTGTCTTTTGCCCTGAAGATCCAATAAATGGCAGCATTAAAAGTTGTCACATCACATACATAAAGAGGGGGTCACAGTTACCATTTGAACAAAATAAGCACCTTTGTATACTTCACTACCACTAGAACTAAAATCTATCATGCTGTCATTATTCATTGCTGAACAACTTTCACAATTAGTTGCCATCAGTCAGCCACTGTTTTAATGCAAAAGCCCAAACTCAGAGATGAGCTTAGTTTGTGGCTACCGGTGGATGAGTCTTGGGGATAACAGTAAAATGCTAAAAAGAACTGGATCAGCCAGTCTAGTGGCAGGAATATTTATCTGAAAAGCAAGTAGCAAATATTTTGTTATATATTGAGACTAATTTCAGGGGCCCTGTATCCTGCTATGGTTAGCCCATGCAGAAGTCCATCCATGCTTATTTATCCGCATCAAACAGAAAAGAGTACACCATAATTCTGAGTTTAATAAAAATAAATGGATGGAATTAATGTGATATTAGTAAGATAGCTAGGTTATTGTTAAAGTAATAAATAAGTATATTATACACCTTCTGTCAAAGGAGGAAGAAAGAAGCACAACACAAAAAAATATAATTATATTCAACCAGGCAGTTTCTGTGCTTAACAAAAAAAAAAAAAAAAAACACCAGTCAAGTACATCCTGTTCATTTTTTTGCTTGTTAAATTTATCAAATTTTATTAAAGTAATAAGTAGTACGGTTTTCCAGGAATATTTACCTACGTTATATTATAATCAACACTTAATACCCATGGGCTATGCAAACAAAAAATCTTTCAGAATTATGTAATTGTTAGCTCCTCGCAAAGAGTAAAACATCAAAGTGAAATAGAACAAAGGTAGAAGATTGGCAGACTTATTTAGAACACCTTTAATAAATTCATGTTACATTCTCAAGAAGCTTTATACTGTTTCTAGTAAGGAAAATGTTATTTTTTTGTAGTTTTAAATAATATATGACATTGAAATATCTGTCTGGTTTTTGGAGGATAGACTAGGATTTTTCAAGCTGATGAAGATAAGTTAATGGGTGAGCAATTTAATAATTGCATAACTTGAATAATTTATCATTTTTCAGTTTATCATTTTGTAATTGTTGCATAATCTTGTCCAGTCTATTTGATAAATACTGTAAGTGAATAGCACTTTCATAAAATGATCATGGTGCAAGACAATCCTAAAACACATGACCTAGTAAGGCAGGTGAGTGATGACATTGTTGGAAGTTGGATGTCTCTGATTTATTATAAAATAATTTCAATCAAAAAGATGTGTACAGTACACAGTTTTAAGGTGAATTGCACCTTTTTTATCTTTTAGGTTGGCAGCCACGATGGTTTGTACTAGAAGGAGGGACTTTGTCATACTATGACTCTGAAGATGATGCTTGGAAGGGATGCAAAGGCAGCATCAAAATGTCTGTGTGTGAAATACAAGGTATGAGGAAGCAGAGCTGGTCATGCCTGTTTTGTAAGGCACTGGATGATGTCTTTTGTGTATGATGTAAAGAGCAAGAGTTTGTATTCCAAATAAAGTGGGATCACACTCCTCAGTCTCACAGATCTAGATGGATCAATGCAAATTCTGTGCTGTTCATGGAACAGTGGACCAGTACTTTTTTGTGCAGTGTTACTTGAAGGGGTCATGTGAATTTGCCTGCCCTTCTAAAAGTGCATTATGCATTTGGAAGAAATCTTATGACTGTGTACCCTATGATATCTTGTGCAAAGCGCTACACAAGCATAGTTTTGGGACTGCTGCTATGTGTTCTTCAATTCCTGTATTTGTGGAACAAAAATTGAATTCTGTTTAGACACTTGAAGTTTGGGTAGATTCATTTGGGTGTATATGCAGAAATATGCCAAGGGTACATTTTGTATACAGTTTGGAAAGCTAAAGGGTGAATCCCTACTCTTGGCCGGTGACTCATTGCTCTTGGCCTTATAAGTTTGTGAACTCTGTTACTTACCGGAGTACTTACTAATCACTCACTATGATTAGTCTGGATGTAAATTAGCAACTCCAAATGTGAGGTCATGGTCTTCTCACTAAATAGACCAGCTGCCTACTTACAGGTTAGAGGATTGCAGTATTACCATTTTAAACCTCAGAGTCAAAAAACCTGAAAAATGCAGTTAAATGTTAAGAAAAACCTGCTCTTGTAGTCACCAGCAGTCAACATACAGTTTATTTTCTGTCATGTATTCTTCTGTTTAATGGAGCTCTGATTTAAAAACTGCAGAAAAACAAAAAAAAGCAGACTGCACAATTAACTAGTGGCAGCTCTTTTATTGAGTGATCTTTTTGTTTGATTTTAAATTATTAAGCTATTTGTTTTATGGTATTGTTAATGTAGTTACTGTATATTTACTGTATCAGTAAATTAACATAGATTTGTTATTTTGTTTACATTATTCTGATAAAAGTTCTTTAAAAAAGGACCAGTTTTGCAGTATACAGAATATGGCATGATGTGTTGAGAGTCATCATGAAGTGGCACTCTACAGGAAAAAAAATCAAGTTTTTCCACCAGATTCATTTTAGAAATTTCTTTTTATGCTAGAGTTTTCTTAATTGTGCTTCTACCATTATTCCTGAAAAAATGCAGTGGAATGTTTCTTATACTTGCTGCTTTTTCTTTTTCAGTTCATACAGATAATACAAGGATGGATTTGATCATCCCAGGAGAACAGTGCTTTTACCTAAAGGCAATAAATGCAGCTGAAAGGCAAAAAATGGTTAGTCGCTTTAGGGACAGCAAAGGCCTGTCTAACAGATAGTCGAACAAAAAAAGAAAAAGGTAGGCTTTTGTTAAGTAATTTGTCAGTTTTATCTTTCTTATACTCTGAAAATTGTTTTTTTTTTTCCATTTGCTAATATTTTTTAAATATTGTCTACACCTGCATTCCACTTTGCTCAAAACCCAGTCCAGACACTATCCGTTAAGGTCTTGGAAGTTCTCACTTTGTCTCCCCTCTGTTTTCCTCTGACACCATAGCAATGTGCAAATTAACCTAACTGGAAAAAACCCTGCCATGAGTGTGTGTGTGCGCGCGCACTGTATTGAGGGCATGTCCCATCCAGGACTGTTTCCTACCATGTATTTAATCTCCTACCAACGCTATGCTCATCTGCCTGAACTGGATTAAGGTGTTTTGATAACAGATGGATTGCTTAGTTTTTTATTCATAGACATATTTGTGTTTTGCTTAATTTCTTTAAACAGAAATATATTTTTTGATGACTCCTAATTTGCTTTTAGCAATTATAGTTATAACTTTTTAACATTTCCTCTAATTTCTTTATAGTCATATTTGTTAAAGGCAAATAAGTCAGCTGATTTGATTTTTATAAACTTCTTCCAGTGGGATAGCATTTGGTTCCCGAAAGCCCTTTATATATAAAAAAGCAAGTTAGGATCAATGAGTGGATAGAACTGTTTTTCAAATATACTTTTCTTGAAATGTTTGTTGGTTACAGAGATGGAAACAGCTTCTTGTTTTGCTGTTTCCACTTTTTCATATTCCTTTAGAAATCTGAAATATTCATAATGATCATTTGCACTTTTACTTTCCCTTAAGAATATCCATTGATAGCTAGTTTCAGTTTAACAAAATGCCATGCAGTTCTTATTTGACATATTTAGCAACCAACCTCACCCTTTTGCGCACTAAAGTTTCTTTTCATTTATTGTTTTTTCTACGTTGCATTTAGTGGTCCAAAGGATCCATTAGATATTGTATTTCTTTGGTTAATGAATTCTAAAATAGTGATGGTTTCTAAATACAGTAACACCATAAGAACATTAGATCTTGCCAGTAGTTAGCAAGAATTATGTGTAACTTTTACACTATTAACATATAGTATATTATGTGGTATTACATTCATCTATTAATTAGCAACGTTCCAAATAAAAGTGCTTGGGAATGTTACCTTAGAAAGATTTTTTGTGTACAATGCAATACGTAATGTATTTGTTTTGTTAAGTGGTTTGTGATGGTGACTCCTATGAAATAAAGCAGTGATATGAATGTATATCTATCACTTTTCAGAAGTATATGAAAATACAGAAGCACTGAAAAAGAAAATGTCTGAGCTCAGACTGTACTGTGATCTTCTTCTTCAGCAAGTTAATACAGTTAAGGAATGCCCAGTACCAGGAAGATTGGAGTCTAACACAGTCATTGATGTGAGTATGTTAATCATTTAGCTATTAATTTTCAATGTTGAAATAAATATGATAATCTTTTCAGTTTATTTAACACTTCTTCCCTTAGGCACAACTTTCTATTACCTTCTAGACTTAACATAATATTAAACTTTTTTTTTTTTACTTTTCTATTGTTATTGATGTAAACTTCACTTAATTCAAACAAATTTACCATACTGGCATTATGACATCTGAATTTGCTACTATACTGAAGGAGGAAATCTAGTTTTTGCTTTTTTTTTTTTTTTTTTAAGTAGGTACTGTGGCCAACATTTTTTTTAATGAGGTTGATATTTAAGCATCTCTGTCTCTACACCTCTGCAAATGAGTGAGGTCTGAGAATAAAATAATAACATATAGACTTCATACCAGTAATCCAAGAATGGCAATCACTTACTGTTCACATGCGCGTCGGTGCGTCCGTGCATAAATTAAACTGTCGTTTAGTAATATAGACATTGTACACTGATGCTAACAGGCTGATATTTTTCTTGACATATGTTAATTTAACCCACACTCTTCCTTTCAAGCAACATTTTAGTTTAATGCTAGAATCACTGAAGCTGATGATTTTTTTTTGTTGTCCCTGACCACCTTAAATTTTCCTGACATAGGCCAAGAAACTAGTAGTTCCTTATCACTGCGCTAATATCCTGCTTTTGCTTTGCAAATGTGTGGTTTAGCAGGACACAGTCTGCTACACCCCCTACCCCCCATTCAGTCAGATGAAGGCATCGCCCTGCTGCAGTCCTCACAGATCAAGTCTTGTGCTGAAGTGTTTATCTGGTGATGCCTTTGTAAGGAATTATATAGGTAATGAAATACCATGATTTGAAATACATACATTTCATGTGTGTTCCGTGTCTACAATGATCTGTGGTAAATATAGAATGACAGAGGAAATGCGAGGCAAGAAATGCTGAACACATGGCTAAAACAGAAAATGTTTTCATATGTTATAGTAATAATAACATAATTTTGATGTGAAGTGTAGTATGTGTGAAGACTGTAGCCCAAATATCCAAGAAATACTTTCATAAAAGGTGTAACAAAACAAGTATGCTTTTATTAAGATAAAACTGAAGAAAAAGAAATTGCTCAATCGACATGTTACTGAAGTCCAACTGTCAGTCAGTACAAAGTAAAAGATGGTTGCATTCATGTTTGTCTGCGTATTTCATTTTCAATCAGTTGTCACAGTGGTAATGCTGCTCTGTCACGGATCTGTTGCAGATGGCACAATGTCTATTCTTGGATTCTTTAATAAAACTGAATTTTGAATGATTTTTTTATTCAGTTTTTATTCTTGGATTCTTGAATAAAAAAAAAATCGTTCAAATTACATGTTGATGTGAAGTTCTGTGTTCAAGGAAAAGTAACATCCACCACCAAGAAATGATTGAGCTGCATTGTGTGTCTGCTTTAATCGCTTCAGCACTAACTTTTACAAGTACAATAAATTTACACCGGCTGTTACAGACTCAAATCAAATGTATGTTTTATTATATAATAGTAAAAATAATAGCAGCTCACTAATCAAAACGGTGAGGAGAGGGAGAGGAGAACCCGGGATCGATCCCACAACTTCTTGGTTATGAGACAGCAGTCCTTACTTCTGCACCAGTCAAGAAGAACTTGTCAACTTTGTATCGATTGATAGTTGACCTTCATTTTTACACATTGACAGTGACATGGAAATTGAACAATTTATTTTCTTCAGTTATATTAGTGAATAAAAGCACAGTTGGTTTTGTTACATCTTTTGTGAAAGTGTGTATTTGATATTTGGACTTCAGTCTTCACACATTATACACTTCGCATCAACATTTTGTCAATTATTACTATAACATGAAAAAGTTTCTGTTTTAGTTATGTGGTTCAAAATTTCTTGCCTTGCATTTCCTGTCATCCTACATTTACACAGATCATTGTAGACATGGAAAAAATATGAAATGTACATATTCCAAATAACAATATATTATTTAACCTTTACAATTCCAGATACCTCACTCCCAGATAAATAGGACTTCAGCCCTGAGAATTTTGTACCTGACTGCAGCTGCCTCAGTGGGGGATGGAATAGCAGGCTGCTTGTGCTGATTGACACATTTGCAAAAACAAAGACACTGATGAGGAGGTGCGAGGGAATTTAAGGTGGCCTGGCATTACAAATATTTTCGTAGGTTTCAGGGATTCTAGCATTAAATGTGAAGAAATATTAAAACAAGAAAACAAACAGTTTTCTTAATATTTTACAAATTGAATTTGTCAAATTTTAATCTTTTTTTTTTTTTAAGAAATAACAGTATTTCTTTATTCAAAGTTTATTTGAAATAATTGTTTGTTATCTTAACTTACAGGGGCATATTGATATGGCAACACTTGTCAAATCAACGTGCAATACTTTCTTGAAGACCCTGGAAGAATGCATGCAGATTGCAGAGCAAAACCTTTAATGGCAGAACTTTTATGTCAGACACCCCCAGGCTCCCCACCTGTGACAGCTATCAAACCCAGCAAGGTATTATTTTTGTTTGTATTAACTTATTTTGTAGGATCACCCGCCAAGGATGGATGTAATGTTAATTGTTACAGCTAAGAATCATGCAGATCGATTAGTTTTCTATATTTCTAATGTATTTGTAAATTGTCAGCATCCATTTATTTTGCTCTTCTTTTAAAATTTTCCATTACCAATTGCTTTTCTGTGAGAGTGGTTGTGATAAGGGAATATTTATAGTGTTATGGGATACAACAGCCTGCAACTTCAAGTACAACGCAGAAACAAATCTGTGATTGGATATCAGTCCATTAAATAAAGCTCTTCATAAACACAAATATTCACTCAAAAAGGCTAATTTAGATTCAATTAAGCTTTACAATGCATGTGTTGTAATGTGGGGGGAAACTGAAGAGAACAAGGTATATATACATTTTTGGAAATTTAAGAATATTTTTTTAGATTAAGGCCTAAACCTCCTATTTCAAATTATGCAAAGTTAGCAAAATATTGAATCAAGATTTCAATGTCCCTATGGTACTACTCTCAGTTAATCTGACTAGTAATTTGTTCTTAGGGAACCCACAATTCTCTCTATTAAAAAATATCCTATTTGTGGTAGTTTGATGCATTTATTTCCAATAATTATCTTTTGATTGTTATTAAATTCATATATTCAGAGTTTCTTTGGTTGCCTTTAATGGTTTTGAGGCATTACCTTCTGTCTGAAATTTCTTCAGAGATTCTGCTCAATCTGCATATAGCATCTTCCACATACATCAGCGTTCAGATTTTCATGTGATGAGAATCTACAAACCCTACTCACTGGAGACACATTACTCATTCTTTTTCTGTAGCTGAAGACAGTCACAAAGTGGTGAGGTCTAATACAATAGCTTGCATTGTAACTTGTTTCTTATACAATGAATTAAAGGAGCTATGGGGAACCATCACACATGTGTTTTTGTGTGATTCTGTTAATTATGCAAGTCATTTTGTGAGCCCATAAATATATCAAATGAGGCACACAGTGGGCCTCTATTAGATGTGGAGAAAGAGGAGAACCATTAACTAGTAGCATTTTGCTCAATGGAAAAAGGTATCAGTTTGTCAGAGTGACAAGAAAACGCATTTTATGATAAAAAGGCGACAATAATGGTTTACTTATTTCTTAGCAATGGTAACTTTCAGCTCTAACTGTGAAGGTCATAGTTAAATACTATTGTTACATCTAAAATGATAGCAGGGATTATTGAAGTACAACTGTACTTAAATTATACAGGTTTGTATATTTTAAGTACATTTTATCAAACAGTACATTTATGATACAGTGGTGTGAAAAACTATTTGCCCCCTTCCTGATTTCTTATTCTTTTGCATGTTTGTCACACAAAATGTTTCTGATCATCAAACACATTTAACCATTAGTCAAATATAACACAAGTAAACACAAAATGCAGTTTTTAAATGATGGTGTTTATTATTTAGGGAGAAAAAAAATCCAAACCTACATGGCCCTGTGTGAAAAAGTAATTGCCCCCTTGTTAAAAAATAACGTAACTGTGGTGTATCACACCTGAGTTCAATTTCCGTAGCCACCCCCAGGCCTGATTACTGCCACACCTGTTTCAATCAAGAAATCACTTAAATAGGAGCTGCCTGACACAGCGAAGTAGACCAAAAGCACCTCAAAAGCTAGACATCATGCCAAGATCCAAAGAAATTCAGGAACAAATGAGAACAGAAGTAATTGAGATCTATCAGTCTGGTAAAGGTTATAAAGCCATTTCTAAAGCTTTGGGACTCCAGCGAACCACAGTGAGAGCCATTATCTACAAATGGCAAAAACATGGAACAGTGGTGAACCTTCCCAGGAGTGGCCGGCCGACCAAAATTACCCCAAGAGCGCAGAGACGACTCATCCGAGAGGTCACAAAAGACCCCAGGACAACGTCTGAAGAACTGCAGGCCTCACTTGCCTCAATTAAGGTCAGTGGTTCACGACTCCACCATAAGAAAGAGACTGGCAAAAACGGCCTGCATGGCAGATTTCCAAGACGCAAACCACTGTTAAGCAAAAAGAACATTAGGGCTCGTCTCAATTTTGCTAAGAAACATCTCAATGATTGCCAGACTTTTGGGAAATACCTTGTGGACTGATGAGTCAAAAGTTGAACTTTTTGGAAGGCAAATGTCCCGTTACATCTGGCGTAAAAGGAACACAGCATTTCAGAAAAAGAACATCATACCGAACAGTAAAATATGGTGGTGGTAGTGTGATGGTCTGGGGTTGTTATGCTGCTTCAGGACCTGGAAGGCTGCTGTGATAGATGGAACCATGAATTCTACTGTCTAACCAAAAAATCCTGAAGGAGAATGTCCGGCCATCTGTTCGTCAACTCAAGCTGAAGCGAGTCTTGGGTGCTAGCAACAGGACAATGACCCAAAACACACCAGCAAATCCACCTCTGAATGGCTGAAGAAAAAACAAAATGAAGACTTTTGGGAGTGGCCTAGTCAAAGTCCTTGACCTGGATCCAATTGAGATGCTATGGCATGACCTTAAAAAGGCGGTTCATGCTAGAAAACCCTCAAATAAAGCTGAATTACAACAATTTTGCAAAGATGAGTGGGCCAAAATTCCTCCAGAGCGCTGTAAAAGACTCATTGCAAGTTATCACAAACGCTTGATTGCAGTTATTGCTGCTAAGGGTTGGCCCAACCAGTTAGATAGGTTCAGGGGGGGCAATTACTGTTTCACACAGGGGCCATGTAGGTTTGGATTTTTTTTTCTCCTAAATAATAAAAACCACCATTTTACAAACTGCATTTTATGTTTACTTGTGTTATATTTGACTAATGGTTAAATGTGTTTGATGATCAGAAACATTTTGTGTGACAAACATGCAAAAGAATAAGAAATCAGGAAGGGGGCAAATAGTTTTTTCACACCACTGTGACTACAGAATGTACACATGCACCATCACCAAATTAGAAATATAGCAAGGAATAATAACAAAAGAGAACAGGTATGCATACAAGAATTTTATAAAGTACCTAGAGGGAATTATGTATGAGATCAGCTATTAGTTTAGAGTATAATGGCAAAAAGGGGGTGCTGGGCTTTTGAAGATCAAGGCCTAAAGGCCCACCCCCCAACAACACTACCAAGTTGGCACATACACTCAGGGAAAGGCAGACATTTTGGATATGCTGTACAACAATGAACTCATAAAAAGATATCAGTTTGACACAGAATGGAACAATATTAGTGTCACATTTTGTTTTACATCATGTGATCATTCCATCTATTCAGAGAAGGCCATGGTACTAATGTTAAAGCAAGCTGCATTAATGCAAATTGGCATGCATATAAAAAATCATTTTCCCCAATTGTGGATAAGCACACATAGTAAATCGCAAGGTGATTTTTACAATATCAATATACAGGTAGATACAATTTGTATTGTTGTTGCCAGCACATCAGCCTGAAGATAAGTGGGGCGAGAGTGGGGACTGACAGCGAAATGTCACACAGGTATGCTAAGATCTGCATTTCACAAACCCCTGCAACATCCCTGTTACATTTTACAAGCCTGGGAAGGTTTTTTTTTTTTTTTTTAAACACTGAATTTATTAAAATCAAATAACATTCCATACAAGCAAGTCAAGTTTTACAAAACTAGGTTCGAAACAAAGCAAACCCACCCATGAGAGAGAGACTAGGCCAACAGAGTAAAACTTTAATAGTAAGAATAGTAGGAAAAATAAGTAAGAAATAGATAAAAATAAATAGAATAAAAAAAGGGAAGAGAATCCGCT
Source organism: Erpetoichthys calabaricus (assembly GCF_900747795.2). NCBI lineage: Eukaryota > Metazoa > Chordata > Cladistia > Polypteriformes > Polypteridae > Erpetoichthys > Erpetoichthys calabaricus. The sequence continues at coordinate 48,488,293 of NC_041406.2, read as the reverse complement.
TCCTCAATTTATATGCTTATTCTAAAATGTTATTAATTAGATCCTGCTAGGTTTTGAAAAAGTTTTGTACAGATCCTCTAAGGAGAATTTTATTTTTTCCCATTTCAGATAATATATAACATCAGTTACCCACAGACTTAAAAGAGGTGAGTTAGGATTCTTCCAGTTGAGCAAGACAAAGTCTACGTGCCAATAGTGAAGTAAAGGCAATTACAGTTTGTTGGAGCATTCATTCTTAAATAAACCTGTCTAATAGTGGCCATACCCAAATTCTGTATGTACAGTTAGGTCCATAAATATTTGGACAGAGACAACTTTTTTCTAATTTTGGTTCTGTACATTACCACAATAAATTTTAAATGAAACAACTCAGATGCAGTTGAAGTGCAGACTTTCAGCTTTAATTCAGTGGGGTGAACAAAACGATTGCATAAAAATGTGAGGCAACTAAAGCATTTTTAACACAATCCCTTTATTTCAGGGGGCTCAAAAGTAATTGGACAAATTAAATAACTGGAAATAAAATGTTAATTTCTAATACTTGTTGAAAACCCTTTGCTGGCAATGACAGCCAGAAGTCTTGAACTCATGGACATCACCAGATGCTGGGTTTCCTCCTTTTTAATGCTCTGCCAGGCCTTTACTGCAACAGCTTTCAGTTGCTGTTTGTTTTTGGGCCTTTCTGTCTGAAGTTTAGTCTTCAAGTGAAATGCATGCTCAATTGGGTTAAGATCAGGTGACTGACTTGGCCATTCAAGAATTTTCCACTTCTTTGCTTTAATAAACTCCTGGGTTGCTTTGGCTGTATGTTTTTGGGTCATTGTCCATCTGTATCATGAAACGCTGCCCAATCAATTTGACTGCATTTAGCTGGATTTGAGCAGACAGTATGTCTCTGAACACCTCAGAATTCATTCGGCTGCTTCTGTCCTGTGTCACATCATCAATAAACACTAGTGTCCCAGTGCCACTGGCAGCCATGCATGCCCAAGCATCACACTGCCTCCACCGTTTTTTACAGATGATGTGGTATGCTTTGGATAATGAGCTGTTCCACGCCTTCTCCATACTTTTTTCTTGCCATCATTCTGGTAGAGGTTGATCTTGGTTCATCTGTCCAAAGAATGTTTTTTCCAGAACTGTGCTGGCTTTTTGTTAGATGTTCTTTAGAAAAGTCCAATCTAGCCTTTCAATTCTTGAGACTTATGAGTGGCTTGCACCTTGCAGTGCACCTTCTGTATTTACTTTCAGGCAGTCTTCTCTTTATGGTAGACATGGATATCGATACGCCTACCCCCTGGAGAGTGTTGTTCACTTGGTTGGCTGTCGTGAAGGGGGTTTCTCTTCACCATGGAAATGATTCTGCGATCATCCACCACTGTTGTCTTCCGTGGACGTCCAGGTCTTTTTGCGTTGCCGAGTTCACCAGTGCTTGCTTTCTTTCTCAGGATGTACCAAACTGTAGAATTTTGCCACTCGTAATATTGTAGCAATTTCTCGGATGGGTTTTTTCTGTTTTCGCAGCTTAAGGATGGCTTCTTTCACCTGCATGGAGAGCTCCTTTGACCGCATGTTGTGTGGTTCACAGCAAAATCTTCCACATGCAAGCACCACACCTCAAATCAACTCCAGGCCTTTTATCTGCTTAATTGATAATGACATAACGACAGACTTGCCCACACCTGCCCATGAAATAGCCTTTGAGTCAATTGTCCAATTACTTTTGAGCCCTGAAATGAAGGGCTTGTGTTAAAAAAATGCTTTAGTTGCCTGTCATTTTTATGCAATCGTTTGTTCACCCCACTTGAATTAAAGCTGAAAGTCTGCACTTCAACTGAATCTGAGTTGTTTCATTTAGAATTTATTGTGGTAATGTACAGAACCAAAATTAGAAGAACGTTGTCTCTGTCCAAATATTTATTGGACCTAACTGTATGTCTTGATTTCCAATTTGCGGCTCAAGGCGTTTGTGAAGTCATGACATCACTCATAGGTGTAGGACAAATTCTTTTCCTGCTCTAAATTTTAGTGCAATTCCTAGGTGTAATTCAGAGATGCCTGATAAATATGGGCTCTGATATGATAAACAATTAAAGCCATTAAATTTTTAGTTTCTTTAGGAAGGACATTTCAGAGAACCTTTATCTGTTTCATTCACATTTTAAGGATTTTTTGTTGTTCCTCAGAAAGACAAATGTGAATGGACAATGTAGAGTTTGAGTTTAGGAATTGCTGTCTTTTTACTTTATGAAACATAAGTTGGTATATCTGACCAATTAATTCCCCACTAAAGTCAATTAATTTAATTTGTAAATTGGGTTTATTTGGACATTTGAATCAGAATGTTGAAAGTTTTAGTGGCAGCTTTGAAAGAATCAGTCAGACAAAATTATACACCGTTTCATCCAGCAATGTATAATTTTAAAAAGGCATGTCCTAGCCCCTCTATACTGTTTTTGAATTTATTATTGTGAAAATATTATCAAGTTTTTATTTGATTCTTTTGATATTTTATTGTAATATGGTACTTAACTATTCTATGATATTGGATGCTCTTCTATATTTTATTTTTTATATTTTAAATAAGTGTACAAATTTATTAAATGAAGTGTTCTAACTATTCATAACATAATTGGTGATGCAAATTATGCACTTTTGCACAAATGATTTTTTAAAAAATGTACCCTCTAGTACTCTTATGCTTTATATTATAAAGGTAATAACATGCCACTGCTGCTTTCCCAAGCTTCACGGCAATTGTTCAAAATCTCTTGCAGCATTCTAGTTTTAATTGTATTTAATATTTTTGAGGAAATAGACTGACAAAGCTTGTTGTTTACATTTTTCTACCAGAGAAAAATCACAGAATTTTTCCACTAATACAAGAAACAAAAACTTTTGTTGTTTATAGTCGAAAAGACATAACTCAAATGATGGTATGAAATTAATGTACCTGAAGTGTTTTATAATATTGTGTTTCTCCTTCACAGGTCAAGCACAGTAACCCAGCCAGCTTCAGTGCTACTGAAAGGTAAGTTTTGATAGTGATCTAAAATTTAAATATTAATATTTTATTAACTAATTTCATATACTTTATTTTATTGCTATTTTATCCCACTATGGAATTGGTTCAGAAATATAAATACAGCACCTGATTTGGGCATGCCTTGAGAGTGTGACTATGTGACCAATAAGCTGTGACTTGTAATCGTTTTAATTAGTACCATCATACATTTAAATGAGGGAGGTAAAAATGATACCAGATTTGATTTACGTTCATTTTGTAATTTGCAGTAGAATGGGCTATAGTTTTCTTTCCAACAATAAATACATTTTCTAGCTGTCTTAACCAGTGCAGGTGTCTATTCCAGCTGTACTGGGTTGAGGTAGGAGTCAGCCTTGAATTGGGTGCCACACTCACACACAATCACACTTATTTATATAGGTAAAATTTACAATTATTAGAAAATGTAATCTGTATGTTTGTGGAATACTGAAAGAAAACTGGATTATCTGATGGAAACTCGCAGTGAGTGCTGGCTTATATTGTAGCAAGTAAAAATCAAAGGTAAGTTTCCAAACTAAGTGGCTATCTCTATATCTATGGTTAGTCTACAACAGTGACAAATGAACTGCTCTGTGTGTTTATTTGAAAATAAAATATATTCAATTAGCCTTTAAAAACAATGCATTATAGGTTGATTTTTCAAAACTTACACCTCAGCCAGACATTCATGTGGCTCAGCTCAATGAACTTTGAGGCACAATGTACATTTTTCTACTGATGACATATTTGTTTTTCATTGCCGAAAACAAATCGCAAACCCATTAAATTTGTGACATTAGTTGAGTTTTTTGAAGCCACAATAAAGTTTAGTAGCATAACAGCTGAAAATGTGATGAAAGCAGTGAAAGCACATGTGACGTATATTTGAGACTGAAGTTTTGAGTTATGACTAATTACTTCAATTGAGGTCATCTGAGGCACAATGAGCACACGCATAATCAGTAACTCTGATCTCTGACTTATCATGAAAACAACAAAATAATGGGCTGTTTTACGTGAAATAATAATAATCTTTCAGGGACAAATTGATTTAACAAAGGGTGGGCCTGTACAGTAGTTGGGAGATTTGTGAAAATTTAAAGCATCAGTGTGGGGTGTTGTGACATTTAAAAATTTAATTAGACTGATTAAGTATTACTCTTCAGTACATGTTATTAGGTAGCTAATGTCTCCTCAATATACCGAGGTAAACAAAAATAAAAAACAGCATGTGTCACAGTCTACAGAGCCCCTAATAGGACATAAACCCCAAAAAAACAACACTTATTTCTCATGTGCATAAGATCTTTCTTTTAGGCGTACAAGAAATTTTTACGTGAAATAACTTTTTTTCTCATGCCCCTTCAGGTCCTCCGTACAGTGTACATTTCCTGATAATTTTGCTTTGCTGACACAACTCATTTTAAAACTGTGTTGTTACAAAGAGCAGCTTTAAAGTGTTTGTATAAATAAAAATATCCAGAATAATTTGCTATTTACTAACTTGTGGCTCTGATATGAGATTTAAATATTTAATTTATTTAGTAACAATTTGAAGTAGAATTTATTTTCCAGTTTTCCAGCCAATGTGTAATAGTAATCCATAATGATCTTATCAGTCTTCATACCCCCTACAATTGTATCATCTCCAAGGGCTATTAAAACCTCCTAATTTGTTGTGTGTGAACACTATCATGCCTACCACTCACCTTTCAGCAATTCGACTTTAGTTAGCTGACATATTAAAATTACCACTTTAGTAAGATATATTTATTTGTATTAGCAGTAGAGTAGTATAACACTTAAAAATTAAGGCTTCAAGAAGTAAATATGTTCAGTTTAACAAAGTTTTTGTTTTTCAGATTCTTCATGACTCCAAAAAAAGAAAACCCAGCCAAGTGCTTGGCAGCAAACAATAAGTCTTTGTTTAAAAAAAAAAAAAAAACACATTTATTTCAGCATTGAATATGTGCTCCCCACGTTATCACTCAGCATGTCTTTGTTCATGTAGCTTGTAAAGTATTAGACTATATAGCATATCATTAGGTTTCTGTTAAATAAGCATGTTTTGTAAATAATAAAATGATGCGTCTTTTTTTAGAGGCAATTGCCATTATTTGGGTTACCTTCTTTAAACACTGGAGTGTTTTTGTTTATTTGACTTAGACACGAAAATGAAGGATTCACATAGTTTTATGTACCTACTCTTGGGACATCTGGTGCAGCACTTTATACTTGTATTACATGATTACACAGAAAAAAAATCAAGAGTCAGTGCATTCAACAGCTGCATTTTATCATTTTAGGAGAACAGTTATTAGAATAAATCATTGTATTACCATACGCGATTATGTACTGCTTGTCCTGGACAGGCCTCTATTCAGATCCTGGGTTTCTTTCCAGAAAGGACCTCATGTTGCTCATAGAGAAGTACCTGTTTAAAAGGAATTGAAAAATCTTGAAAAGTTTTATTTTTCATATGCAACTGTACAATTCAATACTAGAAATTTCTGCCTTCCTTTATTACTTTGTTTATTGGAGTTACTATCAGCTCCTGGGTCATACAATGGTGGGAGCAACACGGCTGCAGTATTTGGACCTCTACTGCTAAAAAAGTTATGTGATCTTCAATGTTTAATGACATCAGATGAACCGGGCAGGATGATTGACTATTTGCTTACAAATATTTAGAATGTACAGCATGTTAAAAGTACTTTTTCAGATAAATTGATTTTATTTATAATTAAACAAGAGTATTATCATTAGTAGTGTTTTTTGTTATATATATGAATGTGTTTTTTGTTTATATATAAAAAAATGTTATTTTCCCCGGGAGATTAATTCTTTGAAACATGATACATTTATCATTAAAAACTATTGTGACTGCAATGAATGCAACATTTTTTTATTTAATCAATAACAAATTTTATAGAAGGGTATATTTTAGAAAGTGCACCTTAAAGCTGTTGTATTATTTATTGCTAAAAGTATAATTATGCAACCAGGGTAAGCATGTAGTAAAAAAAAAAAAAAAAAAAAAAAAACTTTATAAACTAGATTTCACTATTACTTTTAAAAGTAAATACAAAATTTATTTTTCAGATGGAAAGAACTTAATAATAATCTTGGCAGCTCTGTTTCCTTGGGGAAGCATAAATCTATACAAGAAGTAAAAAGGCCACAAATCGACAATTTAAACTCTTGGTGCTACTGCTACAGTAGATGACTCCCAAAAAGTATTTAAAGGTATTGGGTCTTCAGTTCATTTTTACCATCCACCCTTGTCCTAAACTTACTTTTTTCTAGTTAGATTTGTACACTCGCACACTCACTCACTTCAGGCTGATTTAGAGTTGTTAGTTAAACTAATAGCTAATAAACCAGTAGAACACAATATATCCAACCAATATGCAGAACCCAGTATTTTAATGGTGATTGTCCATGAACAAGGAAATAATGTTTATTGTTTAGATTTGTTAAAAAAATATTGAAGGAATTTAGTCCGTGATGAGTATATATATTTTTAGAAGTCAATGAAAAATTTGAATAAAGTTGAATAACATGATGCATCTACAGAAATCTGCAGAAGGCAATGTATTTCAACAAAATATAGAGTATGAAAACAAGAGTGAAGTCCTGTCAGCACCACATTTCTGTCCTGTATATACAAATGTTTTGGGGGAACCGTCTATTACAGGGCTTGCTCACACACATACCCCTACACTCTTACAAGGCCATTTTAGGTTTGCCAGTTAACCTAACTCAAGTGCTTGGGATGTGGGAGGAAAACTGGAGTTACTGGAAAAAAGGTATAGTGAGAACCTCCAAGCTCCATTAAGACACTGGATCCTTTGTGCTGTATTGCTTATTACTGTGCCTTCACTGCATAATTTCAGAAAAATAATACAAACAGGTATTTGCCTGAAGCACGAGAAATGTTTAACAATGTAAATGTTCAGTATTAAAAATGACAGGAATTCTTATATGATAAGAACATTTTACAAATAGTGATATCAGTATCTGAAATGAGGAAAAAATATTGCACAAACAATAGTATTTCACTAATATTCTTTACATGTACACATTATACTGCTTGTATGTGTCTAAAAACCTACTTCACTGTACTCTTCTGTTTTAATTAAAGTAATCTTATTTAAATAATAATTTTAAAAGTATTGTATTTTTTATATTAAAAGGTAAAGATTTGGTACCTGTGAAACTGACGGATTGTGTCAAGTATACAGAGGAATCAACAGAAATTGAATTATCAAATGATACACAGTGGGCTGCTGACTTGTTCTGTAAAGAAGAAATGTCTAGAAAATCAACAGAGTCAGCATTATCAGCTGAGGAGTTTAGTGATGTGCTGGTGGCAGAGGCTGTTACAGAGGAGGATGAGGAAGAGGAGCAAATTGAAACTTTTTTTAGTGCCATGGGCCACAGGTATTAAAAATGTATTTGAATTTGTTATTAAGACTTGATTGACAAGTTGATGATTTCATTTTATGAATATGTGCTTTGGTTTTACTATCTTTGTCACAAAATTTAATTTTGCATTTTTCAATGATCCACCCTTGTCTTATAAATTATAATAAATTAAAAATGTATTTGAATTTGTTATTAAGACTTGATTGACAAGTTGATGATTTCATTTTATGAATATGTGCTTTGGTTTTACTATCTTTGTCACAAAATTTAATTTTGCATTTTTCAATGATCCACCCTTGTCTTATAAATTATACTAAACTAAATCATAGTTATGCATGTATGATGAAAACAGACTGGTGAGGAACTTGTTCTTGAAGGACTAAGTTAGCTTTGTACATGTATATCCTGATACACACATGGGTTACTGCACTGCAGCAAAAAATAAATGAGGTTTAAGTGTTAATTTAGAACCAAGGTACAAAAGAAGAAGTGATTGCACTGATGTGCTCAAAATTTATAAAAAATGTCATACTGCTGCAGACAAATATTCAGACTGACAAGCTTATGATAAAAGTACAGCATAATGAACAAGTGAATCTCATTTGGTCACAGACACACATCGTGATAGCTGTACAACCCCAGCAAATCTATTTCTTGAATTTAGCCAAGGCAAAGTACATTTTATCCTGCACAAGGCAGATGACAAATAAAACTGCAAAATAAAGCATAAGGCAAAAACCTTCAAAACCTTGGCCAGCTATCTCTGCTATAAAAGAGATGAGAGCTGATGTTGTTAGAGGGAAACACTGTATTTACTACACAAACATACATTGCGTTCATCTAAAGGAGACTTATTTTATTTAACTGTGAAATTGCCTTTAAATACAGTGCTATATTTATATAAGAAATATGATTAAGACTAAATCATTTGTTGTCACATTTAAGCAAATTGAGTCTATTTTTTCATCATTGTTTTTTCTATTTTGTTGACTGTATGGCTCTGTGTATACAAATAACATGTACTGTATGCTGCATATAAATTTTCATTTTAATCCAATCAAACTTTTGCTTTTATGTTTTCATTAGCCACTTGCAATAAACAGTTCTTCAAATTATCATAAGAGGTAATCAACATAGTGAATAGTGTGACTTTATTGGTCCCAAATGCATGTTTGCATATGAAAATTTTGTTGAATTGATTTGAGGTTGATTTTCTTATGTTTGCAACTATGAGATTCATGTGTAATGAGCCTTCACTTGGTTTTCTGGTCTGACAGAGGTGCTGAAATCTGAATAGCTTAAGTCAAACAATACCATCAGTTTTTTTTTTTTACCTTAACCACATTCCGCGAATAAAAAGTAAGTTAAAGTTTACTGGAGTTCCATTGCTATCTTTCCACGATTGCAAGTTCATTGTTCGAAGTGTGTGATCTAAATTAGAAATAGTGTGTTTTGGTTTGTGCTTTAAATTACATGTTTGTCTGAGAAGAGTACACAAAAATGCTAATTTCTGTTTTACTTTTTTTCCCACTGCCTGTATGTGCTTCTGCTGTAGATTTAGTGATATAAACTTAGAAGAGGAAAATGGCATCCCAACAGAACCATTTTTGGAATCATGTTATTCAATAGTTCCAGTATTAGGTAAGATCATCAAATTGTACATTATCATGTGCTTTTCTTTCTAACGTTATTATACAGTACTTCAGTCAAAAATCAGTAGTGTCTTATAGATGCACTTTTATATTAGTTTATGTAGTTCACTTTGAAAACCGTCATGCTGATCATATACTATTGCATAAAAATGACATTTTGTGATTTTGATTTGAATTATTAAGAACTAATACTGGAACATATTATAAGCAGTCCCAAGTTAGAGGCTGTGCATTTTATGTATAAAATACCTGAAATGTTCAAGACTGAGAAAACTTGAATATTGGTTCTAAAAAATGAAACAAATAATGTGTTTATGTGTTAACGAATTTTTCATAGAATTTATTTATTTTGATGAAAATGTACCCATAGTCACAATTTCAAACCTCATGTTCAGTAGCCAGTCATGCTATGCATTTGACTCAAGATAAGTAGCACACGTAGCTTATTGTTTCTGTTCATTACCATACGTTTTGTAGTAATTAAAATGCTGAATATAGCAAAAGCCTCTTTCCCCAAAAAAAAAAAAAGATCTGAACTATTGTTCTTAAGTAAGAGATGCTTAACAACATATGAGTGTTCAGGAATGTCTGCATAGCAGAGAAAAAAAAAACTTATGTCAATTTTATCATGATTCAATATCCTGTCAAGTTAAAAGAACTCAAGTGTAACAATTTAGTTTAAAGCATTGTCTTCCTACAACTGTGGAGTACAAATAAGCAGGTTTTAATAATGGATGGAAGAAATGATATTTTCAAAATGTAATCAAAATAAAGCAAAACTCACATTGGTTTCCAGTATGACAAAAACACTATGCAATTTTGTACATCGAAAAAATGGCTAGAAGTAGCTTTTTCAATATTTATTATAGGTAGTTTATTGTATAGTAAATCTACAAGGCTTTTAATGGTGGTAGTATAAGTAAATGTTAAAGTAAATATGGCAATCTAAAGGTTGTTGGCTACACCGTTAATCATCAAAACATGTATATTTTAATTATCTGCCTCTGTAAGAAATTGTAAGAGAGAGCTGTGGGAGCATGCAGTGATGGCGTGTTGCCGAACCCACCACATGACGAACCCCCTGGATTGGGACCCAAGTGCAGCGGTTAACACCTCAGCACCACACTTGGAACACTTGGTGCCACTCCTGCCACCAACCACCAAGTTTTCCCTGTAAGTTGGAGGACTGCTTGTAAGGCTGGATGCACATTGACATCATACCCAGGACAAAGCAATTGCAGGTTAAGGTCCTTGCTAAAGGGCCCCAAGGAGTAGAGTCACTTCTAGCATCTACGGGATTCAAACCGGCAATCTTCTGATTGCCAGCGCAGATCCCTAGCCTCAGAGCCACCACTCTGCCCATGTGAATTTATAAAATGAATCAATTAAAAATGTAAGTAAGTTAACTCCAGTTGCTCCATCATACTCCACTGTTTTTGAGATCAGAGTTTGCATAGATGGTAAGTGAACACTGAAAGTGTTTAACTTTATCGTAGATTACAACACCGCATTTCATAGCAGTCTTTCTTAAATGTAATAAATATGGTTTGTTGGATATTACTTCTAAAAATAATTCTAACATATTTCTTTTAGATAAACTGGGGCCCACAGTTTTTGCACCTGTTAAAATAGATTTTGTAGGTAATATAAAGGTAAGTGATCTGTATGTATTATGTACATCTGACATTTTATCTGCCTGTGTTTTCTTAATGCATTAAGTTTAAAATGTGCTAGAGCCCAGGAGAATAATAAAGCATTATGATAGGATTTAAAATGATAACCCAAAGGACAAATGCAATTTAATACCTAGAGTTGTTACCTTGGAATGTATCATCTGCTTAAGAGAAGTGTTAGGATGACAAAGTCTTTCACAAGGCACAGTGTCATAGTGACTGTATGAGCCTCTTTAGGCAGTGTGTATTAGAAGAGTTAAAGTAGTTGATTCAAGGAGCATCTTTTTCCAAGAAATTAAAAGTTTTTATTGTTTATTAGCATCCTAAAGAAAACTTACCCAAATATAAATATTCAGTTCAAGCAGTTTGTAATGCTTTGCTTTGAACTGAAATTTAAAAAATGACTTTTTCTTTAGTAAATAATAAGGCTACAGATTTAATAGTTTCATCACATAAGTGCTAGCTTTAGCTCTTATTTTTGATGGGAGAAGTATTTCTACAGTTAATAACTATTGTTTCTGACCTACTTTTGATAAAAAAAGGTTTTAAATAAATATATTAAGTGTGTACATGTTTTTCTTTATTGAGAAAATCCAACAGAAATATATAACAGATACTGAGAAATTCAAAACCTTGCAGAAGATAGTTCTTTATGAAGTTGACACTGGAGTGGCTCAAGTTAGAAATTCAGCAACTGAAGCACTTCTCTGGTTAAAAAGGTAATTATTTATTTATGAAAGGTTTAACAAAAAGAATTTTATGTTGCAGTGCATTTTGAATAGTCGTGAGTGCAGTTGTAGATCATATTTAGAATATTTATTGGTGTTAAAATCTATCAATTAATTTCTTCTAACTTCACAGCAAAACATAAACACAGCTAAACAACTTATTGTAAAACTTGAGAAGTCAAAATATTTGATCTTGATTTTAATCAAAAAATAAAATTCAAAACAAGATTATTTTCTGCAGTAGATTTCATAAGCGGTTTGGTGCCTTTTAACTATGTTTTGTTATACTTGCTTCTTTAAAGAGGCAGTATGATTCAACATGTTTAAGGTACTTGGTGAAGAGTACTATACAAAAATAAACTGAATTTAATACACATAATATAATATAAAACACACATGAAAATAACTGAAGTGTTGTAAATGTTAAATATGGCTGGGTGTTGGCATAGATATCTCGATTTGATTTCAATTCACAATGTTCCGATTCAATTCAATACTGATTTTATCTTTATTTAATTAGCATGCATTGATATATTTGAAGTGCTGGCCTTTTTAGAGATTACTTAACCATGCATTGAGAATGTTAATATAATGTGACAAATTTCAGTAACACTTTATTTGAAGAGTGTCTTTATAACATATGCATAAGCATGGAATGACTTTTAAGAATCTATACTAGTTTATAATTGAACAGTTAACATCAGTATTTGCAAGATGTGGAAGAAAATATCATTGCCCTTTTTTTTTTTTAAAGAAAAAAAAAAGCTTTCCACAGCACTGCACTCCTTCAAAATTCACTATAATTTAGCAAAGATATCTATCACCACATCAGAATCCTCACATACTATGGGAAGGCTCCTTGTTTTAATACAATGAAGTGGCATCTACTTTATAAAATACCTATATCATGTAGCAAATAATATTATTAAAAATAATTGAATATTGCTTCTTAAATAATAAATGTTATTCAGTAACCTATTAGCCACATTTATTCCCCCACTGGACATTTTAAACTAATCTTGAATTAGTCAAAATTAAAGATACAGCAGGAAGCTTTGTGTCTTTCTATAATTCTTTAAGTTACACAAGCAGTTGCTCGCTCACGTGTAACTGTTGCATTAATCAGTCTTGAAAATGTGTCCTCTCATGTCCTCCTCAAACAAAAAAGAAAGAGTTTTAAAACAAGGATCTAGTGCTGAGGCTAGCTGACAACAGTGCTGAATGAATGGAACATAAAAGACAACAGCCACTGTGACTGACAACTCCATTAATATGATCTGTGCAGTACACCTTATAGCGCTACTTTGAGTCTGCTTTGTGCACATGCTCAATTTGGTATCAGAGGCTTCTCTGAAAATTACAACAATTGCCCACTTGCTCAGCCGGGTGAGGCGTATTGCAAATACTTCCACCATAGCAGTACAGCTACTTTAGCCAGAGAGAAGCAATGTTTATTGCATTTGCCAACAAATAAACTTGTGACTGATCTGGTAACACAGAAATGGTGCATTGAAGATGCTAGAATGGTTTTTGTAACAATGGCAAGTTGCTCTTTATACTATAATAGGCAGCGATGTTGAGACTGACATGCAGCATGCTCGTCTGCAACACATCCGCAAACAGGCGGATGTTCAGCTGTCTTAACTTAGGGCTATTGTCTCCATTGACCTGAGAAAGTGGAAATGCTTTGCTTTAGATCTTCATAAACCCTAGGTCCTGTTGATAAACTATACAGCAGTGCCAAGACCTAAATCATTTGTTGAAAGCCTTGTTGTCAACAACAGTGTAGGGTCTCATATCTTTACAGATAAAAACTGCTAAAGATTGTTATTTTTTGGGCACAAGACAAATTAAGCTTGGAGTTAAACACTGTATCCAGTGTAGATTGTTTAGGCTCTACTCATTTGGATGTCGACTGAGACGTTTCTGGGTGATGTCGGGATAAGTGATTTGTCAAATTTGTTGTGTTATCACAACGCTTAACTTCTGAGTTGCATAGCTTACACTCAAACAATGCACTGTCTGAATTTGTAGTATGTCCACACATCTGATTTAAGTGCCGAAGATGCTGATTTCAATTAAGGAGGACACACCAGTTTGTGAGAAGTACTATATGATATTTGCTTATCCTTGTTTTTGGCACTAAACAAAGTTAAGTAAAAATCTAGATATAGTAATACAGCAGGATAGAGATCCATTAGATCTATCTTTAAAAATCGATATTGAATTGTTTAAACAAAAAATAACAATCAGAAAATCTATATTTTTACCCAGGCCTATCAAACATTCTAGGACTTTAGTTGTTTTTGTCTTTTTTTTGGAATGTTGATTGCTGTTTCCCAAATTACTTTAAAATTTGTAGTGCTTAGCTTGACACAGTTCTTTCCCTTTGTCATTCTGATGCAAAATTATGTTCATGGGTAACATGTTTGGGAAATAATACAGCAGGCTATGGAACACATTAATAACTTGTTCAGTTAAATAGTTTACTTTGGTATTACTATAGTATTTTAAATGTATCTTATTACTAATTAGTTCTTAATTCCTGATGCATTTTTTGTCCACAGGGGATTAAAATTCTTAAAAGAATTTCTGGGAGAGGTAAATCAAGGAGAAAGAGATATCCATAATGCACTAAGTATGTAAAATAATTTGTTTCCCAAATTATATTATGATAGCATGCATAATTTGTGAAATGTATGAAAACAGTTATAGTGTATCCGCTTTTATTATGTTGGGTAAGCCTGCTAGTTATTTCTGCAATTCAGAGATCCATGGTGTGGTTTTGACCCCTAAAGGAATCTGTTTCTGTTTGCACTGTTTGTTGGTTGCAGTTTTTTTTTTTTTTTTTAAGTTTTGAAAAGAAAAAAAAAATTATTATGTTGCAAGTGCCATGCAACAGTTTGGCATTGCAAATTGGTTATGATTCTTACATTTTATTTTTTTATTTAGTGTATTTTTTCAGGATAATAATTCCTGAAAGTACATTTACATTCATTTATTTGGCTGACATCTTTATCCAAAGCAACTTACAACATTTGAGAAACAATTGGTTACTTTACTTTTTCCAATTAGAGCACCGGTGGGTGAAGTGACTTGCTCAGGGTCACAAAGTGTCAATAGCAGGATTTGAACCCACAACCTCAGGGTTTGAAGTCCACTTAACCACTGCGCCACACTGCCTAGTACACATTTTGCAATATTATAGTACTTTGGTGGAATTTCAGTTGCTTTCATCTATTTATTGATTTATGTTTGTAGCTTCTGTTGGCTAATACATTATATATTCTAGTTTTTATAAACAAACAAAACATTCAGTGCTATCATCCAGAAAATTAAGAAATTGTATGTTTTGCTTTGGTCTATTTTTTTGACATAAGTTATTGTCTACTAAATAAAAGAATTGTGTTTTGCAGTTTGAATTGCAAAGTTTTTATATTACAATATTTAATTTCTCAATTAACTTTTGTCCTAGACATGTTCTGTCATATTTCATAAGGCTTGAAACATGTTTTTTCATATTCACGTGTAAAATATGTATAAATGTTGGTGGATAAATTTTTAGCTATTCATTTTAACTATAATACCAGTTCTAGTGCTGCAGTCTTCTGGTAGTGCTTACTGTGGTGTGATGCTGAGTATAAAACAAGGAATCTGCATTATCTTACCCAGAGTTGTAACGTACCTTTCGGAAGTTTGAATAAATATGCTTAAATTAAAAGTAGATACTTTAGTGTTAAGTATTATATTTGTTAGGTTACAAGCCAAATATCATTAACATTTTTTAAAAATATGCTTCCTTTTGTTCATAAGTCAGTAAATCATTATGCTATATTGTACTCTTAATGAAAAGAAGAAAACCATTTGTCAAGTAAATACTATGTCACTAACATATACAGCATTTTATATCGTAGGGATAACTCTAGTTTAAGCAAAGCACTGATCTTTTGCCTCCAGCTTATCCTGCAGACCCACCCTGATTTCTGTGTTAAATATGCAGTACATAAAATGAAGCACCAAACATTTTATTGAGAGTACACTGAATTTAGCTCATTGTCACTGATAAAAACCGGACTGCTCCAGTTTTACTTGCACATTAGAAAGGGTGTGTACTGCCCTGTCTCTTTCACAGACGAAGGAGGAGGAGGAGGAATAGTGGTAATATTATCTTGTGTACAGATTACAGTGAAATTTTTACTTTCACATAGAGCCAAAATGTAACACGTTAACACTCTCTGGCCCCATGACAAACAAAAATTTGTTAAAATGCATAACTTAATTTTAAGTAGAAAGCATAAATTGTCTTATCTTATATACTCTTTATTCTTGTCTCTATTTCTTCCTCTACCAAAAACCTTTGGAGAAAATACAAAAACAAAAAACAAAGAAAAACTCCAGTAACCTTTAACTGTTAAAGAAAGAGCTTAGCAATAGAGACTGACAACTTTGTGAGCCGAATCCACAGAATACATCTAATAGCAACCAAATGCAGTTAAAATCCATACAGTCTATATTTCCACTGAGAATGGTAAAGCATTATGTGCTGGTAAGGCCAGTCTGATCCATCAGAGCACTGTTTAGTATTAAAGAGTTGTGAAGACCAAAGCCACACCATTTCCTATTTAAATGGTTTGCATGCTCAATGGTGAGATGTTTGGTGCTACTTTTCCAAGTAATTTTGATAATTAGGCTCCAACTCTCTGGGGAGTGGGGGATCAGAAATTGGTGATGAAAGAATAGAACTGTATTTTCTCACACAAGTCTTTTTTGTTTTCCCTGGTAATATGATTTTCCTTCAGCATCCCAAAGATGTGCCTGCTAGGTTAAATATCATCTCTGTATTGGCCATGTCTGTCTTAGCGAGCGTATGTGACTGACTGGTATCCCTTCTGGGATTGTTTACTGCTTTGTGCTTAGGTGCTGTCTCTTCTGTGGCAATGAAATGGACTCAGTGGTGGCATGGTATGTCAGTGGGACTGCGAAATGCAAATGCTACATTTCATATAAGCTTTGTTTAAAAAAAATTTTAAAAAAAAAGACCACATATTAGAATCTGGATAAAAGTCAGACTAAAAATAATCTAGGGGTAGAGTTTGATTATCAAAAAAAGAGAACAAGAATCCAGAGCTAAAGGCTAAGAAAAGCACCAGGAAAATCAGAAATAGGAATTTTGGCAACATACTGTTGGAAAAAAAATGGGTAAATTCAGAGTAAATAGTACACAAACATTAATCCTTACAGTTTGAAATGTATTTAGTTCCTGCAAGTAAATCATTGAATTTTATTAGGAATTTCATGTTTAATGACTCATGCTTTATGTTTGGAGCATCCCTTTTTTTTAAAAGGAGTCAAAGGAGAATGTCTGGATATGTTTAAACTTACAGAAAAGCCACATATATTCATATAAAAGTTTTTTACAAGAGTGTTGCACAGAAGGGAATCTGTAAATGAACGTTATGAATGTGTCACAGCTGCAAAAGACGGTGCTGATTCTGCTTCTGTCAGGTAAGAACAGGAAGATGACGCTACATGGGCCATGAAACAGGCTGGTGGTGGGAATGTAATGGTGAGAGCAATGTTTTATGCTTAACATGCATATGATCTGTAAATATCAGATGAGCATAATTTCAGTGTCACTGCATATCTAAACGTTACTTCTTACCACGTGCACTTCTCTGTGATTACATTCATCTCTTTTTTTTTTTCTTCAAATTATTACTTCCAGCAAAACAATGTGCCATATAACAAAACACACATCATCACAAACTCGCTGCACAAATATGAAAGTGAATTTAGTTTACTCCATTAGTCTGTGCTGTCCCCAGTTATTATATCCAGTAAGACACCTTTGGGATGAGGTGGAATGGGTGGTTTGTAGCAGAAATGTGTCACCAAAGAAAAACGTTCAGGAACTGGGTGATGCTATTGAGTCAACACAGACCAAAATACCTACAGTGTCAAGCACTTTGTTGAATCCATACCTTGAATGTTTCAGTCTGTTCAGGAAATAACAATAATATGCAATGCTAGATAGGTGGACCTATTAAAGAGGCTACTAAGTGTATATTTTTATCATTCAATTGAAATTAATTAATAAGAAATAACATTTTTAGAATAATGGAATAAGAAGGATCCAGAAAATGAATGAGTGTACCATTGATAACGTTTTTAATGGTGTACATGCCTTATTGTAGGGTTTTTGTCTAAAGCTGCTTTGTTCTTCTGCAGATAATGCTTACGGTAAGACATTACGGCAGTACCATGGATGGGTGGTGAGAGGAGTCTTTGCTGTAAGTACTGTGGACATATTTATTTAATTATAATATATGCAGATAATAGTTTTTATTATCTCTTGTATTTCCCCTAAAAGCTCACCCATTTATTTTACCTATTAATCCTAGTAACACACTTTTTAATTTCTAAAATATTATATTCTATTAATCTAGATGAACATTTTTTTTTGCTTTTTTTTCTGGTGTTTTAATGTCAGGCATGTGTACACAGGTTTGAATTTGTTTATAATTCATGAATAAGTTTACAAGGTGTACATGCTATTTAATATTTAAGACTAGCCTCTGTGACTTTTAATAAAAGTACTGTAATTTTAAATAAACAAACCAAAAAACAATAACCTAGTAAGCAGTATTGCCATCTTTCAAAGTTCTTGGAACTTCCTTTTGGTTCTTCCTAAGTAGAATATACTCTTTGTACTTATCTTCTACCTAGAAAGTATATCTATCCATTTGCCAGCTTATCAAATGTGAAAATCTGCCAGCATGTCTGTATGGACATCTGGCAGTTTATGCACACTGAGTATACAGTTGCTTCTTGGTGTCTGTTAATAAATGACATACTTTACTCTCTCTTCCTTGGGATAATAGAACACCTGACTTCATATGTGGGGCAAAAGGTGTGGCTCATAATGAAAGTGAGTGCTGCTGCTCAGTAAAAAAAATATTATCTTGGTGAGGGTCATCTACAACACACATGGGAACTCAAACACCACATAAATAAATGTTTATGTGAAGCAAGTTTGGATTTAAAAAACAATACATAAAATGTTTGGTACAATAAATCTATTTGCAGTTTTAAGGTAAACATTGTTTTATGAAAACAGACAAGCAGGGTTTACTGTTACTCAGATTTAATTTTTAATATAGTCTATAGGTGAAATTAAATGATTTAACTTGTAAGAGATGGTTACTGTTTTTATGGCTCAGTTTTTCAGACTGCTGTTAAATTTACCCACTTGTGTCATGTACATGACTAGGGCCCCGTTGCCCCACTCTCATCAAATGCCTATTCAGCTTTGTGGCTTAAATTCTTTTCATGAAGTAATCTCTAACTTGATTTCAATGTCTAAATTGGAAACCCACTCAGTCTTTCAAGTTATTATATTTCTGTCTCTTTTGTTTATAAAAGTCCTTGAGTTCCTTCCTTTCACATATTATAAATGTGGCACCACCTTATTGTAGATTAACTAGAAATACTGCCTGTGCATGATAAACCCTAACTGTATATATTTTCCTGTAGATTTTATCAGAGTTTGAATATATACGCTTTGTTGTATTTTAATATTATAGGCCGTGGTGGAGTAAGAGTTATTACCAGGGATGAGCAAGCTTATTATTTTGCCCTCCACCAAGCACTGTGGCACACAATATACACAAATTCTAAGGTTTTAGCATATAATCAACAAGAGTTGTCTATGGGTGGGTTTGGTGTTTTTTATATCTTGTTTGTGGGGCCCTCATGTAAGTTGTGCCAGTCAGATCAAATTTTTTTCCTCAAAAACTCAGGTTTGCAGTTTTTGACCTCCAAGCTCAGAAAACTCAAGAATCAACCTATCACTGAAATTCTAATCCTTGCATGGAATATCACTTCAGAGACACATTCTCACCTAGTGTATGCCAAGACTTGTGCTCTTTATATGCCAGGGTTGAGTGAAATTCAATATTCTGCTGTGGCACGACAACTCTCTTAAAGATGATCTAAGATCTGGCTTTTCTACAACACTGAGAACTAAGGAATATGCTGCCACCATGGAGTGAATTGTAATGGAGAACTGAAGAGTGACAATGCATAAGCTAGTAAACACTATAGGGATTAGTAATGAGTCAGTGGAATCCATTCTTCATGGACGGTTAAACAAAAGCAAGGTCTGTGCACATTGCATGCCCACTTCTTTTGTTAGTGTGCCCACACCACACACTCCAGTACCTTAGTCTCACTAAAGTATGCTTTTTCTCTAAGATGTTTTGTTGCTGCTTGACTAGACTTTTGCTTCCATACCTATGTTATAAAAGACACCAGTATGGAAACGCTGCTTTTTTAGGTTCTCATCTTGTGGATCACTGGAGTGAACCAAAACAGGAGGACAGAAGAGAAAGGCTTCCACAACCCATTTTACCCAGATTTGTCAGAAGTCTATTTGTTATAATACTTGATTTGATTTAGTTGTGCAGATTTGATCTATAGCTTCCCTGTCAAATGGCATATATTGTAAAATTGGTTTATCAGGAAAGTGCATTGTGATTTAGGATAAGGGCTGTTTGCAAGGGTTTCATATTTTTTAAATGGTTTTCATCTTCAAATCAGTTCAACAGCTTCTATTTACTTCTGTAGTTCCAAGGATAATCTCTCGCTAATAAATTTGGACTGAGAAAATCAAGAATTTTATATCTGGGGATGAAACTTGGATACGTCAGTGTCACCCAGATTCCAAACAACAATCAAAACAATGGAAGCATGATGATTCTCCAAAACCAAAAAAAATAAGGTCCATGCAAATGCTGGCAAGATGTTTGACACAATTTTCTTTATAATGTTGAGGATGTAGCCCATATTGATAACATGGTTTTAAGAGCCTACATAACTGCTGAATATTACGTTGAGTAGCTCTAGTATTTGCAAGAGTCAGTCAGGAAAAAGTGGTGAGGAGAACTGTCAACCACTGTTTGTTTAGCAGTAAATCCTCTGCTTATACTGTTGTGTGAAACTAGGATTGACAGAGATGACACACCCTACCTATCATCCTAACTTGACCATGTATGACTACTTCCTATGTCCTAGTCAGAAGGGCCACCTTTACAGTACAAATAATGATGAAGATGTTACTTATTGTAGAATAGTGGTTGTTTAAGCAAGAAAAAGAATTTTATTTAAAAAATATATTTATTTTATTTAAATCTTTGTAAATGTTTAGTGTATGTGTCCACAAATATTATGGTAAAAAAAAATAAAACTTGTTCCTGATGTTTCTATTAATGGGTTATGTTCAAAACCTTTTGATAACCCTTTGTATTTCTTACTAATGTTTAAAAATATAAAAAAGAGAAGTGTTTACAATATGCCTTACAATATATTGTTTTAAAGGTCTGTATTTTATACCTAATTCTTTTTATTGCCTCTTTTGTCTACTCAGCTGGCATTAAGAGCAGCTCCTACATTTGATGTCTTTACTGCAGCACTTGTCTCCAATGAAGGTGATGAAAAGAAAAAAAGCTTTTTTCAAGGAATGCACCGAGATCTTAATACCTATTTGCCAGCTATGGAAAATCAGCTTGGAATTCTTGATGCAATTTATGAAGAATATGGTTTAGAGTCGGATGAAGTTGTATGATATTTGGAAAAGCACAGTGACTTGAAATGTTTGAACAAAATTAATATAATGCGTGTTTCATTCCTGGGTATTCCATTTTGTATTTTAAAGAGTTGAGCATGGTTTTCAGTGAGAGGACATTATGCACCTAACATCCTTTAAGAAGAAGACCTACTGGTAGTCCAAGGTACGCATTATCTGTTCTAGTTCCACAGTTTTGTAGTGATGGTATTGAAATGGCATGAAAAAACTGTTCTGCACAAAAAAGTATTTGTAAAATTACTACATGTATACACCAAGAATATAACGTATTGTATTTTGTACAACAGTGATAACTATAAAAAAAAATCAATCCATTGGTTTGGATTCCCATTATAAATATTTGCATTCATTTGCACATCTAAGGATATGATAAAACATTAAAAAATGTAATTTGTCTTATTAAAATCATATTGATTTGTCATTTAAAATGGTGCATTGAAGAAATACAGTAGTGCCTTTCAATTAGGAGTGTACACTTCTAGTTTATGGTGGTTGCATTTCTTTTAAAAACTGGGCATATATTGTACAAATATGTCTAGCAAGTAATATAATACACAAGTTACTTTCCCAAAGAAACAAAATATGTAATTAGGAGTCATGTTTTCTTTTTTTCTTACTAAACTTCTTGAATGTGGCAGCAGTAGTTATTTTAACAGTAATTTTACAATTTACACCAGATGATTAACACGTAAGTATAAATTGTATGTTGCCCCCTATTCAAAGCTGCCCCTTTATAATATTGATTTAGAACACTAGTGAGTAATTGTGCACTGTATACCCAGTTTAGGGAAGATTTTATTTTGCAGCGTTCTTTGGATCTTTGAAACAAACACTGGACTTTCTTGTGTACTACTGCAGTAGATGACATTCCAGATATAGCCCACGCTTGAAGTGAATGTACCAAAGTGGGTTGAGGGCAAAACACCAAATTAATAAATGTGGTGCTGACCTATGTTGTATTTATTTATATCTATTAAATATGGTGTATTTGTTTACTTTATATATATATATATATATCAAAATTTCAGTAAATTATATAATAGTATCACAAAGTAATTTCTTGAATGCTTGAGCTTTCCTACATTAAACACATTTAAAAGTAGATGCCTCAAAATTAAATATTTTATTTTTATACACATTCTTGAAAATAATACATAGTTAAAAGGCTGAATTAGCACATGCTGCCTTAATTCTGGGTGTTCATAAAAAACAAGAAGAATTGTGGCATATTGCTGAACTATTAAAATATGTGCTTCAATTTAAATGTTTAAGCCTAAATATTCTCGATTAAAATGGAAATTTGTCATTTTTCACCCTCTGATAAAAGTCCATAGAGGGACAGATCCCTAGTAAAGGATCAAAAAAAGTCCTATTCATAATCATAAAATATTAATATGCATGATATTTGTCATTTTAAATCTTCTGGGAGTGGCTCTATCTATCTATCTATCTATCTTAGTGGGCTAGGACCACAGAAAGAAATTAAATCTAAGAAATATTATCATATTCCTGATAACAACCTCAAAATAACATAGGATGATACTCCATTGACGTATATTACCTATCCCCATTTTTTCAAAGTTTTGTGAGAACGAGAAACTTTGCCCCTAATATCGCATTGGGGGTGAACCCCTGGGGTCAGTTGATGTGGCATGCACAGCTTCAACTCCTTCTAATCATTTTTGCCAAAGACACCTATTGGTTTACACATTGTCATAAGGGTGTAATTTCCTGCACAAAATATGGTCAAAAATAGCATAAAAGAGGGGCTTTTGAGGTGGGGGGGGTTGGGGGGTGTGACCCAAAAAGCTTGAGGACATCAGCACACGTCAAACAGTATATGTGTGGCTTTTTTCATCCCTTTGAGTCAGGATATTTTTTTGATTTGATATACTATATTAATCCCCAAAGGGAAATTATCTTTATGTATGACTATTTTGGGGATCAGAGGGTAGGGTCAACCATTGTACAGCGCCCCTGAAGCAATTTTTAGGTTAAGGGCCTTGCTGTAGAGCCCAGCAGAGTAGTATCCCATCTGGCAGTACTAGGACTTGAATTGGAAACCTTCCAGATAGCAGCACAGATCTTTAGCCTCACAGCCACCACTCCGCCAAAAACTGGGGCAAGACAGCGATTCTATCAGTGTGCTGTTTGGCCACCTCCAAAAAAGTGAAAACTGAAATGATTTCCAAGTGTTCATAAGTAATTTGAATGAACCTAATATTGTAGGATATGATGGAATATATCTGAAACTGAAATATGCCTTCATCATTCATGTAACATGATAGGCAATATTATAGGTTTTTATGTTTATACAGTCATTATTGTCACTTGTACAACACGCTCATCAACGTGCAACATGTTACCACTCCCCGGCCCCGTGATAAATAGATACAACAACCTTACCTTGAAACTTTTCCTTTCCTTCCCTGAAAAATCGGTGTACACAGTTTATAAACAGAACTCAAAATAACAGTAAAAAACAGCTTGTCATGTATACTGCAAGAGCATAGTGAAATTCTTGTGCCACAGAGATTTAATTTTTACACATGAATTCACATAATATTTCTCATTAGAGAATGACAGTGGAATCTGTAGAGAAAAAAAAATTAAAAAAACAAACTTGCAAACTGGCTTCACACAGAAAACTGCCTGGACACAATGTCCACACTGTTTGAATTTAGTTTTCTGATATTTTTGGGTATATGAATTTTTGATAAACTTCTTTTGCGATATATAGCTACAGTATAACTAAAGTTGTAAAATAAAAAAGTACTTTTATTTTATGACAATAGAAAACAATGGGTGTTGTCAATCTTTGGTCCTTGGTAATAATTATACTGGAAACAAAATTAGATAAAAAAAATTACTAAGGGTTAAGGAAACATGTTTACAGTAATATCTAAATGTTGTCTTTATCAAACTTTTATTAATTTTGGTATTAAAATGAAGAGAAAAGCCAAGCAAAATGACACCTTTTATTGGCTAACTAAAAAGATTACAATATGCAAGCTTTCGAGGCAAGATTATATCTTGCCTGAAGAAGGGGTCTGAGTTGCCTCGAAAGCTTGCATATTGTAATCTTTTAAGTTAGCCAATAAAAGGTGTCATTTTGCTTGGCTTTTCTCTACTTTCATAATGGCTAACATGGTACAACACCGTAGTACTACAGGTATTAAAATGAGAAATGTTTTATTTCTATTAGTTACTAGAGATTGTACCAAAGTATAATTACTATGTAGACACCTAACCAAAGACAAAATATCAATATCTTTAAAATAATTTAGTAATTACAAAACACAAATACCAGTTACCTGGAATAAATAAAATATGAACCATTTTGATGGCAAAGAAGGCCATTCAGACCACACTGCTTGTCAATCTCCATTCACGTAACTTCTGCAACATTTAGACAGAAGATAGAAACCAGATGTAATGTGATGTGATTCCCTCACTCATGTTGTGCAAATAAGATGTTTCCAACAACCCCAATTTACACATCTTTGAATTGTTGAAGGAAACCACAGTTTACAGGGAAAACAAAATTACAAACACAGACATAAGGAATAGTGTCCTGTCCACACAAACATTAGCCCGGCAGGGATTTGAAAAGCTAACCACTGTTCCATCACACCTCCTACATTTGAACATTTAACAGCAGCAGTTACTTTTAAAGAGTTAAAACTGTGGAGAAAACAATCATACAGAATTATTTAATGACTAATTAACCTGTTTTTGGCATGTTTTATGTATGCCTACTGGCAGCACTCTAATCTTTACTGTTAGCCTTTAGATTACTGAAAACTATGACAGTTTTCCAGCCTCACACTACTCCTTTCTAAAGTGTAGTATCTTTTAACAGTTTCTTGAAATTCAACAGATTTACAAAGTATAATATGGACATTTTGTAAGGTTTATTTAATTAAAAAATATAAGCTCATTTATTCAGCTTGTGGACTTAGTCTATAGTAGAAAAAGTCAAAGCATTTGACATTTTGTCAATATCAGAAAGGGTATATCAGGATAAAAATTTTCTAACCACTAATAAGCAATCATCCTTAACCAACTTAAACCAACATTAAAGAAACATCTGATTTCTATGATTATCAGTTGCTGTGCTTGTGGCATTTACTGTAAATATTTTTCCATTTACCTTTTATTTGCTGACTCGTATTAACCTGTAATCTCTGGAAAGCCACTGTCAGGTCTGCGGCACTCTGCCAAGTGCATTGCATCTAATTTAGCTTCTGCTTCTAGCAAATGGCACCAACATTATTGGTTCATCTGTGTGCTGGGAATAACTGACATGCTCAGAATACTTTCCTGTAGGCCAATTTTCCAGTGTGTTTCAGGTCTTCCTCCTGGCTTCATCCTTCCTTCTCACCACGACATCTGAGACTCAGCTGAAGTTCCCCTTTAG
The DNA here is from genome assembly GCF_900747795.2 of Erpetoichthys calabaricus. Classification (NCBI taxonomy): domain Eukaryota; kingdom Metazoa; phylum Chordata; class Cladistia; order Polypteriformes; family Polypteridae; genus Erpetoichthys; species Erpetoichthys calabaricus. The sequence continues at coordinate 48,462,703 of NC_041406.2, read as the reverse complement.
TCATAAATTCTCAGGAGAAAAAACATGTAACTAGTATTTATTCCTGCGTATTATTAAATAAGTGTTACATTTTCAAAGATCTTTTTTTCTTTGTACTTAGGATATGATGCCATTTCTGTTTTCTTACGTACAGGGTTTCGAAAGTGACCTGGTGAGAAATTGCTTTATTAATAGGAGCAGTATTCAGACCTCTTCACTTTCTGTACACTTTATGTTATAGATTTAGTTTTAAATGGACAAAATTGCAGTCAATAACCAAATTGAAAACATTTTCAGAATGGTTTGCAAAGGGTCCTAGGCACAAGACCATCTTACCAAAATGGGGATAATTTTAAAATCACCATTTAGCTTAATCTGCATATTTTTGTAATGTGGGAGTTAAACCCACCCAGGCATGAAGAAAAATGTTAAGGCCCACCCAGTGCCTTGGCTGGGATTCAAACCCAAGATTCCAGAACTGCGAGGCAGTGATCCTTGCCACTATGCCATAATTTCAATATGCTGATCTCGTTTTGTGATAACTTAAGAATCATTTTAAAATATTTCACCATATATTTTGTTCAGAATTTCAAATTTCTGGAATGAGTAAGAAAGCAAAATGTTTTGAGGTGTCATTTCACAATAATAATTTATTAGATTTGTCTTCATTTAACAGTATAGCACAAAAAAGTCAGTCCCACAGTAATTAAACACAAATGAAGAAGATGTAAAATTTAAGAAAGGGAATCTAGACTTTCAGATTTAAATGTTATGACTAATGTAGCTTTAAATACAAACCCCAGGAGAGAGTTCCATAGCAAAGGGGACTCAAATGTGAGGGAACACTTGAGATAGCAGGCCTTTGAGATACTAGAAGGTCTGATGTCTCAATATGTCAGGTGTCGTACTTGTAGTGAAAGCAAGTCTTGTGGGCTGTGTAATTTGACAGCTTTAGTGACTGCAGATTTTTGAATGTGATACTCTGTCAAACTCTGTATTGGAAGTAACTGAAGACATCTTTAGAAAGAAAACTAGAAAAATTAAAAAACACGAATACATCAAATGAGAGTATCCCAGAAACGGTTTAAGAGTTCGTTCACGTAAATTGCATTATGATATTTTGGTGGTACAGTGCCCATCACTAAATTTGAACCCTTGATAAATAAAAAACAAAATGGACTGTGAAAAAATGTCATTATTTTTTATCCTCTTTTCATTCAAAATATTAGCAAAAATCTAACCTTTGATTGAAGTAAAATAACTGCAAGGAAAAAGAAATTCTCTTTGAAGCACCATAGTGTTGGACTGCTTTTTGACCAGCGTGTCTCAAACTACTGGGGATCCTTGTGGCTGCAGGTTTTTGTCCCATCCACCTTCACAATCAGTGAAATTGATCTCATTTTATTAGTGGGTGTTTTTCTCTTCTCTTTACTTGCATTCAAAAAAGCACAGCAGTGTGATTTTTACAAGGATATTTATAAATATTTGTATTTTTACTATAGCTTTAAATGCTTTTTTTTTTGTTTGTATGATTTTTGGCTATTAATTGGCATTTTTTTCTGTGTAGTTGCTCCCTTAATTGTATCCTAATAAATACAATTAACAGTGAGCAGAGCAGACACCCAGGCAAACAATACTGAATGCTGAAAGACTGCAGCAACTGCTTCAGTTTCAGACCCTCTGGTGTGCTCATTAACAAATAATGGATTAAATAGCCATAACACCTGGAGCAGACTGAAAATCTAAAAACCAAGTTAAAAAACAATGAATTATTGTAATTACCAGTAATGGCGCAGAATACAGTTGACTTGAGCATTAATAGTTTTCATACTCTTTCTCTGTATGTTTAGCATTCGTTTGCTCAGAGATTGATGTGCTTGCTGCTTCCTGAGCAGCTCTTCTCTTCTTTCGTCGACATGTTTTCGCATTAAAACTGATTAAGTCAGTGTTTGTGTTGCAATTACTTAGTATGTTTTCTTTAATCTTTCACTTAAACTGTCACTTAAGTCTTCAGTCTGCCTCAAGAATGATTTAAGATATGAAGAGGTAGGGGAAGTGACAGCGAAGGTGGCAAGGAATGAGAATGGCGTTCATACGCATACACTGCATTGCCTCCCTTCTGGCCGCTGCCGAGAGTTGACTCTACAATAAAATAAAAGTAAAATGAAGAATAACCTTGGAGGCCAATCATCACCCCATTAGCAGATAGTAGACGTCACATAGCATATGTGTACCAAATTTCAGGTCAATAGGCCAAACGGTTTGTGAGCTACAGGTGATTTAAAATCCTGGACAGACTAACGAACAGCCACGGTAGTGTATTATACATAAAGATAGACATTCTAAAAATTTAACAAACTTATATAAATAATACATTGACGGAAAAATGTAGGAACTGGAAAATAACAGTTTGCTTAATTTGGCTAAGAGTCTAATAAAAAAGAGAAGCTGCTTGGAACAAAAACCTGCAGCAATTTAGGGTCTCAAGTACCAAGTTTGAAAATCACTGGTTAGACTAACATTTACATTTTCAGGTATTTGCTTAGCAGATGCTTTTATCCAAAATGACTTGGAAAAGAGGTCAACATAATCAAAAAAACATTAGTGTGGGGGACTGTTTGGGAACAGGTATTACAGAACAATATTACAAAATTGATAATCAAAAGTGAAGAACTTAGAATAAAAAAGAAGCTAGTTGCAATTCATGGGATAAAAGGACTTATCAAGAGCATTATCAATAGACAGAAATTCACCAAACAAGTGTCTTCAAACACATTGTGGGAGTCAGAATTTCAAATGGAACTGGGCTGCTCATTCCAACAGCTAAGTTACACATGAAAAGAGTGGTCAGGAAGGACCTTAGGACCTCACATGTGTCTCCATATATACAGTATGGGAGCTAACCAATTACCTACCCTGTAGACAAGCATCAAGGATTTGAACCTAATTTGTGCGACTACAAAGAGTGACTGTACTGATCTGAAAACAGAGTGATATGTGCTGACTTTGACTAGGTCCTCATGTATAAATGTGGCCTACACCCGTTTCCATGCACACTTGGAGATGTAAAAAAATTTAATTTTGCGTAAAGCCACGCACATTTTCAACAGCATCCTCACCCTGTGCGTAAGCAAGTTTCTGCTTAGTTTTGCAAATTGCCGGCGCCCAGTGCCAAAGTAGTGCCACTGTTTCTGTGTGGTCTCCCTTTTTTCAGATTTGCCTCAATGCCATGGGATTTATCAAATACACCAAAATTAATTGCAAATCATTTACAAATTTAATTCACTTGATTGTAATCATTCTGTATGAATTTAATGGTGAATGGAATGGCCAAACAATTCCAATTGCCATAGCTGCTATAGCGTTGTTGGAAGACATCACAAATGGAAGAATTTGAACAGAGCGTTTATTTAGAGATGGCAGACTTTGCAAGTTCTGTCCACTCTCGGGTTTTTAGCTACAGAAGCTTTTCAACATGAACTTGCTGACAAATATCACCGAATCGCACCATGCCAGCTATATGGGATGCTATTATCCACTTGTCATTCAGATATATAAGATTTCTTTACACTGTGGTTGAACTAGCAAACATGAAAGTGCAATACGCAGCAACATACAGTTTTCCAAATGTAATCGGAGTGGTCAACTGCATGCACATTGCTATTGAAACAACGCTGGACAAGTTACATTAGCCAGGGATGAATCACCAAAAGAATGAGCTGGCATTACATCATCTATACCAGGAAAGCTTATAAAAATGGAAACTTTGCACAGTCACAGGTGCTTTTTCCAACTAGTGTTGCAAAAGGAAAACAGTCTTATTAAAGACAGCGAGTCACCTCAAAGACCCATGTGAACAGCAGAGAATCCATTCGTTGTGGCACTCTGTGCCGACGCTACACCATTCAGAGAATGAATTTTCTTGTGTAAATACTGTAGAAAACTTTTCCACTCGTTAATGTGCTGTTTTATAGTCCACAAAACATGTGTCGCATTGTGCAAACATGTAGTGTGCTGCATAATGTGCCACACAATCGTGGATTGCCCATACCTGAAGAGATGTGGTATGATGAACCTGACCCACCAAATGATGAGCAAAAACAGACAGCGTTAAAACTTCATTTGACTGTAATTAGCAGAATGTGAAAACAGGTAATCCAATGCAGCATTTATTTTTTAACCAATTCACTTAATTTGTGTTCAGTGTCACATAGTACAGTGCATCCACTATTGCATTTTGTGACTCTAGAAGTGTCCGTCAGCACACACAGCCATATGGTCGCCCAGCAGTCTCAGAGGCAGAGGTGTGTCAGCACCCAGCGCCAGAAGATATGCTGGGCACAGCAGCACCATCACCACATGGATTCATGTTTTCAGCACAGGGGTCAGCTTTTGTAATATTGAATAAACAGACGGTGGGCTGTGACTCGCCTGTTCACGTCGACTTTGATATCTGACCACTTCTTTTATTTCAGGCACTGTGTGACTTTCAGAACTTGAACTTTCTAGTGTCTCTGCCATGCTGTATCACTCCATAACTTCCTTTTCTTGCTTATACCACTGCTTATGCCAACAAACAGTATGTTTTTCCTTGCCTCTACTTCACATTTGCTGAAATTATTCTGTTTCCCACATGCTTTTGCCATTATCTTTTGCACAAACATTGAACGCAAGGGGCTATTTATATTGATTTACATAATCAAATATGCAAAATTCCGTGAGGAGTTGGGGTGGGGCTGTAGGTGCATTCATCTTCACATTCATTGGGTTTTATAAAGGGGAAATGCGTGGAACTTAGCATACGCATACTTTTATGCATCTGTAATTTTTTTGTACGTACGCACATCTCCAGTTTGTCTATACGCCATGTTTTAGTGTGAATTCTACACGCAGCATTATACATGAGGCCCCAGATGTGCTGTTGCATTTTGAATCATCTGCAGTGGCTTGGTGACACTTGGTGTTAGTACTCTTGCCAGCAGAACTGCAGCATTTCAGGCATAACAAGACCAAAGCCTGGACCAGAAGTCACACTGCATACTCGGATGCAGTCTGATCTTGTGGATACCAAGAAACTGTTTCAAACATGGCTAGTGAAGGACAGCTAAGCATCAATCACCACCTCAAGGCTAAATACAGACTTGGTAGGTGTTGGTAATAGTGAGCCAAGCTAAACAGAGATGGGATGTTGAACAGACAGCCAAGTTGGATTAACAAGAAGTTCTGTCTTTGCCAGGTTGAGCTGGAGATAATGTTACTTCATTCAGGTTTCAGTGTCTGTGAAGCATGTAGAGATTATGTCTGATACCACGTAGTCCTCTAGAAGGCATGATAAGTTCAGCTACATATCATTGGCATAGTACTTATAAGAGAAAGCATAGGACTGGATGATAAGACAAAGATCATAAAAGGTATGTCAAAGGGACAGAGCTAAAACTATTATCCAGAAATTGAGTGTACTAAATGTCTTACAAAAACAAAGCTTTAGCCAAAATTCTTACTGCGAACTAAAAAATGTTAAAGAATATTAACTAAAGAAAACAGTTTAAGAAGACACCCAGAATAGCCTATGTGTTGAGCTAAAATGAGGGTGTGCAGACACTGCTGACCTCTACATACTGATCTTTTTTATCCTGCAATTTTAATCATGCTTTCTTCAAAATTAAGCTTACCATATAACCCTATCTTTCTTTATGTGCATGTGATGGACTTGTCACCTTTACATAGCTGATTTTTGCTTTGTTCCCGCTGCTGCTGGGATAAACTCCAGCTACACTGAAAAATGTTATTAAATCATCATAACTCCTAATATGAATACTCTTATTTCTAAGAAGCCAGAATTGTTTACTTTGTTCCATCTTGTATATTTGTAAACACAAACTGTACAGAAGCTCAAAAACTGCACTTTCATACCATCACTCCAGCACCAGGCAGGGACACCACGTAAGGTTTTGCTGAGGAATGCTGAGGGTACAAGTAAGGCGAGAGATAATCAAATAGCAAATATTCTAAAATGTATTCTTCTGCCCGTCTTTGATAGGTAATGTAGCTTATAATATATAAAACATTGTGGGGAACAGCCCGGACACAGACAGGTAGACATGATGGTTTCACCACACACACGTTTATTTACAATGTCTTTCAGTGCACAACCCAGTGCCTCAGCACCTATTACCCCTTCAGTCCTGGCCACACAACACAATGCCTTCACAGTCTCTGGTCTGCCTCCACTCCTCTCCACCGAGCTTCGTCCACTTCCACCCGACTCTTGCCATTGAATGGAGGGAGGCGGCCCCTTTTATACACCCCCGGATGGGCTCCAGGTGCTTCCCAACACTCTTCCGTCGACACTCCCTTGAAACACTGCGGGTGTCCCGGCTCCTCTTCCCCCCAGCACCTCCGGGTGTGGCGGCAGTGCTGAGGCCCAGGGCTCCCTGGCGGTGGCCACGGGCCCCTACAGGGTTGAGCTTCCCAGCTCTGTACCCGTGGCCCCCAAAGCAACCAGGGCGGTCGTCCCCTCGTGTTCTGGAGGAGGTACAAGCCCTCCTTCGGTCCTCCTGGGTGTCCCGACCGGGTATGAGCCCCGTCCGGGTGCCACAACATCTACATGTGGAAGTGTATGTCTGTCTGTCTGTCTGTCTGTCTGGCCCGGAGGTGCGAGGCTACAGCATGAAGCTCAAAGAGCCAGCAAGGTAGCCCCAAGTTAACGAGTAGGAAGAAGAATAAAGTGCGAGGCTACAGCATGAAGCTGAAAGAAAGCAACTTTGTCACCAAAGTGAAACCGCCGATGAAAGACAAACTCGCTAAGTTGCTAATACACAAGCGAGGCAAGCACATCGGTAAAACGAAACCTCAGAGGAGAGAGATACACAAGCGAGGCGAGCACATCAGCAAAACAAAAATTTCGAGAAGAGAGATGAGGGGGGCAAGCACGTCCGCAAAACAAAACCGCCGACTCTGCATTTCAATTTTGTTCTGACAATTTCAATAGTTTCTAGGAGCCTGGGCTTTTTACAGGATGGGCTTACACAGCTAGTATAATATAATAAAATACAACATAACATATAACCATGATATTTACTACCATAATCAGTTACATTTGGTCTCAAAATAAACAATAATTTTGTAAATAAACTGGATTTCAACTTTTATATATATTTATACATCTATACATATTAATAAAAGGCAAAGCCCTCACTGACTCACTGACTGACTGACTGATTGACTGACTGACTGACTGACTCACTCATCACTAATTCTCGAACTTCCCGTGTAGGTAGAAGGCTGAAATTTGGCAGGCTCATTCCTTACAGCTTACTTACAAAAGTTAGGCAGGTTTCATTTCGAAATTCTACGCGTAATGGTCATAACTGGAACATATTTTTTGTCCATACACTGTAATGGAGGAGGCGGAGTCACGTATCGCATCATCACGCCTCCTACGTAATCACGTGAACTAAAAACAAGGAAGAGATTTACAGCACGAGTCAAACGCGGGAACGAAGGTAAATGACGTTAATTTTTGACTGTCTTTTAATACTGTGTAAGCATACATATTAACACATGTGCAATTAAACGTGTGCATTTACGGGGTGATTTCTCAGGCTTAAAAGCTCGCCTTTTATCAAACGCGGGGACAAAGGTAACTGACGTTGTTCACTGTCTTTTAATACTGTGTAACCATACATATTAACACATGTGCAATTAAACGTGTGCATTTACGGGGTGATTTCTCAGGCTTAAAAGCTCGCCTTTTACTAAAAAGGTAAATGCAAAACTATTTTCAATCAGTTTATTGAAACGCTCCCGTTAAGGATTGCAATAACATATTCGCGAGATAAAAGAACGAAGTAGGGGGAAATGAAGGAGGAGCCACAAACAGCGAAGAGCAAAAAATTAATTAAACAATTGAGAAGGGAGCGAGTGAAGCATACAAGCATGTTCATAAGGGAAACAAAGCACGGTGTAAAACGTAAGTTTAAATTAAGTTTATAGAAACGCTCCCGCTGCGGATTGCAATAACATATTCGCGAGATAAAAGTTTAATGAGAAGACACGAGGTATAAACGAACCACACGCCGTGGCGCAACGTTAGGGGCAACAGTTTCAACCATTCTATGATCTGCTTCTCGCAACTGAAAGACGGCACATGGCGGATGTTAGCCGACTTGCTGACCGCAACGTTAGGGGCTTCAACTCTGGCGCTGACGCCACATCTCAGTGCCAACACTTTGCAGACTCTACTTAAAAGACATGCCCTCCTCACTGGACAGTTAAAAAGACCAATCAAACTAACGATGACATCAAGTATTACCCAATCAAAAGTAGGAAAGGAGGCATCTTCATAAAATGCGTGTGGGATGATTTGCATGAGACGCTGCTTTAAAAAAAATGCTAAAAAAAATACGGGACAAATCCCGTCCAGTATTGATTCAAAACGGGACGCGCAATTTCATTCTCAAATGCGGCACGATTCCGTATTTTAAAGGACGGGTGGCAACCCTACAGTGCCAGGTAACCACCCATACAATCAGATTCTGATTCAGACTAGGAATGCAATGAATGTAATTACCCCGATCTACATACAAGGCGAAAGTCTTGCAACATTCAAAGATGATGGTTTGGAATAAGTACACCATACCACATAAAAGAGCTTATGAAGCCTTGAACCGAAAAAAGCAAGATCTCAGAGATCGTTAAAAAAAAAAATAGGAGGTAATGTTGTTTTACTCGCTGTAGATTTTAGTCAAACATTACCAGTTATTCCACGAGGGAGACCAGCAGATGAACTCAACGCGTGTTTAAAATACATGCTTCTCCCACGCTTGGTTATATGTCGCGTGTTCTCGGGTAGGTGCACCAAAAAAATGTATACATTTAAGCATGTAATGGGCAAACAAAAAATGAGGTATACCCGAAGGCACTGCAGTAGTACTTAATCTAACTTTACTTCTTAAATGTTAATGTTTTACTGTTTAATAATTTATACGCTTCTTATATGTTGTTCAAATTCTTTTATCAAAATACCAGTGACAGCGCAATGCACGATAACATGGAGTGAATACACCATACGCATCCGCCCACGGCCGCCCTGGTGTGCGCAGATAGGAGTTGATTCTACAATAAAATAAAATAAAGATAAAAAGAGTATTACAATCATCACCCATAAAGCGGATAGTAGACGTGACGTACTATATGTGTACCACATTTCAAGTGTATAGGTGAAACGGTTTGCGAGCTACAGGTGATTTAAAATCCTGGACAGACACACAAATTGCCACGGTAGCAAATTACAGAAGAAGATTTTACTGTTTAATAATTTATATTTATATGAAATGTGCTTCTTATATATTACTTCATATTCTCATATGATAATGATGCTAATGTTTATATTGATTTGTATTTTATTGAAACTGCATGTATGTGTGTATATGTATGTGTATATATATATATATATATATATATATATATATATATACACTAGCAAAATACCCGCGCTTCGCAGCGGAGAAGTAGTGTGTTAAAGAGGTTATGAAAAAAAAAAGGAAACATTTTAAAAATAACGTAACATGATTGTCAATGTAATTGTGTTGTCATTGTTATAAGTGTTGCTGTCTTTTATATATATATATATATATATATAATATACACACACACATAAACATTTATATACATATACATATATATACACATCTACATATATATACACACATACATAAACACACACATAAGACTTATTGACTGAAACGGGCTTTCACGAAAAAAGTTAGGGCTTTGCTACAGGATACACCCTCCACAAGTTAACCAAGTAAAAATAAAATATATATTTCTGTTTTATTTAAACCTTTTAAGTTCGTATGCATAGCCCCATTTGGCTGTTTAATTTTTTTTTTCTTTCTTCAGTAATATTTAATCTCCTTAAAGAAAAAGAACATATCCATTTTACTTTTTTTGTATCTCTGTAGTAATATTTTAGTGTAAAAGAATAACCAGTATTTAAACCTTTTATGTTACTTAATACATTTATTTTACACAATGTTGAAAAATTAATAAGAAAGCTACATATTTTGGCAGCTGCTGCTTTCATTTTCAATGAAATGAAAAAAGCTCTCCAAGAGAAAACGTCAATGAAGAAGAAACAGTTTGCACTATCTAAAAATCAGAAACCCTCATTTATAAAAGTTTGCTGCAGATGACTTAACTGAAAATAAATGAATAGTTCCTATTTGTATAATACATATTTATCTATTTTACTTATGCCTTTATTCCACCAACTTACAACATCTGAGGTACAATTTGTTACATTACTTTTGTTTTTTGCAGCACAGGCAGGTGAAGTGACTTCCTCAGGGTCACACAGTGGTGTCAGTACCAGGATTTGAACTGACAAGCTCCGGGTTTGCTGAAATATTACTGAAGAAAGAAAAAAAACGAAAACGGGCAAATGGGGCTATGCATACAAATGTCCATCCATCCATTATCCAACCTGCCATATCCTAAATACAGGAGCCAATAAGTAGATATGTATATATACAGTATATATATATATATATATATATATATATATATATATATATATATATATACAGTATATATATATATATATATATATATACAGTATATATATATATATATATATATATACAGTATATATATATATATACAGTATATATATATATATATATATATATACAGTATATATATATATATATATATATATATACAGTATATATATATATATATATGTGAATGTATGTATGTATATATCTATGTCTATATATATATATATATGTAGATATGTGTATATGTAGAAATGTATATATATGTTTATGTGTGTGTGTGTGTGCATATTATATATATAAAACACAGCAACACTCATAACAATGACAACACAATTACATTGACAATCATGTTACGTTATTTTTAAAATGTTTCCTTTTTTTTTTTCATAACCTCTTTAACACACTACTTCTCCGCTGCGAAGCGCAGGTATTTTGCTATATATATATATATATATATATATATATATATATATATATATATATGTGTATGTGTATATGTGTATATATATATGTGTGTGTATATATATATATATA